>NW_024543329.1:0-325157 GCF_018167655.1 Microtus oregoni
TGCTCAGTACTCAGGGTGCTGGGTGCTCAGTGCTCGGTGTGGTGGGTGCTCAGTGCTCAGGGTGATCGGTGCTCAGTGCTCAGGGTGCTGGGTGCTCAGTCCCCCGGGTGCTCAGTGCTCAGGGTGCTGGGTTCTCAGTGCTCGGGGTGCTGGGTGCTCAGTACTCAGGGTGCTTAGTGCTCAGTACTCAGGGTGCTGGGTGCTCAGTACTCGGGGTGCTGGGTGCTCAGTACTCAGGGTGCTGGGTGCTCAGGGTGCTGGGTGCTCAGTGCTCAGGGTGCTGGGTGCTCAGTGCTCGGGGTGCTGGGTGCTCAGGGCTGTGGTGCTGGGTGCTCAGTGCTCAGTGCTGAGGGTGCTGGGTGCTCAGTGCTCAGTGCTCAGGGTGCTGGTTGCTCAGTACTCAGGGTGCTGGGTGCTCAGTACTCAGTGTGCTGGGTGCTCAGTGCTCAGGGTGCTCTGTGCTCAGTACTCAGGGTGCTGGGTGCTCAGTGCTCAGGGTGCTGGGTGCTCAGTACTCAGGGTGCTGGGTGCTCAGTACTCAGGGTGCTCGTTGCTCAGTACTCAGGGTGCTGGGTGCTCAGTGCTCAGGGTGCTGGGTACTCAGTAATTAGGGTGCTGGGTGCTCAGTACTCAGGGTGCTGGGTGCTTAGTGCTCAGGGTGCTGGGTGCTCAGTGCTCACGGTGCTGGGTGCTCAGTACTCAGGGTGCTGGGTGCTCAGTGCTCAGGGTGATCGGTGCTCAGTTCTCAGGGTGCTCAGTACTCAGGGTGCTGTGTGCTCAGTGCTCAGGGTGCTGGGTGCTCAGTACTCAGGGTGCTGGGTGCTCAGTGCTCGGGGTGCTGGGTGCTCAGTGCTCAGGGTGATCGGTGCTCAGTACTCAGGGTGCTGGGTGCTCAGTGCTCAGGGTCCTGGGTGCTCAGTCCTCAGGGTGCTCAGTGCTCAGGGTGCTGGGTGCTCTGTGCTCGGGGTGCTCGGTGTTCTGTACTCAGGGTGCTGAGTGCTCAGTACTTAGGGTGCTGGGTGCTCAGTACTCATGGTGCTGGGTGCTCAGTACTCAGGGGGCTGGGTGCTCAGTGCTCAGGGCGCTGGGTGCTCAGTGCTCGGGGTGCTGGGTGCTCAGTGCTTGGGGTGCTGGGTGGTCAGTGCTCAGTGCTCAAGTTGCTGGGTGCTCAGTGCTCAGTGCTCAGGGTGCTGGGTGCTCAGTACTCAGGGTGCTGGGTGCTCAGTACTCAGGGTGCTGGGTGCTCAGTTCTCAGGGTGCTGGGTGCTCAGGACTCTGGGTGTTGGGTGCTCAGTACTCAGGGTGCTCAGTGCTCAGTACTCGGGGTGCTGGGTGCTCAGTGCTCGGTGTGCTCAGTGCTCAGTGCTCGGGGTGCTGGGTGCTCAGTACTCAGGGTGCTGGGTGCTCAGTACTCAGGGTGCTGGGTGCTCAGTACTCAGGGTGCTGGGTGCTCAGTTCTCAGGGTGCTGGGTGCTCAGTGCTCGGGGTGCTGGGTGCTCAGTACTCAGGGTGCTCAGTGCTCAGTGCTCAGTACTCAGCGTGCTGGGTGCTCAGTGCTCAGAGTGTTGGGTGCTCAGTACTCAGGGTGCTGGGTGCTCAGTGTTCAGTGCTCAGGGTGCTCAGTGCTCAGGGTGCTCAGTGCTCAGGGTGCTGGGTGCTCAGGGTGCTGGGTGCTCAGTGCTCGGGGTGCTGGGTGCTCAGTGCTCAGTGCTCAGGGTGCTGGGTGCTCAGTGCTCAGGGCTCAGGGTGCTGGGTGTTCAGTACTCAGGGTGCTCGGTGCTCAGTGCTCAGGGTGCTAGGTGCTCAGTACTCAGGGTGCTGGGTGTTCAGTGCTCGGGGTGCTGGGGTGCTCAGTGCTCAGGGTGATCAGTGCTCAGTACTCAGGGTGCTGGGTGCTCAGTGCTCAGGGTGCTGGGTGCTCAGTCCTCAGGGTGCTCAGCACTCAGGGTGCTGGTTGCTCAGTGCTCGGGGTGCTGGGTGCTCAGTACGCAGGGTGCTGGGTGCTCAGTACTCGGGGTGCTGGGTGCTCAGTACTCAGGGTGCTGGGTGCTCAGTGCTCGGTGTGGTGGGTGCTCAGTGCTCAGGGTGATCGGTGCTCAGTGCTCAGGGTGCTGGGTGCTCAGTCCCCCGGGTGCTCAGTGCTCAGGGTGCTGGGTGCTCAGTGCTCGGGGTGCTGGGTGCTCAGTACTCAGGGTGCTTAGTGCTCAGTACTCAGGGTGCTGGGTGCTCAGTACTCGGGGTGCTGGGTGCTCAGTACTCAGGGTGCTGGGTGCTCAGGGTGCTGGGTGCTCAGTGCTCAGGGTGCTGGGTGCTCAGTGCTCGGGGTGCTGGGTGCTCAGGGCTGTGGTGCTGGGTGCTCAGTGCTCAGTGCTGAGGGTGCTGGGTGCTCAGTGCTCAGTGCTCAGGGTGCTGGTTGCTCAGTACTCAGGGTGCTGGGTGCTCAGTACTCAGTGTGCTGGGTGCTCAGTGCTCAGGGTGCTCTGTGCTCAGTACTCAGGGTGCTGGGTGCTCAGTGCTCGGGGTGCTGCGTGCTCAGTGCTCAGGGTGCTGGGTGCTCAGTGCTCAGGGTGCTGGGTGCTCAGTACTCAGGGTGCTGGGTGCTCAGTGCTCGGGGTGCTCGGTGCTCAGTACTCAAGGTGCTGGGTGCTCAGTGCTCAGGGTGCTGGGTGCTCAGTCCTCGGGGTGCTCCGTGCTCAGTGATCAGGGTGCTGGGTGCTCAGTACTCAGGGTGCTCGGTGCTCAGTACTCAGGGTTCTCAGTGCTCAGTACTCGGGGTGCTTGTTGCTCAGTACTCAGGGTGCTCAGTTCTCAGTGCTCGGGGTGCTGGGTGCTCAGTGCTCGGGGCGCTGGGTGCTCAGTGCTCGGGGTGCTGGGTGCTCAGTGCTCTGGGTGCTTAGTGCTCAGTACTCAGGGTGCTGGGTGCTCAGTACTCATGGTGCTGGGTGCTCATTCTCAGGGTGCTGGGTGCTCAGTGCTCGGGTTGCTGGGTGCTCAGTACTCAGGGTGCTGGGGGCTCAGTACTCAGGGTGCTGGGTGCTCAGTACTCAGGGTACTCGGTTCTCAGTACTCAGGGTGCTGGGTGCTCATTCTCGGGGTGCTGGGTGCTCAGTGCTCGGGGTGCTGGGTGCTCAGTACTCAGGGTGCTGGGGGCTCAGTACTCAGGGTTCTGGGTGCTCAGTACTCAGGGTGATCTGTTCTCAGTACTCAGGTTGCTGGGTGCTCAGTGCTCGGGGTGCTGGGTGCTCAGTACTCGGGGTGCTCAGTGCTCAGTACTCAGGGTGCTGGGTGCTCAGTACTCAGGGTGCTGGGTGCTCAGTTCTCAGGGTGCTGGGTGCTCAGTACTCTGGGTGTTGGGTGCTCAGTACTCAGGGTGCTCAGTGCTCAGTACTCGGGGTGCTGGGTGCTCAGTGCTCAGTGTGCTCAGTGCTCAGTGCTCAGGGTGCTGGGTGCTCAGTGCTCGGGGCACTGGGTGCTCAGTGCTCGGTGTGCTGGGTGCTCAGTACTCAGGGTGCTGTGTGCTCAGTGCTCAGTACTCAGCGTGCTGGGTGCTCAGTGCTCAGAGTGTTGGGTGCTCAGTACTCAGGGTGCTGGGTTCTCAGTGCTCAGTGCTCAGGGTGCTCAGTGCTCAGGGTGCTCAGTGCTCAGGGTGCTGGGTGCTCAGGGTGCTGGGTGCTCAGCGCTCGGGGTGCTGGGTGCTCAGTGCTCAGTACTCAGGGTGCTGGGTGCTCAGTGCTCAGTGCTCAGGGTGCTGGGTGTTCAGTACTCAGGGTGCTCGGTGCTCAGTGCTCAGGGTGCTAGGTTCTCAGTACTCAGGGTGCTGGGTGCTCACTGCTCGGGGTGCTGGGTGCTCAGTGCTCAGGGTGATCAGTGCTCAGTACTCAGGGTGCTGGGTGCTCAGTGCTCAGGGTGCTGGGTGCTCAGTCCTCAGGGTGCTCAGTACTCAGGGTGCTCGGTGCTCAGTGCTCAGTACTCAGGGTGCTCAGTACTCAGGGTGCTGGTTGCTCAGTGCTCGGGGTGCTGGGTGCTCAGTACTCAGGGTGCTGCGTGATCAGTGCTCGGTGTGCTGGGTGCTCAGTGCTCAGGGTGATCAGTGCTCAGTTATCAGGGTGCTGGGTGCTCAGTCCTCCGGGTGCTCAGTGCTCAGGGTGCTGGGTGCTCAGTGCTCGGGGCGCTCGGTGCTCAGTACTCAGGGTGCTGAGTGCTCAGTACTCAGGGTGCTGGGTGCTCAGTACTCAGGGTGCTGGGTGCTCAGTGCTCGGGGTGCTCGGTGCTCAGTACTCGGGGTGCTGGGTGCTCAGTACTCGGGGTGCTGGGTGCTCAGTGCTCAGGGTGCTGGGTGCTCAGTGCTCGGGGTGCTGGGTGCTCAGTGCTGAGGGTGGTGCTGGGTGCTCAGTACTCAGGGTGCTGGGTGCTCAGAGCTCAGGGTGCTGGGTGCTCAGTACTAAGGTTGCTGGGTGCTCAGTACTCAGGGTGCGCGGTGCTCAGTACTCAGGGTGCTGGGTGCTCAGTGCTCAGGGTGGTTTGTACTCAGTACTCAGGGTGCTGGGTGCTCAGTACTCAGGGGGCTGGGTGCTCAGTATTCAGTGCTCGCGGTCCTGGGTGCTCCGTGCTCGGGGTGCTGGGTTCTCAGTGCTCTGGGTGCTTAGTGCTCAGTACTCAGGGTGCTGGGTGCTCAGTACTCATGGTGCTGCGTGCTCATTCTCAGGGTTCTAGGGGCTCAGTACTCAGGGTGCTGTGTGCTCAGTACTCAGGGTGCTCGGTTCTCAGTACTCAGGGTGCTGGGTGCTCATTCTCGGGGTGCTGGCTGCTCAGTGCTCGGGGTGCTGGGTGCTCAGTACTCAGGGTGCTGGGGGCTCAGTACTCAGCGTGCTGGGTGCTCAGTACTCAGGGTGATCTGTTCTCAGTACTCAGGTTGCTGGGTGCTCAGTGCTCGGGGTGCTGGGTGCTCAGTACTCGGGGTGCTCAGTGCTCAGTACTCAGGGTGCTGGGTGCTCAGTACTCAGGGTGCTGGGTGCTCAGTGCTCGAGGTGCTCGGTGCTCAGTACTCGGGGTGCTGGGTGCTCAGTACTCAGGGTGCTGGGTGCTCAGTGCTCAGGGTGCTGGTTGCTCAGTGCTCGGGGTGCTGGGTGCTCAGTGCTGAGGGTGGTGCTGGGTGCTCAGTACTCAGGGTGCTGGGTGCTCAGTGCTCAGGGTGCTGGGTGCTCAGTACTAAGGGTGCTGGGTGCTCAGTACTCAGGGTGCTCGGTGCTCAGTACTCAGGGTGCTGGGTGCTCAGTGCTCAGGGTGCTGGGTACTCAGTACTCAGGGTGCTGGGTGCTCAGTACTCAGGGTGCTGGGTGCTCAGTGCTCAGGGTGCTGGTTGCTCAGTGCTCAGGCTGCTGGGTGCTCAGTACTCAGGGTCCTGGGTGCTCAGTGCTCATGGTGATCAGTGCTCAGTACTCAGGGTGCTGGGTGCTCAGTGCTCGGGGTGCTGGGTGCTCAGTACACGGGGTGCTGGGTGCTCTGTACTCAGGGTGCTGGGTGCTCAGTGCTCAGGGTGATCGGTGCTCAGTACTCAGCGTGCTGGGTGCTCAGTGCTCAGAGTGTTGGGTGCTCAGTACTCAGGGTGCTGGGTGCTCAGTGCTCAGGGTGCTCAGTGCTCAGGGTGCTCAGTCCTCAGGGTGCTGGGTGCTCACGGTGCTGGGTGCTCAGTGCTCGGGGTGCTGGGTGCTCAGTGCTCAGTGCTCAGGGTGCTGGGTGCTCAGTGCTCAGTGCTCAGGGTGCTGGGTGTTCAGTACTCAGGGTGCTTGGTGCTCTGTGCTCAGGGTGCTGGGTGCTCAGTACTCAGGGTGCTGGGTGCTCAGTGCTCGGGGTGCTGGGTGCTCAGTGATCAGGGTGATCTGTGCTCAGTACTCAGGGTGCTGGGTGCTCAGTGCTCAGGGTGCTGGGTGCTCAGTCCTCAGCGTGCTCAGTACTCAGGGTGCTCGGTGCTCAGTGCTCAGTACTCAGGGTGCTCAGTACTCAGGGTGCTGGGTGCTCAGTGCTCGGGGTGCTGGGTGCTCAGTACTCAGGGTGCTGGGTGCTCAGTACTCGGGGTGCTGGGTGCTCAGTACTCAGGGTGCTGGGTGCTCAGTCCTCCGGGTGCTCAGTGCTCAGGGTGCTGCGTGCTCAGTACTCAGGCTGCTGGGTGCTCAGTACACGGGGTGCTGGGTGCTCAGTGCTCAGGGTGATCGGTGCTCAGTGCTCAGGGTGCTGGGTGCTCAGTCCTCCGGGTGCTCAGTGCTCAGGGTGCTGGGTGCTCAGTACTCAGGGTGCTGGGTGCTCAGTACTCGGGGTGCTGGGTGCTCAGTGCTCAGGGTGCTGGGTGCTCAGTGCTCGGGGTGCTGGGTGCTCAGTGCTCAGGGTGATCGGTGCTCAGTGCTCAGGGTGCTGGGTGCTCAGTCCTCTGGGTGCTCAGTGCTCAGGGTGCTGGGTGCTCAGTACTCAGGGTGCTGGGTGCTCAGTACTCGGGGTGCTGGGTGCTCAGTGCTCAGGGTGCTGGGTGCTCAGTACTCTGGGTGTTGGGTGCTCAGTACTCAGCGTGCTGGGTGCTCCGTGCTCGGGGTGCTGGCTGCTCACTGCTCAGGGTGCTCTGTGCTCAGTGGTCAGGGTGCTGGGTGCTCAGTACTCTGGGTGCTGGGTGCTTAGTGCTCGGGGTGCTCGGTGCTCAGTACTCAAGGTGCTGGGTGCTCAGTGCTCAGGGTGCTGGGTGCTCAGTCCTCGGGGTGCTCCGTGCTCAGGGTGCTGGGTGCTCAGTGCTCAGGGTCCTGGGTGCTCAGTGCTCGGGGTGCTGGGTGCTGAGTGCTCAGGGTGCTGGGTGCTCAGTGCTCGGGGTGCTCGGTGCTCAGTGCTCAGGGTCCCGGGTGCTCAGTACTCAGGGTGCTGGGTGCTTAGTACTCAGGGTGCTCAGTGCTCAGTACACAGGGTGCTGGGTGCTCAGTGCTCGGGGTGCTGGGTGCTCAGTACTCAGGGTGCTGGGTGCTCCGTGCTCGGGGTGCTGGCTGCTCAGTGCTCAGGGTGCTATGTGCTCAGTGCTCAGGGTGCTGGGTGCTCAGTACTCAGGGTGCTGGGTGCTTAGTGCTCGGGGTGCTCGGTGCTCAGTACTCAAGGTGCTGGGTGCTCAGTGCTCAGTGTGCTGGGTGCTCAGTCCTCGGTGTGCTCCGTGCTCAGGGTGCTGGGTGCTCAGTGCTCAGGGTGCTGGGTGCTCAGTGCTCGGGGTGCTGGGTGCTCAGTGCTCAGTACTCAGGGTGCTGGTTGCTCAGTGCTCGGGGTGCTGGGTGCTCAGTACTCAGCATGCTGGGTGCTCAGTACTCAGGGTGCTGGGTGCTCAGAGCTCAGGGTGCTGGGTGCTCAGTGCTCAGGGTGCTGGGTGCTCAGTGATCGGGGTGCTGGGTGCTCAGTTCTCAAGGTGCTCAGTGCTCGGGGAGCTCGGTGCTCAGTACTCAGGGTGCTGGGTGCTCAGTTCTCAGTGCTCGGGGTCCTGGGTGCTCCGTGCTCGGGGTGCTGGGTTCTCAGTGCTCTGGGTGCTTAGTGCTCAGTACTCAGGGTGCTGGGTGCTCAGTATTCATGGTGCTGCGTGCTCATTCTCAGGGTTCTAGGGGCTCAGTACTCAGGGTGCTGGGTGCTCAGTACTCAGGGTGCTCGGTTCTCAGTACTCAGGGTGCTGGGTGCTCATTCTCGGGGTGCTGGGTGCTCAGTGCTCGGGGTGCTGGGTGCTCAGTACTCAGGGTGCTGGGGGCTCAGTACTCAGGGTGCTGGGTGCTCAGTACTCAGGGTGATCTGTTCTCAGTACTCAGGTTGGTGGCTGCTCAGTGCTCGTGGTGCTGGGTGCTCAGTACTCGGGGTGCTCAGTGCTCAGTACTCAGGGTGCTGGGTGCTCAGTACTCAGGGTGCTGGGTGCTCAGTGCTCGAGGTGCTCGGTGCTCAGTACTCGGGGTGCTGGGTACTCAGTACTCAGGGTGCTGGGTGCTCAGTGCTCAGGGTGCTGGGTGCTCAGTGCTCGGGGTGCTGGGTGCTCAGTGCTGAGGGTGGTGCTGGGTGCTCAGTACTCAGGGTGCTGGGTGCTCAGTGCTCAGGGTGCTGGGTGCTCAGTACTAAGGGTGCTGGGTGCTCAGTACTCAGGGTGCTCGGTGCTCAGTACTCAGGGTGCTGGGTGCTCAGTGCTCAGGGTGCTGGGTACTCAGTACTCAGGGTGCTGGGTGCTCAGTGCTCAGGGTGCTGGGTGCTCAGTGCTCAGGGTGCTGGGTGCTCAGTGCTCAGGCTGCTGGGTGCTCAGTACTCAGGGTGCTGGGTGCTCAGTGCTCATGGTGATCGGTGCTCAGTACTCAGGGTGCTGGGTGCTCAGTGCTCGGGGTGCTGGGTGCTCAGTACACGGGGTGCTGGGTGCTCTGTACTCAGGGTGCTGGGTGCTCAGTGCTCGGGGTCCTAGGTGCTCAGTGCTCAGGGTGATCGGTGCTCAGTACTCAGCGTGCTGGGTGCTCAGTGCTCAGAGTGTTGGGTGCTCAGTACTCAGGTTGCTGGATGCTCAGTGCTCAGTGCTCAGGGTGCTCAGTGCTCAGGGTGCTCAGTGCTCAGGGTGCTGGGTGCTCAGGGTGCTGGGTGCTCAGTGCTCGGGGTGCTGGGTGCTCAGTGCTCAGTGCTCAGGGTGCTGGGTGCTCAGTGCTCAGGGTGCTGGGTGTTCAGTACTCAGGGTGCTTGGTGCTCAGTGCTCAGGGTGCTGGGTGCTCAGTACTCAGGGTGCTGGGTGCTCAGTGCTCGGGGTGCTGGGTGCTCAGTGATCAGGGTGATCTGTGCTCAGTACTCAGGGTGCTGGGTGCTCAGTGCTCAGGGTGCTGGGTGCTCAGTCCTCAGGGTGCTCAGTACTCAGGGTGCTCGGTGCTCAGTGCTCAGTACTCAGGGTGCTCAGTACTCAGGGTGCTGGGTGCTCAGTGCTCGGGGTGCTGGGTGCTCAGTGCTCGGGGTGCTGGGTGCTCAGTACTCAGGGTGCTGGGTGCTCAGTTCTCGGGGTGCTCGGTGATCAGTACTCAGTGCTCAGGGTGCTCAGTGCTCAGGGTGCTGGGTGTTCAGTACTCAGGGTGCTTGGTGCTCAGTACTCAGGGTGCTGGGTGCTCAGTGCTCAGGGTGCTGGGTGCTCAGTACTCGGGGTGCTCGGTGCTCAGTGCTCAGGGTGCTGTGTGCTCAGTACTCAGGGTGCTGGGTGCTCAGTACTCAGGGTGCTGGGTGCTCAGTGCTCAGGGTGCTGGGTGCGCAGTACTCAGGGTGCTGGGTGCTCAGTGGTCAGGGTGCTGTGTGCTCAGTACTCAGGGTGCTGGGTGCTCAGTACTCAGGGTGCTGGGTGCTCAGTGCTCAGGGTGCTGGGTGCTCAGTGCTCAGGGTACTGGGTGCTCAGTGCTCAGGGTGCTGGGTGCTCGGTTCTCGGGGTGCTGGGTGCTTAGTTCTCGCGGTGCCCGGTGCTCAGTACTCGGGGTGCTCAGTGCTCAGTACTCAGGGTGCTGGGTGCTCAGTGCTCAGGGTGCTGGGTGCTCAGTACTCGGGGTGCTCGGTGCTCAGTACTCAGGGTGCTGGGTGCTCAGTGCTCGGGGTGCTGGGTGCTCAGTACTCAGGGTGCTGGGAGCTCAGTGCTCAGGGTGCTGGGTACTCAGTGCTCAGGGTGCTGGGTGCTCAGTATTCAGGGTGCTGGGTGCTCAGTATTCAGGGTGCTCGGTGCTCAGTGCTCGGGGTGCTGGGTGCTCAGTGCTCACGGTGCTGGGTGCTCAGTGCTCGGGGTGCTCGGTGCTCAGTACTCAGGGTGCTGGGTGCTCAGTGCTCGGGGTGCTGGGTGCTCAGTGCTCAAGGTGCTGGGTGCTCAGTACTCAGGGTGCTCATTGCTCAGTGTGCTGGGTGCTCAGTACTCAGGGTGCTGGGTACTCAGTGCTCAGGGTGCTCGGTGCTCAATACGTTGGGTGCTCAGTACTCAGGGTGCTGGGTGCTCAGTGCTCAGGGTGCTGGGGGCTCAGTGCTCAGGGTGCTGGGTGCTCAGTGCTCAGGGTGCTGGGTGCTCGGTGCTCGGCGTGCTGGGTGCTTAGTGCTCGCGGTGCCTGGTGCTCAGTACTCGGGGTGCTCAGTGCTCAGTACTCAGGGTCCTGAGTGCTCAGTGCTCAGAGTGCTGGGTGCTCAGTACTCAGGGTGCTGGGGGCTCGGTGCTCAGTACGCTGGGTGCTCAGTACTCAGGGTGCTGGGTGCTCAGTACTCAGGGTGCTCGGTACTCAATACTCAGGGTGCTGGGTGCTCAGTGCTCGGGGTGCTGGGTGCTCAGTACTCAGGGTGCTGGGTGCTCAGTACTCGGGGTGCTGGGTGCTCAGTGCTCAGGGTGCTGGGTGCTCAGTGCTCGGGGTGCTGGGTGCTCAGTGCTCAGGGTGATCGGTGCTCAGTGCTCAGGGTGCTGGGTGCTCAGTCCTCTGGGTGCTCAGTGCTCAGGGTGCTGGGTGCTCAGTACTCAGGGTGCTGGGTGCTCAGTACTCGGGGTGCTGGGTGCTCAGTGCTCAGGGTGCTGGGTGCTCAGTGCTCAGGGTGCTGGGTGCTCAGTACTCTGGGTGCTGGGTGCTTAGTGCTCGGGGTGCTCGGTGCTCAGTACTCAAGGTGCTGGGTGCTCAGTGCTCAGGGTGCTGGGTGCTCAGTCCTCGGGGTGCTCCGTGCTCAGGGTGCTGGGTGCTCAGGGCTCAGGGTCCTGGGTGCTCAGTGCTCGGGGTGCTGGGTGCTGAGTGCTCAGGGTGCTGGGTGCTCAGTGCTCGGGGTGCTCGGTGCTCAGTGCTCAGGGTCCCGGGTGCTCAGTACTCAGGGTGCTGGGTGCTTAGTACTCAGGGTGCTCAGTGCTCAGTACACAGGGTGCTGGGTGCTCAGTGCTCGGGGTGCTGGGTGCTCAGTACTCAGGGTGCTGGGTGCTCCGTGCTCGGGGTGCTGGCTGCTCAGTGCTCAGGGTGCTATGTGCTCAGTGCTCAGGGTGCTGGGTGCTCAGTACTCAGGGTGCTGGGTGCTTAGTGCTCGGGGTGCTCGGTGCTCAGTACTCAAGGTGCTGGGTGCTCAGTGCTCAGTGTGCTGGGTGCTCAGTCCTCGGGGTGCTCCGTGCTCAGGGTGCTGGGTGCTCAGTGCTCAGGGTGCTGGGTGCTCAGTGCTCGGGGTGCTGGGTGCTCAGTGCTCAGTACTCAGGGTGCTGGTTGCTCAGTGCTCGGGGTGCTGGGTGCTCAGTACTCAGCATGCTGGGTGCTCAGTACTCAGGGTGCTGGGTGCTCAGAGCTCAGGGTGCTGGGTGCTCAGTGCTCAGGGTGCTGGGTGCTCAGTGATCGGGGTGCTGGGTGCTCAGTACTCAAGGTGCTCAGTGCTCGGGGAGCTCGGTGCTCAGTACTCAGGGTGCTGGGTGCTCAGTTCTCAGTGCTCGGGGTCCTGGGTGCTCCGTGCTCGGGGTGCTGGGTTCTCAGTGCTCTGGGTGCTTAGTGCTCAGTACTCAGGGTGCTGGGTGCTCAGTATTCATGGTGCTGCGTGCTCATTCTCAGGGTTCTAGGGGCTCAGTACTCAGGGTGCTGGGTGTTCAGTACTCAGGGTGCTCGGTTCTCAGTACTCAGGGTGCTGGGTGCTCATTCTCGGGGTGCTGGGTGCTCAGTGCTCGGGGTGCTGGGTGCTCAGTACTCAGGGTGCTGGGGGCTCAGTACTCAGGGTGCTGGGTGCTCAGTACTCAGGGTGATCTGTTCTCAGTACTCAGGTTGGTGGCTGCTCAGTGTTCGTGGTGCTGGGTGCTCAGTACTCGGGGTGCTCAGTGCTCAGTACTCAGGGTGCTGGGTGCTCAGTACTCAGGGTGCTGGGTGCTCAGTGCTCGAGGTGCTCGGTGCTCAGTACTCGGGGTGCTGGGTGCTCAGTACTCAGGGTGCTGGGTGCTCAGTGCTCAGGGTGCTGGGTGCTCAGTGCTCGGGGTGCTGGGTGCTCAGTGCTGAGGGTGGTGCTGGGTGCTCAGTACTCAGGGTGCTGGGTGCTCAGTGCTCAGGGTGCTGGGTGCTCAGTACTAAGGGTGCTGGGTGCTCAGTACTCAGGGTGCTCGGTGCTCAGTACTCAGGGTGCTGGGTGCTCAGTGCTCAGGGTGCTGGGTACTCAGTACTCAGGGTGCTGGGTGCTCAGTACTCAGGGTGCTGGGTGCTCAGTGCTCAGGGTGCTGGGTGCTCAGTGCTCAGGCTGCTGGGTGCTCAGTACTCAGGGTGCTGGGTGCTCAGTGCTCATGGTGATCAGTGCTCAGTACTCAGGGTGCTGGGTGCTCAGTGCTCGGGGTGCTGGGTGCTCAGTACACGGGGTGATGGGTGCTCTGTACTCAGGGTGCTGGGTGCTCAGTGCTCGGGGTCCTAGGTGCTCAGTGCTCAGGGTGATCGGTGCTCAGTACTCAGCGTGCTGGGTGCTCAGTGCTCAGAGTGTTGGGTGCTCAGTACTCAGGGTGCTGGATGCTCAGTGCTCAGTGCTCAGGGTGCTCAGTGCTCAGGGTGCTCAGTGCTCAGGGTGCTGGGTGCTCAGGGTGCTGGGTGCTCAGTGCTCGGGGTGCTGGGTGCTCAGTGCTCAGTGCTCAGGGTGCTGGGTGCTCAGTGCTCAGTGCTCAGGGTGCTGGGTGTTCAGTACTCAGGGTGCTTGGTGCTCAGTGCTCAGGGTGCTGGGTGCTCAGAACTCAGGGTGCTGGGTGCTCAGTGCTCGGGGTGCTGGGTGCTCAGTGATCAGGGTGATCTGAGCTCAGTACTCAGGGTGCTGGGTGCTCAGTGCTCAGGGTGCTGGGTGCTCAGTCCTCAGGGTGCTCAGTACTCAGGGTGCTCGGTGCTCAGTGCTCAGTACTCAGGGTGCTCAGTACTCAGGGTGCTGGGTGCTCAGTGCTCGGGGTGCTGGGTGCTCAGTGCTCGGGGTGCTGGGTGCTCAGTACTCAGGGTGCTGGGTGCTCAGTTCTCGGGGTGCTCGGTGATCAGTACTCAGTGCTCAGGGTGCTCAGTGCTCAGGGTGCTGGGTGTTCAGTACTCAGGGTGCTTGGTGCTCAGTACTCAGGGTGCTGGGTGCTCAGTGCTCAGGGTGCTGGGTGCTCAGTACTCGGGGTGCTCGGTGCTCAGTGCTCAGGGTGCTGTGTGCTCAGTACTCAGGGTGCTGGGTGCTCAGTACTCAGGGTGGTGGGTGCTCAGTGCTCAGGGTGCTGGGTGCTCAGTACTCAGGGTGCTGGGTGCTCAGTGCTCAGGGTGCTGTGTGCTCAGTACTCAGGGTGCTGGGTGCTCAGTACTCAGGGTGCTGGGTGCTCAGTGCTCAGGGTGCTGGGTGCTCAGTGCTCAGGGTACTGGGTGCTCAGTGCTCAGGGTGCTGGGTGCTCGGTTCTCGGGGTGCTGGGTGCTTAGTTCTCGCGGTGCCCGGTGCTCAGTACTCGGGGTGCTCAGTGCTCAGTACTCAGGGTGCTGGGTGCTCAGTGCTCAGGGTACTGGGTGCTCAGTACTCAGGGTGCTGGGTGCTCGGTGCTCAGTACGCTTGGTGCTCAGTACTCAGGGTGCTGGGTGCTCAGTACTCAGGGTGCTCGGTGCTCAGTACTCAGGGTGCTGGGTGCTCAGTGCTCGGGGTGCTGGGTGCTCAGTACTCAGGGTGCTGGGAGCTCAGTGCTCAGGGTGCTGGGTACTCAGTGCTCAGGTTGCTGGGTGCTCAGTATTCAGGGTGCTGGGTGCTCAGTATTCAGGGTGCTCGGTGCTCAGTGCTCGGGGTGCTGGGTGCTCAGTGCTCACGGTGCTGGGTGCTCAGTGCTCGGGGTGCTCGGTGCTCAGTACTCAGGGTGCTGGGTGCTCAGTGCTCGGGGTGCTCGGTGCTCAGTGCTCAAGGTGCTGGGTGCTCAGTACTCAGGGTGCTCATTGCTCAGTGTGCTGGGTGCTCAGTACTCAGGGTGCTGGGTACTCAGTGCTCAGGGTGCTCGGTGCTCAATACGTTGGGTGCTCAGTACTCAGGGTGCTGGGTGCTCAGTGCTCAGGGTGCTGGGGGCTCAGTGCTCAGGGTGCTGGGTGCTCAGTGCTCAGGGTGCTGGGTGCTCGGTGCTCGGCGTGCTGGGTGCTTAGTGCTCGCGGTGCCTGGTGCTCAGTACTCGGGGTGCTCAGTGCTCAGTACTCAGGGTCCTGGGTGCTCAGTGCTCAGAGTGCTGGGTGCTCAGTACTCAGGGTGCTGGGGGCTCGGTGCTCAGTACGCTGGGTGCTCAGTACTCAGGGTGCTGGGTGCTCAGTACTCAGGGGCTCGGTACTCAATACTCAGGGTGCTGGGTGCTCAGTGCTCGGGGTGCTGGGTGCTCAGTACTCAGGGTGCTGGGTGCTCAGTGCTCGGGGTGGTCGGTGCTCAGTACGCTGGGTGCTCAGTACTCAGGGTGCTGGGTGCTCAGTACTCAGGGTGCTGGGTGCTTAGTACTCAGGGTGCTGGGTGCTCAGTGCTCGGGGTGCTGGGTGCTCAGTGCTCAGTGCTCAGTACTCAGGGTGCTGGGTGCACAGTGCTCAGGGTGCTGGGTGCTCAGTGCTCAGGGTGCTGGGTGCTCAGTGCTCAGGGTGCTGGGTACTCAGTGCTCAGGGTGCTGGGTGCTCAGTACTCAGGGTGCTTGGTGCTCAGTACTCAGGGTGCTGCGTGCTCAGTGCTCGGGGTGCTGGGTGCTCAGTGCTCGGGGTGCTGGGTGCTCAGTGCTCGGGGTGCTCGGTGCTCAGTACTCAGTGTGCTGGGTGCTCAGTGCTCGAGGTGCTCAGTACTCAGGGTGCTGTGTGTTCAGTGCTCAGGGTGCTGGGTGCTCAGTACTCAGTGTGCTCGGTGCTTAGTACTCAGGGGGCTGGGTGCTCAGTGCTCGGGGTGATGGGTGCTCAGTGATCAGTACTCAAGGTGCTGGGTGCTCAGTGCTCGGGGTGCTGTGTGCTCAGTGCTCAGTACTCAGGGTGCTGAGTGCTCAGTGCTCAGGGTGCTGGGTGCTCAGTGCTCGGGGTGCTGGGTGCTCAGGACTCAGGGTGCTGGGTGCTCAGTTCTCGGGGTGCTCGGTGATCAGTACTCAGTGCTCAGGGTGCTCAGTGCTCAGGGTGCTGGGTGTTCAGTACTCAGGGTGCTTGGTGCTCAGTACTCAGGGTGCTGGGTGCTCAGTGCTCAGGGTGCTGGGTGCTCAGTACTCGGGGTGCTGGGTGCTCAGTACTCAGGGTGCTGGGTGCTCAGTGCTCAGGGTGCTGGGTGCTCAGTGCTCGGTGTGCTGGGTGCTCAGTGCTCAGTACTCAGGGTGCTGGGTGCTCAGTGCTCGGGGTCCTGGGTGCTCAGTGCTCAGTACTCAGGGTGCTGGGTGCTCAGTGCTCAGGGTGCTGTGTGCTCAGTGCTCAGGGTGCTGGGTACTCAGTGCTCAGGGTGCTGGGTGTTCAGTACTCAGGGTGCTGGGTGCTCAGTACTCAGGGTGCTGGGTGCTCAGTGCTCGGGGTGCTGGGTGCTCAGTGCTCACGGTGCTGGGTGCTCAGTGCTCGGGGTGCTCGGTGCTCAGTACTCAGGGTGCTCAGTACTCAGGGTGCTGGGTGCTTAGTGCTCGGGGTGCTGGGTGCTCAGTGCTCAGGGTGAACGGTGCTCAGTACTCCGGATGCTGGGTGCTCAGTACTCAGGGTGCTGGGTGCTCAGTACTCAGGGTGCTGGGTGCTCAGTCCTCAGGGTGCTGGGTGCTCAGGGTGCTGGGTGCTCAGTGCTCGGGGTGCTCGGTGCTCAGTATTCAGGGTGCTGAGTGCTCAGTACTCAGGGTGCTGGGTGCTCAGTACTCAGGGTCCTGGGTGCTCAGTGCTCGGGGTGCTGGGTGCTCAGTGCTCAGGGTGCTGGGTGCTCAGTGCTCGGGGTGCTGGGTGCTCAGAACTCAGGGTGCTGGGTGCTCAGTACTCAGGGTGCTGGGTGCTCAGTGCTCAGTGTGCTGGGTGCTCAGTACTCAGGGTGCTCATTGCTCAGGGTGCTGGGTGCTCATTACTCAGGGTGCTGGGTGCTCAGTGCTCAGGGTGCTCGGTGCTCAATACTTTGGGTGCTCAGTACTCAGGGTGCTGGGTGCTCAGTGCTCAGGGTGCTGGGTGCTCAGTGCTCAGGGTGCTGGGTGCTCAGTGCTCAGAGTGCTGGGTGCTCAGTGCTCGGGGTGCTGGGTGCTCAGTGCTCACGGTGCTGGGTGCTCAGTGCTCGGGGTGCACGGTGCTCAGTACTCAGGGTGCTCAGTACTCAGGGTGCTGGGTGCTTAGTGCTCGGGGTGCTGGGTGCTCAGTGCTCAGGGTGAACGGTGCTCAGTACTCCGGATGCTGGGTGCTCAGTACTCAGGGTGCTGGGTGCTCAGTACTCAGGGTGCTGGTTGCTCAGTCATCAGGGTGCTGGGTGCTCAGGGTGCTGGGTGCTCAGTGCTCGGGGTGCTCGGTGCTCAGTATTCAGGGTGCTGAGTGCTCAGTACTCAGGGTGCTGGGTGCTCAGTACTCAGGGTCCTGGGTGCTCAGTGCTCAGGGTGCTGGGTGCTCAGTGCTCAGGGTGCTGGGTGCTCAGTGCTCGGGGTGCTGGGTGCTCAGAACTCAGGGTGCTGGGTGCTCAGTACTCAGGGTGCTGGGTGCTCAGTGCTCAGGGTGCTGGGTGCTCAGTACTCAGGGTGCTGGGTGCTCAGTACTCAGGGTGCTCGGTGCTAAGTACTCAGGGTGCTGGGTGCTCAGTGCTCAGGGTGCTGGGTGCTCAGTGCTCGGGGTGCTGGGTGCTCAGTACTCAGGGTGCTGGGTGCTCAGTTCTCGGGGTGCTCGGTGATCAGTACTCAGTGCTCAGGGTGCTCAGTGCTCAGGGTGCTGGGTGTTCAGTACTCAGGGTGCTTGGTGCTCAGTACTCAGGGTGCTGGGTGCTCAGTGCTCAGGGTGCTGGGTGCTCAGTACTCGGGGTGCTCGGTGCTCAGTGCTCAGGGTGCTGTGTGCTCAGTACTCAGGGTGCTGGGTGCTCAGTACTCAGGGTGCTGGGTGCTCAGTGCTCAGGGTGCTGGGTGCTCAGTACTCAGGGTGCTGGGTGCTCAGTGCTCAGGGTGCTGTGTGCTCAGTACTCAGGGTGCTGGGTGCTCAGTACTCAGGGTGCTGGGTGCTCAGTGCTCAGGGTGCTGGGTGCTCAGTGCTCAGGGTACTGGGTGCTCAGTGCTCAGGGTGCTGGGTGCTCGGTTCTCGGGGTGCTGGGTGCTTAGTTCTCGCGGTGCCCGGTGCTCAGTACTCGGGGTGCTCAGTGCTCAGTACTCAGGGTGCTGGGTGCTCAGTGCTCAGGGTGCTGGGTGCTCAGTACTCAGGGTGCTGGGTGCTCGGTGCTCAGTACGCTGGGTGCTCAGTACTCAGGGTGCTGGGTGCTCAGTACTCAGGGTGCTCGGTGCTCAGTACTCAGGGTGCTGGGTGCTCAGTGCTCGGGGTGCTGGGTGCTCAGTACTCAGGGTGCTGGGAGCTCAGTGCTCAGGGTGCTGGGTACTCAGTGCTCAGGGTGCTGGGTGCTCAGTATTCAGGGTGCTGGGTGCTCAGTACTCAGGGTGCTCGGTGCTCAGTGCTCGGGGTGCTGGGTGCTCAGTGCTCACGGTGATGGGTGCTCAGTGCTCGGGGTGCTCGGTGCTCAGGACTCAGGGTGCTGGGTGCTCAGTGCTCGGGGTGCTCGGTGCTCAGTGCTCAAGGTGCTGGGTGCTCGGTGCTCAGGGTGCTGGGTGCTCGGTGCTCGGCGTGCTGGGTGCTTAGTGCTCGCGGTGCCTGGTGCTCAGTACTCGGGGTGCTCAGTGCTCAGTACTCAGGGTCCTGGGTGCTCAGTGCTCAGAGTGCTGGGTGCTCAGTACTCAGGGTGCTGGGGGCTCGGTGCTCAGTACGCTGGGTGCTCAGTACTCAGGGTGCTGGGTGCTCAGTACTCAGGGTGCTCGGTACTCAGTACTCAGGGTGCTGGGTGCTCAGTGCTCGGGGTGGTGGGTGCTCAGTACTCAGGGTGCAGGGTGCTCAGTGCTCGGGGTGGTCGGTGCTCAGTACGCTGGGTGCTCAGTACTCAGGGTGCTGGGTGCTCAGTACTCAGGGTGCTGGGTGCTTAGTACTCAGGGTGCTGGGTGCTCAGTGCTCGGGGTGCTGGGTGCTCAGTGCTCAGTGCTCAGTACTCAGGGTGCTGGGTGCACAGTGCTCAGGGTGCTGGGTGCTCAGTGCTCAGGGTGCTGGGTGCTCAGTGCTCAGGGTGCTGGGTACTCAGTGCTCGGGGTGCTGGGTGCTCAGTGCTCGGGGTGCTGGGTGCTCAGTGCTCGGGGTGCTCGGTGCTCAGTACTCAGGGTGCTGGGTGCTCAGTGCTCGAGGTGCTCAGTACTCAGGGTGCTGTGTGTTCAGTGCTCAGGGTGCTGGGTGCTCAGTACTCAGTGTGCTCGGTGCTTAGTACTCAGGGGGCTGGGTGCTCAGTGCTCGGGGTGATGGGTGCTCAGTGATCAGTACTCAAGTTGCTGGGTGCTCAGTGCTCGGGGTGCTGGGTGCTCAGTGCTCAGTACTCAGGGTGCTGGGTGCTCAGTGCTCAGGGTGCTGGGTGCTCAGTGCTCGGGGTGCTGGGTGCTCAGTACTCAGGGTGCTGGGTGCTCAGTTCTCGGGGTGCTCGGTGATCAGTACTCAGTGCTCAGGGTGCTCAGTGCTCAGGGTGCTGGGTGATCAGTACTCAGAGTGCTTGGTGCTCAATACTCAGGGTGCTGGGTGCTCAGTGCTCAGGGTGCTGGGTGCTCAGTACTCGGGGTGCTGGGTGCTCAGTACTCAGGGTGCTGGGTGCTCAGTGCTCAGGGTGCTGGGTGCTCAGTGCTCGGTGTGCTGGGTGCTCAGTGCTCAGTACTCAGGGTGCTGGGTGCTCAGTGCTCGGGGTCCTGGGTGCTCAGTGCTCAGTACTCAGGGTGCTGGGTGCTCAGTGCTCAGGGTGCTGTGTGCACAGTGCTCAGGGTGCTGGGTACTCAGTGCTCAGGGTGCTGGGTGTTCAGTACTCAGGGTGCTGGGTGCTCAGTACTCAGGGTGCTGGGTGCTCAGTGCTCGGGGTGCTGGGTGCTCAGTGCTCACGGTGCTGGGTGCTCAGTGCTCGGGGTGCTCGGTGCTCAGTACTCAGGGTGCTCAGTACTCAGGGTGCTGGGTGCTTAGTGCTCGGGGTGCTGGGTGCTCAGTGCTCAGGGTGAACGGTGCTCAGTACTCCGGATGCTGGGTGCTCAGTACTCAGGGTGCTGGGTGCTCAGTACTCAGGTTGCTGAGTGCTCAGTCCTCAGGGTGCTGGGTGCTCAGGGTGCTGGGTGCTCAGTGCTCGGGGTGCTCGGTGCTCAGTATTCAGGGTGCTGAGTGCTCAGTACTCAGGGTGCTGGGTGCTCAGTACTCAGGGTCCTGGGTGCTCAGTGCTCGGGGTGCTGGGTGCTCAGTGCTCAGGGTGCTGGGTGCTCAGTGCTCGGGGTGCTGGGTGCTCAGAACTCAGGGTGATGGGTGCTCAGTACTCAGGGTGCTGGGTGCTCAGTGCTCAGTGTGCTGGGTGCTCAGTACTCAGGGTGCTCATTGCTCAGGGTGCTGGGTGCTCAGTACTCAGGGTGCTGGGTGCTCAGTGCTCAGGGTGCTCGGTGCTCAATACTTTGGGTGCTCAGTACTCAGGGTGCTGGGTGCTCAGTGCTCAGGGTGCTGGGTGCTCAGTGCTCAGGGTGCTGGGTGCTCAGTGCTCAGAGTGCTGGGTGCTCAGTGCTCGGGGTGCTGGGTGCTCAGTGCTCACGGTGCTGGGTGCTCAGTGCTCGGGGTGCTCGGTGCTCAGTACTCAGGGTGCTCAGTACTCAGGGTGCTGGGTGCTTAGTGCTCGGGGTGCTGGGTGCTCAGTGCTCAGGGTGAACGGTGCTCAGTACTCCGGATGCTGGGTGCTCAGTACTCAGGGTGCTGGGTGCTCAGTACTCAGGGTGCTGGGTGCTCAGTAATCAGGGTGCTGGGTGCTCAGGGTGCTGGGTGCTCAGTGCTCGGGGTGCTCGGTGCTCAGTATTCAGGGTGCTGAGTGCTCAGTACTCAGGGTGCTGGGTGCTCAGTACTCAGGGTCCTGGGTGCTCAGTGCTCGGGGTGCTGGGTGCTCAGTGCTCAGGGTGCTGGGTGCTCAGTGCTCGGGGTGCTGGGTGCTCAGAACTCAGGGTGCTGGGTGCTCAGTACTCAGGGTGCTGGGTGCTCAGTGCTCAGGGTGCTGGGTGCTCAGTACTCAGGGTGCTGGGTGCTCGGTGCTCAGTACGCTGGGTGCTCAGTACTCAGGGTGCTGGGTGCTCAGTACTCAGGGTGCTCGGTGCTCAGTACTCAGGGTGCTGGGTGCTCAGTGCTCGGGGTGCTGGGTGCTCAGTACTCAGGGTGCTGGGTGCTCAGTGCTCGGGGTGCTGGGTGCTCAGTGCTCAGTGCTCAGTACTCAGGGTGCTGGGTGCTCAGTGCTCGGGGTGCTGGGTGCTCAGTGCTCAGTACTCAGGGTGCTTGGTGCTCAGTACTCAGGGTGCTGGGTGCTTAGTACTCAGGGTGCTGGGTGCTCAGTGCTCGGGGTGCTGGGTGCTCAGTGCTCAGTGCTCAGTACTCAGGGTGCTGGGTGCACAGTGCTCAGGGTGCTGGGTGCTCAGTGCTCAGGGTGCTGGGTGCTCAGTGCTCAGGGTGCTGGGTACTCAGTGCTCAGGGTGCTGGGTGCTCAGTACTCAGGGTGCTGGGTGCACAGTGCTCAGGGTGCTGGGTGCTCAGTGCTCAGGGTGCTGGGTGCTCAGTGCTCAGGGTGCTGGGTACTCAGTGCTCAGGGTGCTGGGTGCTCAGTGCTCGGGGTGCTGGGTGCTCAGTGCTCGGGGTGCTCGGTGCTCAGTACTCAGGGTGCTGGGTGCTCAGTGCTCGAGGTGCTCAGTACTCAGGGTGCTGTGTGTTCAGTGCTCAGTGTGCTGGGTGCTCAGTACTCAGGGTGCTCGGTGCTTAGTACTCAGGGGGCTGGGTGCTCAGTGCTCGGGGTGATGGGTGCTCAGTGATCAGTACTCAAGGTGCTGGGTGCTCAGTGCTCGGGGTGTTGGGTGCTCAGTGCTCAGTACTCAGGGTGCTGGGTGCTCAGTGCTCAGGGTGCTGGGTGCTCAGTGCTCGGGGTGCTGGGTGCTCAGTACTCAGGGTGCTGGGTGCTCAGTTCTCGGGGTGCTCGGTGATCAGTACTCAGTGCTCAGGGTGCTCAGTGCTCAGGGTGCTGGGTGTTCAGTACTCAGGGTGCTTGGTGCTCAGTACTCAGGGTGCTGGGTGCTCAGTGCTCAGGGTGCTGGGTGCTCAGTACTCGGGGTGCTCGGTGCTCAGTGCTCAGGGTGCTGTGTGCTCAGTACTCAGGGTGCTTGGTGCTCAGTACTCAGGGTGCTGGGTGCTCAGTGCTCAGGGTGCTGGGTGCTCAGTACTCAGGGTGCTGGGTGCTCAGTGCTCAGGGTGCTGTGTGCTCAGTACTCAGTGTGCTGGGTGCTCAGTGCTCGGGGTGCTGGGTGCTCAGTGCTCAGGGTGCTCGGTGCTCAGTACTCAGGGTGCTGTGTGCTCAGTACTCGGGTTGCTGGGTGCTCAGTACTCAGGGTGCTGGGTGCTCAGTGCTCAGGGTGCTGGGTGCTCAGTGCTCGGTGTGCTGGGTGCTCAGTGCTCAGTACTCAGGGTGCTGGGTGCTCAGTGCTCGGGGTCCTGGGTGCTCAGTGCTCAGTACTCAGGGTGCTGGGTGCTCAGTGCTCAGGGTGCTGTGTGCTCAGTGCTCAGGGTGCTGGGTACTCAGTGCTCAGGGTGCTGGGTGTTCAGTACTCAGGGTGCTGGGTGCTCAGTACTCAGGGTGCTGGGTGCTCAGTGCTCGGGGTGCTCAGTGCTCAGTACTCAGGGTGCTGGGTGCTCAGTGCTCAGGGTGCTGGGTGCTCAGTACTCAGGGTGCTGGGTGCTCGGTGCTCAGTACGCTGGGTGCTCAGTACTCAGGGTGCTGGGTGCTCAGTACTCAGGGTGCTCGGTGCTCAGTACTCAGGGTGCTGGGTGCTCAGTGCTCGGGGTGCTGGGTGCTCAGTACTCAGGGTGCTCATTGCTCAGTGTGCTGGGTGCTCAGTACTCAGGGTGCTGGGTACTCAGTGCTCAGGGTGCTCAGTGCTCAATACGTTGGGTGCTCAGTACTCAGGGTGCTGGGTGCTCAGTGCTCAGGGTGCTGGGGGCTCAGTGCTCAGGGTGCTGGGTGCTCAGTGCTCAGGGTGCTGGGTGCTCGGTGCTCGGCGTGCTGGGTGCTTAGTGCTCGCGGTGCCTGGTGCTCAGTACTCGGGGTGCTCAGTGCTCAGTACTCAGGGTCCTGGGTGCTCAGTGCTCAGAGTGCTGGGTGCTCAGTACTCAGGGTGCTGGGGGCTCGGTGCTCAGTACGCTGGGTGCTCAGTACTCAGGGTGCTGGGTGCTCAGTACTCAGGGTGCTCGGTACTCAGTACTCAGGGTGCTGGGTGCTCAGTGCTCGGGGTGCTGGGTGCTCAGTACTCAGGGTGCTGGGTGCTCAGTGCTCGGGGTGGTCGGTGCTCAGTACGCTGGGTGCTCAGTACTCAGGGTGCTGGGTGCTCAGTACTCAGGGTGCTGGGTGCTTAGTACTCAGGGTGCTGGGTGCTCAGTTCTCGGGGTGCTGGGTGCGCAGTGCTCAGTGCTCAGTGCTCAGGGTGCTGGGTGCACAGTGCTCAGGGTGCTGGGTGCTCAGTGCTCAGGGTGCTGGGTGCTCAGTGCTCAGGGTGCTGGGTACTCAGTGCTCAGGGTGCTGGGTGCTCAGTACTCAGGGTGCTTGGTGCTCAGTACTCAGGGTGCTGCGTGCTCAGTGCTCGGGGTGCTGGGTGCTCAGTGCTCGGGGTGCTGGGTGCTCAGTGCTCGGGGTGCTCGGTGCTCAGTACTCAGGGTGCTGGGTGCTCAGTGCTCGAGGTGCTCAGTACTCAGGGTGCTGTGTGTTCAGTGCTCAGGGTGCTGGGTGCTCAGTACTCAGTGTGCTCGGTGCTTAGTACTCAGGGGGCTGGGTGCTCAGTGCTCGGGGTGATGGGTGCTCAGTGATCAGTACTCAAGGTGCTGGGTGCTCAGTGCTCGGGGTGCTGGGTGCTCCGTGCTCAGTACTCAGGGTGCTGAGTGCTCAGTGCTCAGGGTGCTGGGTGCTCAGTGCTCGGGGTGCTGGGTGCTCAGTACTCAGGGTGCTGGGTGCTCAGTTCTCGGGGTGCTCGGTGATCAGTACTCAGTGCTCAGGGTGCTCAGTGCTCAGGGTGCTGGGTGTTCAGTACTCAGGGTGCTTGGTGCTCAGTACTCAGGGTGCTGGGTGCTCAGTGCTCAGGGTGCTGGGTGCTCAGTACTCGGGGTGCTGGGTGCTCAGTACTCAGGGTGCTGGGTGCTCAGTGCTCAGGGTGCTGGGTGCTCAGTTCTCGGTGTGCTGG
Organism: Microtus oregoni; assembly: GCF_018167655.1. Classification (NCBI taxonomy): domain Eukaryota; kingdom Metazoa; phylum Chordata; class Mammalia; order Rodentia; family Cricetidae; genus Microtus; species Microtus oregoni. The sequence continues at coordinate 23,408 of NW_024543329.1, forward strand.
GTGCTCAGTGCTCAGTACTCAGGGTGCTGGGTGCTCAGTGCTCGGGGTCCTGGGTGCTCAGTGCTCAGTACTCAGTGTGCTGGGTGCTCAGTGCTCAGGGTGCTGTGTGCTCAGGGCTCAGGGTGCTGTCTACTCAGTGATCAGGGTGCTGGGTGTTCAGTACTCAGGGTGCTGGGTGCTCAGTACTCAGGGTGCTGGGTGCTCAGTGCTCGGGGTGCTGGGTGCTCAGTGCTCACGGTGCTGGGTGCTCAGTGCTGGGGGTGCTCGGTGCTCAGTACTCAGGGTGCTCAGTACTCAGGGTGCTGGGTGCTTAGTGCTCGGGGTGCTCGGTGCTCAGTATTCAGGGTGCTGAGTGCTCAGTACTCAGGGTGCTGGGTGCTCAGTGCTCGGGGTCCTGGGTGCTCAGTGCTCAGTACTCAGTGTGCTGGGTGCTCAGTGCTCAGGGTGCTGTGTGCTCAGGGCTCAGGGTGCTGTCTACTCAGTGATCAGGGTGCTGGGTGTTCAGTACTCAGGGTGCTGGGTGCTCAGTGCTCAGGGTGAACGGTGCTCAGTACTCCGGATGCTGGGTGCTCAGTACTCAGGGTGCTGGGTGCTCAGTACTCAGGGTGCTGGGTGCTCAGTCCTCAGGGTGCTGGGTGCTCAGGGTGCTGGGTGCTCAGTGCTCGGGGTGCTCGGTGCTCAGTATTCAGGGTGCTGAGTGCTCAGTACTCAGGGTGCTGGGTGCTCAGTACTCAGGGTCCTGGGTGCTCAGTGCTCGGGGTGCTGGGTGCTCAGTGCTCAGGGTGCTGGGTGCTCAGTGCTCGGCGTGCTGGGTGCTCAGAACTCAGGGTGCTGGGTGCTCAGTACTCAGGGTGCTGGGTGCTCAGTGCTCAGTGTGCTGGGTGCTCAGTACTCAGGGTGCTCATTGCTCAGGGTGCTGGGTGCTCAGTACTCAGGGTGCTGGGTGCTCAGTGCTCAGGGTGCTCGGTGCTCAATACTTTGGGTGCTCAGTACTCAGGGTGCTGGGTGCTCAGTGCTCAGGGTGCTGGGTGCTCAGTGCTCAGGGTGCTGGGTGCTCAGTGCTCAGAGTGCTGGGTGCTCAGTGCTCGGGGTGCTGGGTGCTCAGTGCTCACGGAGCTGGGTGCTCAGTGCTCGGGGTGCTCGGTGCTCAGGACTCAGGGTGCTCAGTACTCAGGGTGCTGGGTGCTTAGTGCTCGAGGTGCTGGGTGCTCAGTGCTCAGGGTGAACGGTGCTCAGTACTCCGGATGCTGGGTGCTCAGTACTCAGGGTGCTGGGTGCTCAGTACTCAGGGTGCTGGGTGCTCAGTCCTCAGGGTGCTGGGTGCTCAGGGTGCTGGGTACTCAGTGCTCGGGGTGCTCGGTGCTCAGTATTCAGGGTGCTGAGTGCTCAGTACTCAGGGTGCTGGGTGCTCAGTACTCAGGGTCCTGGGTGCTCAGTGCTCGGGGTGCTGGGTGCTCAGTGCTCAGGGTGCTGGGTGCTCAGTGCTCGGGGTGCTGGGTGCTCAGAACTCAGGGTGCTGGGTGCTCAGTACTCAGGGTGCTGGGTGCTCAGTGCTCAGGGTGCTGGGTGCTCAGTACTCAGGGTGCTGGGTGTTCGGTGCTCAGTACGCTGGGTGCTCAGTACTCAGGGTGCTGGGTGCTCAGTACTCAGGGTGCTCGGTGCTCAGTACTCAGGGTGCTGGGTGCTCAGTGCTCGGGGTGCTGGGTGCTCAGTACTCAGGGTGCTGGGTGCTCAGTGCTCGGGGTGCTGGGTGCTCAGTGCTCAGTGCTCAGTACTCAGGGTGCTGGGTGCTCAGTGCTCGGGGTGCTGGGTGCTCAGTGCTCAGTACTCAGGGTGCTGGGTGCTCAGTACTCAGGGTGCTGGGTGCATAGTACTCAGGGTGCTGGGTGCTCAGTGCTCGGGGTGCTGGGTGCTCAGTGCTCAGTGCTCAGTACTCAGGGTGCTGGGTGCACAGTGCTCAGGGTGCTGGGTGCTCAGTGCTCAGGGTGCTGGGTGCTCAGTGCTCAGGGTGCTGGGTACTCAGTGCTCAGGGTGCTGGGTGCTCAGTACTCAGGGTGCTGGGTGCTCAGTACTCAGGGTGCTGGGTGCTCAGTGCTCGGGGTGCTGGGTGCTCAGTGCTCGGGGTGCTGGGTGCTCAGTGCTCGGGGTGCTCGGTGCTCAGTACTCAGGGTGCTGGGTGCTCAGTGCTCGAGGTGCTCAGTACTCAGGGTGCTGTGTGTTCAGTGCTCAGGGTGCTGGGTGCTCAGTACTCAGGGTGCTCGGTGCTTAGTACTCAGGGGGCTGGGTGCTCATTGCTCGGGGTGATGGGTGCTCAGTGATCAGTACTCAAGGTGCTGGGTGCTCAGTGCTCGGGGTGCTGGTTGCTCAGTGCTCAGTACTCAGGGTGCTGGGTGCTCAGTGCTCAGGGTGCTGGGTGCTCAGTGCTCGGAGTGCTGGGTGCTCAGTACTCAGGGTGCTGGGTGCTCAGTTCTCGGGGTGCTCGGTGATCAGTACTCAGTGCTCAGGGTGCTCAGTGCTCAGGGTGCTGGGTGTTCAGTACTCAGGGTGCTTGGTGCTCAGTACTCAGGGTGCTGGGTGCTCAGTGCTCAGGGTGCTGGGTGCTCAGTACTCGGGGTGCTCGGTGCTCAGTGCTCAGGGTGCTGGGTGCTCAGTGCTCAGGGTGCTGGGTGCTCAGTGCTCGGTGTGCTGGGTGCTCAGTGCTCAGTACTCAGGGTGCTGGGTGCTCAGTGCTCGGGGTCCTGGGTGCTCAGTGCTCAGTACTCAGGGTGCTGGGTGCTCAGTGCTCAGGGTGCTGTGTGCTCAGTGCTCAGGGTGCTGGGTACTCAGTGCTCAGTGTGCTGGGTGTTCAGTACTCAGGGTGCTGGGTGCTCAGTACTCAGGGTGCTGGGTGCTCAGTGCTCGGGGTGCTCAGTGCTCAGTACTCAGGGTGCTGGGTGCTCAGTGCTCAGGGTGCTGGGTGCTCAGTACTCAGGGTGCTGGGTGCTCGGTGCTCAGTACGCTGGGTGCTCAGTACTCAGGGTGCTGGGTGCTCAGTACTCAGGGTGCTCGGTGCTCAGTACTCAGGGTGCTGGGTGCTCAGTGCTCGGGGTGCTGGGTGCTCAGTACTCAGGGTGCTGGGTGCTCAGTGCTCGGGGTGCTGGGTGCTCAGTGCTCAGGGTGCTCGGTGCTCAGTACTCAGGGTGCTGTGTGCTCAGTACTCGGGTTGTTGGGTGCGCAGTACTCAGGGTGCTGGGTGCTCAGTGCTCAGGGTGCTGGGTGCTCAGTGCTCGGTGTGCTGGGTGCTCAGTGCTCAGTACTCAGGGTGCTGGGTGCTCAGTGCTCGGGGTCCTGGGTGCTCAGTGCTCAGTACTCAGGGTGCTGGGTGCTCAGTGCTCAGGGTGCTGTGTGCTCAGTGCTCAGGGTGCTGGGTACTCAGTGCTCAGTGTGCTGGGTGTTCAGTACTCAGGATGCTGGGTGCTCAGTACTCAGGGTGCTGGGTGCTCAGTGCTCGGGGTGCTGGGTGCTCAGTACTCAGGGTGCTGGGTGCTCGGTGCTCAGTACGCTGGGTGCTCAGTACTCAGGGTGCTGGGTGCTCAGTACTCAGGGTGCTCGGTGCTCAGTACTCAGGGTGCTGGGTGCTCAGTGCTCGGGGTGCTGGGTGCTCAGTACTCACTGCTCAGGGTGCTCAGTGCTCAGGGTGCTGGGTGTTCAGTACTCAGGGTGCTTGTTGCTCAGTACTCAGGGTGCTGGGTGCTCAGTGCTCAGGGTGCTGGGTGCTCAGTACTCGGGGTGCTCGGTGCTCAGTGCTCAGGGTGCTGGGTGCTCAGTGCTCAGGGTGCTGGGTGCTCAGTGCTCGGTGTGCTGGGTGCTCAGTGCTCAGTACTCAGGGTGCTGGGTGCTCAGTGCTCGGGGTCCTGGGTGCTCAGTGCTCAGTACTCAGGGTGCTGGGTGCTCAGTGCTCAGGGTGCTGTGTGCTCAGTGCTCAGGGTGCTGGGTACTCAGTGCTCAGTGTGCTGGGTGTTCAGTACTCAGGGTGCTGGGTGCTCAGTACTCAGGGTGCTGGGTGCTCAGTGCTCGGGGTGCTCAGTGCTCAGTACTCAGGGTGCTGGGTGCTCAGTGCTCAGGGTGCTGGGTGCTCAGTACTCAGGGTGCTGGGTGCTCGGTGCTCAGTACGCTGGGTGCTCAGTACTCAGGGTGCTGGGTGCTCAGTACTCAGGGTGCTCGGTGCTCAGTACTCAGGGTGCTGGGTGCTCAGTGCTCGGGGTGCTGGGTGCTCAGTACTCAGGGTGCTGGGTGCTCAGTGCTCGGGGTGCTGGGTGCTCAGTGCTCAGGGTGCTCGGTGCTCAGTACTCAGGGTGCTGTGTGCTCAGTACTCGGGTTGCTGGGTGCGCAGTACTCAGGGTGCTGGGTGCTCAGTGCTCAGGGTGCTGGGTGCTCAGTGCTCGGTGTGCTGGGTGCTCAGTGCTCAGTACTCAGGGTGCTGGGTGCTCAGTGCTCGGGGTCCTGGGTGCTCAGTGCTCAGTACTCAGGGTGCTGGGTGCTCAGTGCTCAGGGTGCTGTGTGCTCAGTGCTCAGGGCGCTGGGTACTCAGTGCTCAGTGTGCTGGGTGTTCAGTACTCAGGGTGCTGGGTGCTCAGTATTCAGGGTGCTGGGTGCTCAGTGCTCGGGGTGCTGGGTGCTCAGTACTCAGGGTGCTGGGTGCTCGGTGCTCAGTACGCTGGGTGCTCAGTACTCAGGGTGCTGGGTGCTAAGTACTCAGGGTGCTCGGTGCTCAGTACTCAGGGTGCTGGGTGCTCAGTGCTCGGGGTGCTGGGTGCTCAGTACTCAGGGTGCTGGGTGCTCAGTGCTCGGGGTGCTGGGTGCTCAGTGCTCACGGTGCTGGGTGCTCAGTGCTCGGGGTGCTCGGTGCTCAGTACTCAGGGTGCTCAGTACTCAGGGTGCTGGGTGCTTAGTGCTCGGGGTGCTGGGTGCTCAGTGCTCAGGGTTTACGGTGCTCAGTACTCCGGATGCTGGGTGCTCAGTACTCAGGGTGCTGGGTGCTCAGTACTCAGGGTGCTGGGTGCTCAGTCCTCAGGGTGCTGGGTGCTCAGGGTGCTGGGTGCTCAGTGCTCGGGGTGCTCGGTGCTCAGTATTCAGGGTGCTGAGTGCTCAGTACTCAGGGTGCTGGGTGCTCAGTACTCAGGGTCCTGGGTGCTCAGTGCTCGGGGTGCTGGGTGCTCAGTGCTCAGGGTGCTGGGTGCTCAGTGCTCGGGGTGCTGGGTGCTCAGAACTCAGGGTGCTGGGTGCTCAGTACTCAGGGTGCTGGGTGCTCAGTACTCAGGGTGCTGGGTGCTCAGTACTCAGGGTGCTGGGTGCTCGGTGCTCAGTACGCTGGGTGCTCAGTACTCAGGGTGCTGGGTGCTCAGTACTCAGGGTGCTCGGTGCTCAGTACTCAGGGTGCTGGGTGCTCAGTGCTCGGGGTGCTGGGTGCTCAGTACTCAGGGTGCTGGCTGCTCAGTGCTCGGGGTGCTGGGTGCTCAGTGCTCAGTGCTCAGTACTCAGGGTGCTGGGTGCTCAGTGCTCGGGGTGCTGGGTGCTCAGTGCTCAGTACTCAGGGTGCTGGGTGCTCAGTACTCAGGGTGCTGGGTGCTTAGTACTCAGGGTGCTGGGTGCTCAGTGCTCGGGGTGCTGGGTGCTCAGTGCTCAGTGCTGAGTACTCAGGGTGCTGGGTGCACAGTGCTCAGGGTGCTGGGTGCTCAGTGCTCAGGGTGCTGGGTGCTCAGTGCTCAGGGTGCTGGGTACTCAGTGCTCAGGGTGCTGGGTGCTCAGTACTCAGGGTGCTGGGTGCTCAGTACTCAGGGTGCTGGGTGCTCAGTGCTCGGGGTGCTGGGTGCTCAGTGCTCGGGGTGCTGGGTGCTCATTGCTCGGGGTGCTCGGTGCTCAGTACTCAGGGTGCTGGGTGCTCAGTGCTCGAGGTGCTCAGTACTCAGGGTGCTGTGTGTTCAGTGTTCACGGTGCTGGGTGCTCAGTACTCAGGGTGCTCGGTGCTTAGTACTCAGGGGGCTGGGTGCTCAGTGCTCGGGGTGATGGGTGCTCAGTGATCAGTACTCAAGGTGCTGGGTGCTCAGTGCTCGGGGTGCTGGGTGCTCAGTGCTCAGTACTCAGGGTGCTGGGTGCTCAGTGCTCAGGGTGCTGGGTGCTCAGTGCTCGGGGTGCTGGGTGCTCAGTACTCAGGGTGCTGGGTGCTCAGTTCTCGGGGTGCTCGGTGATCAGTACTCAGTGCTCAGGGTGCTCAGTGCTCTGGGTGCTGGGTGTTCAGTACTCAGGGTGCTTGGTGCTCAGTACTCAGGGTGCTGGGTGCTCAGTGCTCAGGGTGCTGGGTGCTCAGTACTCGGTGTGCTCGGTGCTCAGTGCTCAGGGTGCTGTGTGCTCAGTACTTAGGGTGCTGGGTGCTCAGTACTCAGGGTGCTGGGTGCTCAGTGCTCAGGGTGCTGGGTGCTCAGTACTCAGGGTGCTGGGTGCTCAGTGCTCAGGGTGCTGTGTGCTCAGTACTCAGTGTGCTGGGTGCTCAGTTCTCGGGGTGCTGGGTGCTCAGTGCTCAGGGTGCTCGGTGCTCAGTACTCAGGGTGCTGTGTGCTCAGTACTCGGGTTGCTGGGTGCGCAGTACTCAGGGTGCTGGGTGCTCAGTGCTCAGGGTGCTGGGTGCTCAGTGCTCGGTGTGCTGGGTGTTCAGTGCTCAGTACTCAGGGTGCTGGGTGCTCAGTGCTCGGGGTCCTGGGTGCTCAGTGCTCAGTACTCAGGGTGCTGGGTGCTCAGTGCTCAGTGTGCTGTGTGCTCAGTGCTCAGGGTGCTGGGTACTCAGTGCTCAGTGTGCTGGGTGTTCAGTACTCAGGGTGCTGGGTGCTCAGTACTCAGGGTGCTGGGTGCTCAGTGCTCGGGGTGCTCAGTGCTCAGTACTCAGGGTGCTGGGTGCTCAGTGCTCAGGGTGCTGGGTGCTCAGTACTCAGGGTGCTGGGTGCTCGGTGCTCAGTACGCTGGGTTCTCAGTACTCAGGGTGCTGGGTGCTCAGTACTCAGGGTGCTCGGTGCTCAGTACTCAGGGTGCTGGGTGCTCAGTGCTCGGGGTGGTGGGTGCTCAGTACTCAGGGTGCTGGGTGCTCAGTGCTCGGGGTGCTGGGTGCTCAGTGCTCAGTGCTCAGTACTCAGGGCGCTGGGTGCTCAGTGCTCGGGGTGCTGGGTGCTCAGTGCTCAGTACTCAGGGTGCTGGGTGCTCAGTACTCAGGGTGCTGGGTGCTTAGTACTCAGGGTGCTGGGTGCTCAGTGCTCGGGGTGCTGGGTGCTCAGTGCTCAGTGCTCAGTACTCAGGGTGCTGGGTGCACAGTGCTCAGGGTGCTGGGTGCTCAGTGCTCAGGGTGCTGGGTGCTCAGTGCTCGGGGTGATGTGTGCTCAGTGATCAGTACTCAAGGTGCTGGGTGCTCAGTGCTCGGGGTGCTGGGTGCTCAGTGCTCAGTACTCAGGGTGCTGGGTGCTCAGTGCTCAGGGTGCTGGGTGCTCAGTGCTCGGGGTGCTGGGTGCTCAGTACTCAGGGTGCTGGGTGCTCAGTTCTCGGGGTGCTCGGTGATCAGTACTCAGTGCTCAGGGTGCTCAGTACTCAGGGTGCTGGGTGTTCAGTACTCAGGGTGCTTGGTGCTCAGTACTCAGGGTGCTGGGTGCTCAGTGCTCAGGGTGCTGGGTGCTCAGTACTCGGGGTGCTCGGTGCTCAGTGCTCAGGGTGCTGTGTGCTCAGTACTCAGGGTGCTGGGTGCTCAGTACTCAGGGTGCTGGGTGCTCAGTGCTCAGGGTGCTGGGTGCTCAGTACTCAGGGTGCTGGGTGCTCAGTGCTCAGGGTGCTGTGTGCTCAGTACTCAGTGTGCTGGGTGCTCAGTGCTCGGGGTGCTGGGTGCTCAGTGCTCAGGGTGCTCGGTGCTCAGTACTCAGGGTGCTGGGTGCTCAGTACTCGGGGTGCTGGGTGCTCAGTACTCAGGGTGCTGAGTGCTCAGTGCTCAGGGTGCTGGGTGCTCAGTGCTCGGTGTGCTGGGTGCTCAGTGCTCAGTACTCAGGGTGCTGGGTGCTCAGTGCTCGGGGTCCTGGGTGCTCAGTGCTCAGTACTCAGGGTGCTGGGTGCTCAGTGCTCAGGGTGCTGTGTGCTCAGTGCTCAGGGTGCTGGGTACTCAGTGCTCAGGGTGCTGGGTGTTCTGTACTCAGGGTGCTGGGTGCTCAGTACTCAGGGTGCTGGGTGCTCAGTGCTCGGGGTGCTGGGTGCTCAGTGCTCACGGTGCTGGGTGCTCAGTGCTCAGTGTGCTGGGTGCTTAGTGCTCGGGGTGCTGGGTGCTCAGTGCTCAGGGTGAACGGTGCTCAGTACTCCGGATGCTGGGTGCTCAGTACTCAGGGTGCTGGGTGCTCAGAACTCAGGGTGCTGGGTGCTCAGTCCTCAGGGTGCTGGGTGCTCAGGGTGCTGGGTGCTCAGTGCTCGGGGTGCTCGGTGCTCAGTATTCAGGGTGCTGAGTGCTCAGTACTCAGGGTGCTGGGTGCTCAGTACTCAGGGTCCTGGGTGCTCAGTGCTCGGGGTGCTGGGTGCTCAGTGCTCAGGGTGCTGGGTGCTCAGTGCTCGGGGTGCTGGGTGCTCAGAACTCAGGGTGCTGGGTGCTCAGTACTCAGGGTGCTGGGTGCTCAGTGCTCAGTGTGCTGGGTGCTCAGTACTCAGGGTGCTCATTGCTCAGGGTGCTGGGTGCTCAGTACTCAGGGTGCTGGGTGCTCAGTGCTCAGGGTGCTCGGTGCTCAATACTTTGGGTGCTCAGTACTCAGGGTGCTGGGTGCTCAGTGCTCAGGGTGCTGGGTGCTCAGTGCTCAGGGTGCTGGGTGCTCAGTGCTCAGAGTGCTGGGTGCTCGGTTCTCGGGGTGCTGGGTGCTTAGTGCTTGCGGTGCCCGGTGCTCAGTACTCGGGGTGCTCAGTGCTCACTACTCAGGGTGCTGGGTGCTCAGTGCTCAGGGTGCTGGGTGCTCAGTACTCAGGGTGCTGGGTGCTCGGTGCTCAGTACGCTGGGTGCTCAGTACTCAGGGTGCTGGGTGCTCAGTACTCAGGGTGCTCGGTGCTCAGTACTCAGGGTGCTGGGTGCTCAGTGCTCGGGGTGCTGGGTGCTCAGTGCTCAGTACTCAGGGTGCTGGGTGCTCAGTGCTCGGGGTGCTGGGTGCTCAGTGCTCAGTGCTCAGTACTCAGGGCGCTGGGTGCTCAGTGTTCAGGGTGCTGGGTGCTCAGTGCTCAGGGTGCTGGGTGCTCAGTGCTCAGGGTGCTGGGTACTCAGTGCTCAGCGTGCTGGGTGCTCAGTACTCAGGGTGCTGGGTGCTCAGTACTCAGGGTGCTGGGTGCTCAGTGCTCGGGGTGCTGGGTGCTCAGTGCTCGGGGTGCCGGGTGTTCAGTGCTCGGGGTGCTCGGTGCTCAGTACTCAGGGTGCTGGGTGCTCAGTGCTCGAGGTGCTCAGTACTCAGGGTGCTGTGTGTTCAGTGCTCAGGGTGCTGGGTGCTCAGTACTCAGGGTGCTCGGTGCTTAGTACTCTGGGGGCTGGGTGCTCAGTGCTCGGGGTGCTGGGTGCTCAGTGCTCAGTACTCAGGGTGCTGGGTGCTCAGTGCTTGGGGTGCTGGGTGCTCAGTGCTCAGTACTCAGGGTGCTGGGTGCTCAGTGCTCAGGGTGCTGGGTGCTCAGTGCTCGGGGTGCTGGGTGCTCATTACTCAGTGTGCTGGGTGCTCAGTACTCCGGGTGCTGGGTGCTCAGTTCTCGGGGTGCTCGGTGCTCAGTACTCAGTGCTCAGGGTGCTCAGTGCTCAGGGAGCTGGGTGTTCAGTCCTCAGGGTGCTGGGTGCTCAGTACTCGGGGTGCTCGGTGCTCAGTGCTCAGGGTGCTGGGTGCTCAGTACTCAGGGTGCTGGGTGCTCAGTACTCAGGGTGCTGGGTGCTCAGTGCTCAGGGTGCTGGGTACTCAGTGCTCAGGGTGCTCGTTGCTCAGTACTCGGGGTGCTGGGTGCTCATTCTCGGGTGCTGGGTGCTCAGTGCTCGGGGTGCTGGGTGCTCAGTACTCAGAGTGCTGGGTGCTCAGTGCTCAGGGTGCTGGGTGCTCAGTACTCAGGGTGCTGGGGGCTCAGTGCTCAGGGTGCTGGGTGCTCAGTACTCAGGGTGCTGGGTGCTCAGTGCTCAGGGTGCTGGGTGCTCAGTACTCAGGGTGCTGGGAGCTCAGTGCTCAGGGTGATCGGTGCTCAGTACTCACGGTGCTCAGTACTCAGGGTGCTGGGTGCTCAGTGCTCGGGGTGCTGGGTGCTCAGTACTCAGGGTGCTGGGTGCTCAGTGCTCTGTTTTCTGGGTGCTCAGTGCTCAGGCTGATCGGTGCTCAGTACTCAGGGTGCTGGGTGCTCAGTACTCAGGGTGCTGGGTGCTCAGTGCTCGGGTGCTGGGTGGTCAGTGCTCAGGGTGATCGGTGCTCAGTACTCAGGGTGCTGGGTGCTCAGTGCTCAGGGTGCTGGGTGCTCAGTCCTCAGTGTGCTCAGTGGTCAGGGTGCTGTGTGCTCAGTGCTCGGGGTGCTGGGTGCTCAGTGCTCAGTGCTCAGGGTGCTGGGTGCTCAGTGCTCAGGGTGCTGGTTGCTCAGTACTCAGGGTGCTGGGTGCTCAGTACTCAGGGTGCTGGGTGCTCAGTGCTCAGGGTGCTTGGTGCGCAGTACTCAGTGTGCTGGGTGATCAGTGCTCGGGGTGCTGGTTGCTCAGTGCTCAGGGTGCTGGGTGCTCAGTGCTCAGGGTGCTGGGTGCTCAGTACTCAGGGTGCTGGGTGCTCAGTGCTCGGGGTGCTCTGTGCTCAGTACTCAAGGTGCTAGGTGCTCAGTGCTCAGGGTGCTGGGTGCTCAGTAATCAGGGTGCTGGGTGCTCAGTACTCAGGGTGCTCGGTGCTCAGTACTCAGGGTTCTCAGTGCTCAGTACTCAGGTTGCTGGGTACTCAGTGATCAGGGTGCTGGGTGCTCAGTACTCAGGGTGCTCAGTGCTCAGTACTCGGGGTGCTTGGTGCTCAGTACTCAGGGTGCTCAGTGCTCAGTACTCGGCGTGCTGGGTGCTCAGTGCTCAGGGTGCTCAGTGCTCACTGCTCGTGGTGCTGGGTGCTCAGTGCTCCGGGCGCTGGGTGCTCAGTGCTCGGGGTGCTGGGTGCTCAGTACTCGGGGTGCGGGGTGCTCAGTGCTCAGGGTGCTGGGTGCTCAGTGCTCGGGGTGCTCGGTGCTCAGTACTCAGGGTGCTGAGTGCTCAGTACTCAGGGTGCTGGGTGCTCAGTACTCAGGGTGCTGGGTGCTCAGTGCTCAGGGTGCTGGGTGATCAGTGCTCAGTGTGCTGGGTGCTCAGTGCTCAGGGTGCTGGGTGCTCAGTGCTCGGGGTGCTGGGTGCTCCGTACTCAGGGTGCTGGGTGCTCAGTGCTCAGGGTGCTGGGTGCTCAGTGCTCGGGGCGCTGGGTGCTCAGTGCTCGGGGTGCTCGGAGCTCAGTACTCAGGGTGCTGGGTGCTCAGTTCTCGGGGTGATCGGTGCTCAGTAGTCAGGGTGCTGGGTGCTCAGTGCTCGGGGTGCTTGGTGCTCAGTACATTGGGTGCTCACTACTCAGGGTGCTGGGTGCTCAGTGCTCAGGGTGCTGGGTGCTCAGTGCTCAGGGTGCTGGGTGCTCAGTACTCAGGGTGCTGGGTGCTCAGTGCTCGGGGTGCTGGGTGCTCAGTGTTCAGGGTGCTGGGTGCTCAGTGCTCAGGGTGCTGGGTGCTCAGTACTCAGGGTGCTGGGAGCTCAGTTCTCAGGGTGCAGGGTGCTCAGTCCTCAGGGTGCTCAGTGCTCAGGGTGCTGGGTGCTCAGGGCTCGGGGTGCTCGGTGCTCAGTACTCAGGGTGCTGAGTGCTCAGTACTCAGGGTGCTGGGTGCTCAGTACTCAGGGTGCTGGGTGCTCAGCGCTCAGTGTGCTGGGTGATCTGTGCTCAGGGTGCTGGGTGCTCAGTGCTAAGGGTGCTGGGTGCTCAGTGCTCGGGGTGCTGGGTGCCCAGTACTCAGGGTGCTGGGTGCTAAGTGCTCAGGGTGCGGGGTGCTCAGTGCTCGGGGCGCTGGATGCTCAGTGCTCGGGGTGCTCGGAGCTCAGTACTCAGGGTGCTGGGTGTTCAGTGCTCGGGGTGATCGGTGCTCAGTACTCAGGGTGCTGGGTGCAGTGCCCAGGGTGCTGGGTGCTCAGTGCTCGGGGTGCTCGGTGCTCAGTACTCACGGTGCTGAGTGCTCAGTACTCAGGGTGCTGGGTGCTCAGTACTCAGGGTGCTGGGTGCTCAGCGCTCAGTGTGCTGGGTGATCTGTGCTCAGTGTGCTGGGTGCTCAGTGCTCAGGGTGCTGGGTGCTCAGTACTCGGGGTGCTGGGTGCCCAGTACTCAGGGTGCTGGGTGCTAAGTGCTCAGGGTGCTGGGTGCTCAGTGCTCGGGGCGCTGGATGCTCATTGCTCGGGGTGCTCGGAGCTCAGTACTCAGGGTGCTGGGTGCTCAGTGCTCAGGGTGATCGGTGCTCAGTACTCAGGGTGCTGGGTGCTCAGTGCTCGGGGTGCTCGGTGCTCAGTACGTTGGGTGCTCACTACTCAGGGTGCTGGGTTCTCAGTGCTCGGGGTGATCGGTGCTCAGTACTCAGGGTGCTGGGTGCTCAGTGCTCGGGGTGATCGGTGCTCAGTACTCAGGGTGCTGGGTGCTCAGTGCTCGGGGTGCTCGGTGCTCAGTACGTTGGGTGCTCACTACTCAGGGTGCTGGGTGCTCAGTGCTCAGGGTGCTGGGTGCTCAGTGCTCGGGGTGCTCGGTGCTCAGTACGTTGGGTGCTCACTACTCAGGGTGCTGGGTGCTCAGTGCTCAGGGTGCTGGGTGTTCAGTACTCAGGGTGCTGGGTGCTCAGTACTCAGGGTGCGGGGTGCTCAGTGCTCAGGGTGCTGGGTGCTCAGTACTCGGGGTGCTCGATGCTCAGTGCTCAGGGTGCTGGGTGCTCAGTGCTCAGGGTGCTGGGTGATCAGTGCTCAGTGTGCTGGGTGCTCAGTGCTCAGGGTGCTGGTTGCTCAGTGCTCGGGTTGCTGGGTGCTCAGTACTCAGGGTGCTGGGTGCTCAGTGCTCAGGGTGCTGCGTGCTCAGTGCTCGGGGTGCTCGGAGCTCAGTACTAAGGGTGCTGGGTGCTCAGTGCTCGGGGTGATCGGTGCTCAGTAGTCAGGGTGCTGGGTGCTCAGTGCTAGGTGTGCTCGGTGCTCAGTACGTTGGGTGCTCACTACTCAGGGTGCTGGGTGCTCAGTGCTCAGGGTGCTGGGTGCTCAGTGCTCAGGGTGCTGGGTGCTCAGTACTCAGGGTGCTGGGTGCTCAGTGCTCGGGGTGCTGGGTGCTCAGTGCTCAGGGTGCTGGGTGCTCAGGGCTCGGGGTGCTCGGTGCTCAGTACTCAGGGTGCTGAGTGCTCAGTACTCAGGGTGCTGGGTGCTCAGTACTCAGGGTGCTGGGTGCTCAGCGCTCATTGTGCTGGGTGATCTGTGCTCAGGGTGCTGGTTGCTCAGTGCTCAGGGTGCTGGGTGCTCAGTGCTCGGGGTGCTGGGTGCCCAGTACTCAGGGTGCTGGGTGCTAAGTGCTCAGGGTGCGGGGTGCTCAGTGCTCGGGGCGCTGGATGCTCAGTGCTCGGGGTGCTCGGAGCTCAGTACTCAGGGTGCTGGGTGTTCAGTGCTCGGAGTGATCAGTGCTCAGTACTCAGGGTGCTGGGTGCAGTGCCCAGGGTGCTGGGTGCTCAGTGCTCGGGGTGCTCGGTGCTCAGTACTCACGGTGCTGAGTGCTCAGTACTCAGGGTGCTGGGTGCTCAGTACTCAGGGTGCTGGGTGCTCAGCGCTCAGTGTGCTGGGTGATCTGTGCTCAGTGTGCTGGGTGCTCAGTGCTCAGGGTGCTGGGTGCTCAGTGCTCGGGGTGCTGGGTGCCCAGTACTCAGGGTGCTGGGTGCTAAGTGCTCAGGGTGCTGGGTGCTCAGTGCTCGGGGCGCTGGATGCTCATTGCTCGGGGTGCTCGGAGCTCAGTACTCAGGGTGCTGGGTGCTCAGTGCTCAGGGTGATCGGTGCTCAGTACTCAGGGTGCTGGGTGCTCAGTGCTCGGGGTGCTCGGTGCTCAGTACGTTGGGTGCTCACTACTCAGGGTGCTGGGTTCTCAGTGCTCGGGGTGATCGGTGCTCAGTACTCAGGGTGCTGGGTGCTCAGTGCTCGGGGTGATCGGTGCTCAGTACTCAAGGTGCTAGGTGCTCAGTGCTCAGGGTGCTGGGTGCTCAGTGATCAGGGTGCTGGGTGCTCAGTACTCAGGGTGCTCGGTGCTCAGTACTCAGGGTTCTCAGTGCTCAGTACTCAGGTTGCTGGGTACTCAGTGATCAGGGTGCTGGGTGCTCAGTACTCAGGGTGCTCAGTGCTCAGTACTCGGGGTGCTCGGTGCTCAGTACTCAGGGTGCTGAGTGCTCAGTACTCAGGGTGCTGGGTGCTCAGTACGCGGGGTGCTGGGTGCTCAGTGCTCAGCGTGCTGGGTGCTCAGTACTTAGGGTGCTCGGTGCTCAGTGCTTGGGGTGCTGGGTGCTCAGTACTCAGGGTGCTGGGTGCTCAGTGCTCAGGGTGCTGGGTGCTCAGTGCTCAGGGTGCTGGGTGCTCAGTACTCAGTGCTCAGGATGCTGGGTGCTCAGTGCTCGGGCTGCTGGGTGCTCAGTGCTCAGGGTGCTGGGTGCTCAGTACTCAGGGTGCTGGGTGCTCAGTGCTCAGGGTGCTGGGTGCTCAGTACTCAGGGTGCTGGGTGCTCAGTACTCAGGGTGCTCGGTGCTCAGTGCTCAGGGTGCTGGGTGCTCAGTACTCAGGGTGCTGGGTGCTCAGTACTCAGGGTGCTGGGTGCTCAGTACTCAGGGTGCTGGGTGCTCAGTGCTCAGGGTGCTGGGTGCTCAGTGCTCAGGGTGCTGGGTGCTCAGTACTCAGGGTGCTGGGTGCTTAGTGCTCAGGGTGATCGGTGCTCAGTACTCAGGGTGCTCAGTACTCAGGATGCTGGGTGCTCAGTGCTCAGGGTGCTGGGTGCTCAGTACTCAGGGTGCTGGGTGCTCAGTGCTCGGGGTGCTGGGTGCTCAGTGCTCAGGGTGATCGGTGCTCAGTACTCAGGGTGCTGGGTGCTCAGTGCTCAGGGTGCTGGGTGCTCAGGCCTCAGGGTGCTCAGTGCTCAGGGTGCTGGGTGCTCAGTGCTCGGGGTGCTCGGTGCTCAGTACTCAGGGTGCTGAGTGCTCAGTACTCAGGGTGCTGGGTGCTCAGTACTCATGGTGCTGGGTGCTCAGTACTCAGGGGACTGGGTGCTCAGTGCTCAGGGTGCTGGGTGCTCAGTGCTCAGGGCGCTGGGTGCTCAGTGCTCGGGGTGCTGGGTGCTCAGTGCTCGGGGTGCTGGGTGGTCAGTGCTCAGTGCTCAAGGTGCTGGGTGCTCAGTGCTCAGTGCTCAGGGTGCTGGGTGCTCAGTACTCAGGGTGCTGGGTGCTCAGTACTCAGGGTGCTGGGTGCTCAGTTCTCGTGGTGCTGGGTGCTTAGTGCTCAGGGTGCTGGGTGCTCAGTGCTCAGTGTGCTGGGTGCTCAGTACTCAGGGTGCTGGGTGCTCAGTGCTCGGGGTGCTCGGTGCTCAGTACTCAAGGTGCTGGGTGCTCAGTGCTCAGGGTGCTGGGTGCTCAGTCCTCGGGGTGCTTGGTGCTCAGTGCTCAGGGTGCTGGGTGCTCAGTACTCAGGGTGCTGGGTGCTCAGTTCTCGGGGTGCTCGGTGCTCAGTACTCAAGGTGCTGGGTGCTCAGTGCTCAGGGTGCCGGGTGCTCAGTCCTCGGGGTGCTCCGTGCTCAGTGATCACCGTGCTGGGTGCTCAGTACTCAGGGTGCTCGGTGTTCAGTACTCAGGGTTCTCAGTGCTCAGTACTCAGGGTGCTGGGTGCTCAGTGCTCAGGGTGCTGGGTGCTCAGTACTCAGGGTGCTCAGTGCTCAGTACTCGGGGTGCTTGTTGCTCAGCACTCAGGTTGCTCAGTGCTCAGTGCTCGGGGTGCTGGGTGCTCAGTACTCAGGGTGCTCGGTGCTCAGTACTAAGGGTGCTCAGTGCTCAGTACTCAGGTTGCTCAGTGCTCAGTGCTTGGGGTGCTGGGTGCTCAGTACTCAGGGTGCTGGGTGCTCAGTACTCAGGGTGCTGGGTGCTCAGTGCTCAGTACTCAGCGTGCTGGGTGCTCAGTGCTCGGGGTGCTGGGTCCTCAGTGCTCAGGGTGCTGGGTGCTCAGTACTCAGGGTGCTGGGTGCTCAGTGCTCGGGGTGCTGGGTCCTCAGTGCTCAGGGTGCTCAGTGCTCAGTGGTCGGGGTGTTGGGTGCTCAGTGCTCGGGGTGCTGGGTGCTCAGTGCTCAGGGTGCTGGTTGCTCAGTACTCAGTGTGCTCAGTGCTCAGGGTGCTGGGTGCTCAGAACTCAGGGTGCTGGGTGCGCAGTACTCAGGGTGCTGGGTGCTCAGAACTCAGGGTGCTTGATGCTCAGTACTCAGGGTGCTGGGTGCTCATTCTCGGGTTACTGGGTGCTCAGGACTCAGGTTGCTCAGTACTCTGGGTGCTCGGGGCTCAGTACTCATGGTGCTGGGTGCTCAGTACTCAGGGTGCTCGGTGCTCAGTTCTCAGGGTGCTCGGTGCTCAGTGTTTGGGGTGCTGGGTGCTCAGTACTCAGGGTGCTTGGTGCTCAGTGCTCAGGGTGCTGGCTGCTCAGTGCTCAGGGTGCTGGGTGCTCAGTACTCAGTGCTCAGGATGCTGGGTGCTCAGTGCTCAGGGTGTTGGGTGCTCAGTGCTCAGGGTGGTCAGTGCTCAGTTTTCAGTACTCAGGGTGCTTGGTGCTCAGTACTCAGGGTGCTGGGTGCTCAGTGCTCGGGTTACCCGGTGCTCAGTGCTCGGGTTGCTCAGTGCTCAGTACTCAGGGTGCTGAGTGCTCAGTGCTCAGGGTGCTGGGTGCTCAGTGCTCAGGGTGCTGGGTTCTCAGTGCTCAGCGTGCTTGATGCTCAGTACTCAGGGTGCTGGGTGCTCAGTGCTCAGGGTGCTTGATGCTCAGTGCTCAGGGTGCTGGGTGCTCAGTGCTCTGGGTGCTTGGTGCTCAGTGCTCAGGGTGCTGGGTGCTCAGTGCTCAGGGTGCTGGGTGCTCAGTGACCGGGGTGATGGGTGCTGAGTGCTCAGGGTGCTGGGTGCTCAGTGCTCAGGGTGCTGGGTGCTCAGTGACCGGGGTGATGGGTGCTGAGTGCTCATGGTGCTGGGTGCTCAGTGCTCGGGGTGCTCGGTGCTCAGTGCTCGGGGTGCGGGGTGCTCAGTACTCAGGGTGCTGGGTGCTTAGTACTCAGGGTGCTCAGTGCTCAGTACACAGGGTGCTGGGTGCTCAGTGCTCGGGGTGCTGGGTGCTCAGTGCTCAGTACTCAGGGTGCTGGGTGCTCAGTGCTCAGGGTGCTGAGTGCTCAGTACTCAGCGTGCTGGGTGCTCAGTACTCAGGGTGCTGGGTGCTCAGTGCTCTGGGTGCTGGGTGCTCCGTGCTCAGGGTGCTGGGTGCTCAGTGCTCGGGGAGCTCGGTGCTCAGTACTCAGGGTGCTGGGTGCTCAGTACTCAGTGCTCGGGGTCCTGGGTGCTCCGTGCTCGGGGTGCTGGGTGCTCAGTACTCAGGGTGCTGGGTGCTCATTCTCGGGGTGCTGGGTGCTCAGTGCTCGGGGTGCTGGGTGCTCAGTACTCAGCGTGCTGGGGGCTCAGTACTCAGGGTGCTGGGTGCTCAGTACTCAGGGTGCTCGGTTCTCAGTACTCAGGGTGCTGGGTGCTCATTCTCGGGGTGCTGGGTGCTCAGTGCTCGGGTTGCTGGGTGCTCAGTACTCAGGGTGCTGGGGGCTCAGTACTCAGGGTGCTGGGTGCTCAGTACTCAGGGTGATCTGTTCTCAGTACTTAGGCTGCTGGGTGCTCAGTGCTCGGTGTGCTGGGTGCTCAGTGCTCAGGGTGATCGGTGCTCAGTACTCAGGGTGCTGGGTGCTCAGTGCTCAGGGTGCTGGGTGCTCAGTCCTCAGGTTGCTCAGTGCTCAGGGTGCTGGGTGCTCAGTGCTCGGGGTGCTCGGTGCTCAGTACTCAGGGTGCTGAGTGCTCAGTAGTCAGGGTGCTGGGTGCTCAGTACTCGGGGTGCTGGGTGCTCAGTGCTCAGCGTGCTGGGTGCTCAGTACTCAGGGTGCTCGGTGCTCAGTGCTTCGGGTGCTGGGTGCTCAGTACTCAGGGTGCTGGGTGCTCAGTGCTCAGGGTGCTGGGTGCTCAGTGCTCAGGGTGCTGGGTGCTCAGTACTCAGTGCTCAGGATGCTGGGTGCTCAGTGCTCGGGCTGCTGGGTGCTCAGTTCTCAGGGTGCTGGGTGCTCAGTGCTCGGGGTGCTGGGTGCTAAGTGCTCAGTACTCAGGGTGCTGGGTGCTCAGTGCTCAGGGTGCTGGGTGCTCAGTGCTCGGGGTGCTGGGTGCTCAGTACTCAGGGTTCTGGGTGCTCAGTTCTCGGGGTGCTCGGTGATCAGTACTCAGTGCTCAGGGTGCTCAGTACTCAGGGTGCTGGGTGTTCAGTACTCAGGGTGCTTGGTGCTCAGTACTCAGGGTGCTGGGTGCTCAGTGCTCAGGGTGCTGGGTGCTCAGTACTCGGGGTGCTCGGTGCTCAGTGCTCAGGGTGCTGTGTGCTCAGTACTCAGGGTGCTGGGTGCTCAGTACTCAGGGTGCTGGGTGCTCAGTGCTCAGGGTGCTGGGTGCTCAGTACTCAGGGTGCTGGGTACTCAGTGCTCAGGGTGCTGTGTGCTCAGTACTCAGTGTGCTGGGTGCTCAGTGCTCGGGGTGCTGGGTGCTCAGTGCTCAGGGTGCTCCGTGCTCAGTACTCAGGGTGCTGGGTGCTCAGTACTCGGGGTGCTGGGTGCTCAGTACTCAGGGTGCTGGGTGCTCAGTGCTCAGGGTGCTGGGTGCTCAGTGCTCGGTGTGCTGGCTGCTCAGTGCTCAGTACTCAGGGTGCTGGGTGCTCAGTGCTCGGGGTCCTGGGTGCTCAGTGCTCAGTACTCAGGGTGCTGGGTGCTCAGTGCTCAGGGTGCTGTGTGCTCAGTGCTCAGGGTGCTGGGTACTCAGTGCTCAGGGTGCTGGGTGCTCAGTACTCAGGGTGCTGGGTGCTCAGTACTCAGGGTGCTCGGTGCTCAGTACTCAGGGTGCTGGGTGCTCAGTGCTCAGGGTGCTGGGTACTCAGTACTCAGGGTGCTGGGTGCTCAGTACTCAGGGTGCTGGGTGCTCAGTGCTCAGGGTGCTGGGTGCTCAGTGCTCAGGGTGCTGGGTGCTCAGTACTCAGGGTGCTGGGTGCTTAGTGCTCAGGGTGATCGGTGCTCAGTACTCAGGGTGCTCAGTACTCAGGATGCTGGGTGCTCAGTGCTCAGGGTGCTGGGTGCTCAGTACTCAGGGTGCTGGGTGCTCAGTGCTCGGGGTGCTGGGTGCTCAGTGCTCAGGGTGATCGGTGCTCAGTACTCAGGGTGCTGGGTGCTCAGTGCTCAGGGTGCTGGGTGCTCAGGCCTCAGGGTGCTCAGTGCTCAGGGTGCTGGGTGCTCAGTGCTCGGGGTGCTCGGTGCTCAGAACTCAGGGTGCTGAGTGCTCAGTACTCAGGGTGCTGGGTGCTCAGTACTCATGGTGCTGGGTGCTCAGTACTCAGTGGACTGGGTGCTCAGTGCTCAGGGTGCTGGGTGCTCAGTGCTCAGGGCGCTGGGTGCTCAGTGCTCGGGGTGCTGGGTGCTCAGTGCTCGGGGTGCTGGGTGGTCAGTGCTCAGTGCTCAAGGTGCTGGGTGCTCAGTGCTCAGTGCTCAGGGTGCTGGGTGCTCAGTACTCAGGGTGCTGGGTGCTCAGTACTCAGGGTGCTGGGTGCTCAGTTCTCGTGGTGCTGGGTGCTTAGTGCTCAGGGTGCTGGGTGCTCAGTGCTCAGTGTGCTGGGTGCTCAGTACTCAGGGTGCTGGGTGCTCAGTGCTCGGGGTGCTCGGTGCTCAGTACTCAAGGTGCTGGGTGCTCAGTGCTCAGGGTGCTGGGTGCTCAGTCCTCGGGGTGCTTGGTGCTCAGTGCTCAGGGTGCTGGGTGCTCAGTACTCAGGGTGCTGGGTGCTCAGTTCTCGGGGTGCTCGGTGCTCAGTACTCAAGGTGCTGGGTGCTCAGTGCTCAGGGTGCCGGGTGCTCAGTCCTCGGGGTGCTCCGTGCTCAGTGACCACCGTGCTGGGTGCTCAGTACTCAGGGTGCTCGGTGTTCAGTACTCAGGGTTCTCAGTGCTCAGTACTCAGGGTGCTGGGTGCTCAGTGCTCAGGGTGCTGGGTGCTCAGTACTCAGGGTGCTCAGTGCTCAGTACTCGGGGTGCTTGTTGCTCAGCACTCAGGTTGCTCAGTGCTCAGTGCTCGGGGTGCTGGGTGCTCAGTACTCAGGGTGCTCGGTGCTCAGTACTAAGGGTGCTCAGTGCTCAGTACTCAGGTTGCTCAGTGCTCAGTGCTTGGGGTGCTGGGTGCTCAGTACTCAGGGTGCTGGGTGCTCAGTACTCAGGGTGCTGGGTGCTCAGTGCTCAGTACTCAGCGTGCTGGGTGCTCAGTGCTCGGGGTGCTGGGTCCTCAGTGCTCAGGGTGCTGGGTGCTCAGTACTCAGGGTGCTGGGTGCTCAGTGCTCGGGGTGCTGGGTCCTCAGTGCTCAGGGTGCTCAGTGCTCAGTGGTCGGGGTGTTGGGTGCTCAGTGCTCGGGGTGCTGGGTGCTCAGTGCTCAGGGTGCTGGTTGCTCAGTACTCAGTGTGCTCAGTGCTCAGGGTGCTGGGTGCTCAGAACTCAGGGTGCTGGGTGCGCAGTACTCAGGGTGCTGGGTGCTCAGAACTCAGGGTGCTTGATGCTCAGTACTCAGGGTGCTGGGTGCTCATTCTCGGGTTACTGGGTGCTCAGGACTCAGGTTGCTCAGTACTCTGGGTGCTCGGGGCTCAGTACTCATGGTGCTGGGTGCTCAGTACTCAGGGTGCTCGGTGCTCAGTTCTCAGGGTGCTCGGTGCTCAGTGTTTGGGGTGCTGGGTGCTCAGTACTCAGGGTGCTTGGTGCTCAGTGCTCAGGGTGCTGGCTGCTCAGTGCTCAGGGTGCTGGGTGCTCAGTACTCAGTGCTCAGGATGCTGGGTGCTCAGTGCTCAGGGTGTTGGGTGCTCAGTGCTCAGGGTGGTCAGTGCTCAGTTTTCAGTACTCAGGGTGCTTGGTGCTCAGTACTCAGGGTGCTGGGTGCTCAGTGCTCGGGTTACCCGGTGCTCAGTGCTCGGGTTGCTCAGTGCTCAGTACTCAGGGTGCTGGGTGCTCAGTGCTCAGGGTGCTGGGTTCTCAGTGCTCAGCGTGCTTGATGCTCAGTACTCAGGGTGCTGGGTGCTCAGTGCTCAGGGTGCTTGATGCTCAGTGCTCAGGGTGCTGGGTGCTCAGTGCTCTGGGTGCTTGGTGCTCAGTGCTCAGGGTGCTGGGTGCTCAGTGCTCAGGGTGCTGGGTGCTCAGTGACCGGGGTGATGGGTGCTGAGTGCTCATGGTGCTGGGTGCTCAGTGCTCGGGGTGCTCGGTGCTCAGTGCTCGGGGTGCGGGGTGCTCAGTACTCAGGGTGCTGGGTGCTTAGTACTCAGGGTGCTCAGTGCTCAGTACACAGGGTGCTGGGTGCTCAGTGCTCGGGGTGCTGGGTGCTCAGTGCTCAGTACTCAGGGTGCTGGGTGCTCAGTGCTCAGGGTGCTGAGTGCTCAGTACTCAGCGTGCTGGGTGCTCAGTACTCAGGGTGCTGGGTGCTCAGTGCTCTGGGTGCTGGGTGCTCCGTGCTCAGGGTGCTGGGTGCTCAGTGCTCGGGGAGCTCGGTGCTCAGTACTCAGGGTGCTGGGTGCTCAGTACTCAGTGCTCGGGGTCCTAGGTGCTCCGTGCTCGGGGTGCTGGGTGCTCAGTACTCAGGGTGCTGGGTGCTCATTCTCGGGGTGCTGGGTGCTCAGTGCTCGGGGTGCTGGGTGCTCAGTACTCAGCGTGCTGGGGGCTCAGTACTCAGGGTGCTGGGTGCTCAGTACTCAGGGTGCTCGGTTCTCAGTACTCAGGGTGCTGGGTGCTCATTCTCGGGGTGCTGGGTGCTCAGTGCTCGGGTTGCTGGGTGCTCAGTACTCAGGGTGCTGGGGGCTCAGTACTCAGGGTGCTGGGTGCTCAGTACTCAGGGTGATCTGTTCTCAGTACTTAGGCTGCTGGGTGCTCAGTGCTCGGTGTGCTGGGTGCTCAGTGCTCAGGGTGATCGGTGCTCAGTACTCAGGGTGCTGGGTGCTCAGTGCTCAGGGTGCTGGGTGCTCAGTCCTCAGGTTGCTCAGTGCTCAGGGTGCTGGGTGCTCAGTGCTCGGGGTGCTCGGTGCTCAGTACTCAGGGTGCTGAGTGCTCAGTAGTCAGGGTGCTGGGTGCTCAGTACTCGGGGTGCTGGGTGCTCAGTGCTCAGCGTGCTGGGTGCTCAGTACTCAGGGTGCTCGGTGCTCAGTGCTTCGGGTGCTGGGTGCTCAGTACTCAGGGTGCTGGGTGCTCAGTGCTCAGGGTGCTGGGTGCTCAGTGCTCAGGGTGCTGGGTGCTCAGTACTCAGTGCTCAGGATGCTGGGTGCTCAGTGCTCGGGCTGCTGGGTGCTCAGTGCTCAGGGTGCTGGGTGCTCAGTGCTCGGGGTGCTGGGTGCTCAGTGCTCAGTACTCAGGGTGCTGGGTGCTCAGTGCTCAGGGTGCTGGGTGCTCAGTGCTCGGGGTGCTGGGTGCTCAGTACTCAGGGTGCTGGGTGCTCAGTTCTCGGGGTGCTCGGTGATCAGTACTCAGTGCTCAGGGTGCTCAGTACTCAGGGTGCTGGGTGTTCAGTACTCAGGGTGCTTGGTGCTCAGTACTCAGGGTGCTGGGTGCTCAGTGCTCAGGGTGCTGGGTGCTCAGTACTCGGGGTGCTCGGTGCTCAGTGCTCAGGGTGCTGTGTGCTCAGTACTCAGGGTGCTGGGTGCTCAGTACTCAGGGTGCTGGGTGCTCAGTGCTCAGGGTGCTGGGTGCTCAGTACTCAGGGTGCTGGGTACTCAGTGCTCAGGGTGCTGTGTGCTCAGTACTCAGTGTGCTGGGTGCTCAGTGCTCGGGGTGCTGGGTGCTCAGTGCTCAGGGTGCTCCGTGCTCAGTACTCAGGGTGCTGGGTGCTCAGTACTCGGGGTGCTGGGTGCTCAGTACTCAGGGTGCTGGGTGCTCAGTGCTCAGGGTGCTGGGTGCTCAGTGCTCGGTGTGCTGGCTGCTCAGTGCTCAGTACTCAGGGTGCTGGGTGCTCAGTGCTCGGGGTCCTGGGTGCTCAGTGCTCAGTACTCAGGGTGCTGGGTGCTCAGTGCTCAGGGTGCTGTGTGCTCAGTGCTCAGGGTGCTGGGTACTCAGTGCTCAGGGTGCTGGGTGTTCAGTACTCAGGGTGCTGGGTGCTCAGTACTCAGGGTGCTGGGTGCTCAGTGCTCGGGGTGCTGGGTGCTCAGTGCTCACGGTGCTGGGTGCTCAGTGCTCGGGGTTCTCGGTGCTCAGTACTCAGGGTGCTCAGTACTCAGGGTGCTGGGTGCTTAGTGCTCGGGGTGCTGGGTGCTCAGTGCTCAGGGTGAACGGTGCTCAGTACTCCGGATGCTGGGTGCTCAGTACTCAGAGTATGGGTGCTCAGTACTCAGGGTGCTGGGTGCTCAGTCCTCAGGGTGCTGGGTGCTCAGGGTGCTGGGTGCTCAGTGCTCGGGGTGCTCGGTGCTCAGTATTCAGGGTGCTGAGTGCTCAGTACTCAGGGTGCTGGGTGCTCAGTACTCAGGGTCCTGGGTGCTCAGTGCTCGGGGTGCTGGGTGCTCAGTGCTCAGGGTGCTGGGTGCTCAGTGCTCGGGGTGCTGGGTGCTCAGAACTCAGGGTGCTGGGTGCTCAGTACTCAGGGTGCTGGGTGCTCAGTGCTCAGTGTGCTGGGTGCTCAGTACTCAGGGTGCTCATTGCTCAGGGTGCTGGGTGCTCAGTACTCAGGGTGCTGGGTGCTCAGTGCTCAGGGTGCTCGGTGCTCAATACTTTGGGTGCTCAGTACTCAGGGTGCTGGGTGCTCAGTGCTCAGGGTGCTGGGTGCTCAGTGCTCAGGGTACTGGGTGCTCAGTGCTCAGAGTGCTGGGTGCTCGGTTCTCGGGGTGCTGGGTGCTTAGTGCTCGCGGTGCCCGGTGCTCAGTACTCGGGGTGCTCAGTGCTCAGTACTCAGGGTGCTGGGTGCTCAGTGCTCAGGGTGCTGGGTGCTCAGTACTCAGGGTGCTGGGTGCTCGGTGCTCAGTACGCTGGGTGCTCAGTACTTAGGGTGCTGGGTGCTCAGTACTCAGGGTGCTCGGTGCTCAGTACTCAGGGTGCTGGGTGCTCAGTGCTCGGGGTGCTGGGTGCTCAGTACTCAGGGTGCTGGGTGCTCAGTGCTCGGGGTGCTGGGTGCTCAGTGCTCAGTGCTCAGTACTCAGGGCGCTGGGTGCTCAGTGTTCAGGGTGCTGGGTGCTCAGTGCTCAGGGTGCTGGGTGCTCAGTGCTCAGGGTGCTGGGTACTCAGTGCTCAGCGTGCTGGGTGCTCAGTGCTCGGGGTGCTGGGTGCTCAGTGCTCGGGGTGCCGTGTGTTCAGTGCTCGGGGTACTCGGTGCTCAGTACTCAGGGTGCTGGGTGCTCAGTGCTCGAGGTGCTCAGTGCTCAGGGTGCTGGGTACTCAGTGCTCAGCGTGCTGGGTGCTCAGTGCTCGGGGTGCTGGGTGCTCAGTGCTCAGGGTGCTGGGTACTCAGTGCTCAGCGTGCTGGGTGCTCAGTGCTTGGGGTGCTGGGTGCTCAGTGCTCAGTACTCAGGGTGCTGGGTGCTCAGTGCTCAGGGTGCTGGGTGCTCAGTGCTCGGGGTGCTGGGTGCTCATTACTCAGTGTGATGGGTGCTCAGTACTCCGGGTGCTGGGTGCTCAGTTCTCGGGGTGCTCGGTGCTCAGTACTCAGTGCTCAGGGTGCTCAGTGCTCAGGGAGCTGGGTGTTCAGTCCTCAGGGTGCTGGGTGCTCAGTACTCGGGGTGCTCGGTGCTCAGTGCTCAGGGTGCTGGGTGCTCAGTACTCAGGGTGCTGGGTGCTCAGTACTCAGGGTGCTGGGTGCTCAGTGCTCAGGGTGCTGGGTACTCAGTGCTCAGGGTGCTCATTGCTCAGTACTCGGGGTGCTGGGTGCTCATTCTCGGGTGCTGGGTGCTCAGTGCTCGGGGTGCTGGGTGCTCAGTACTCAGGGTGCTGGGTGCTCAGTACTCAGGGTGCTGGGTGCTCAGTTCTCGGGGTGCTCGGTGATCAGTACTCAGTGCTCAGGGTGCTCAGTACTCAGGGTGCTGGGTGTTCAGTACTCAGGGTGCTTGGTGCTCAGTACTCAGGGTGCTGGGTGCTCAGTGCTCAGGGTGCTGGGTGCTCAGTACTCGGGGTGCTCGGTGCTCAGTGCTCAGGGTGCTGTGTGCTCAGTACTCAGGGTGCTGGGTGCTCAGTACTCAGGGTGCTGGGTGCTCAGTGCTCAGGGTGCTGGGTGCTCAGTACTCAGGGTGCTGGGTACTCAGTGCTCAGGGTGCTGTGTGCTCAGTACTCAGTGTGCTGTGTGCTCAATGCTCGGGGTGCTGGGTGCTCAGTGCTCAGGGTGCTCCGTGCTCAGTACTCAGGGTGCTGGGTGCTCAGTACTCGGGGTGCTGGGTGCTCAGTACTCAGGGTGCTGGGTGCTCAGTGCTCAGGGTGCTGGGTGCTCAGTGCTCGGTGTGCTGGCTGCTCAGTGCTCAGTACTCAGGGTGCTGGGTGCTCAGTGCTCGGGGTCCTGGGTGCTCAGTGCTCAGTACTCAGGGTGCTGGGTGCTCAGTGCTCAGGGTGCTGTGTGCTCAGTGCTCAGGGTGCTGGGTACTCAGTGCTCAGGGTGCTGGGTGTTCAGTACTCAGGGTGCTGGGTGCTCAGTACTCAGGGTGCTGGGTGCTCAGTGCTCGGGGTGCTGGGTGCTCAGTGCTCACGGTGCTGGGTGCTCAGTGCTCGGGGTGCTCGGTGCTCAGTACTCAGGTTGCTCAGTACTCAGGGTGCTGGGTGCTTAGTGCTCGGGGTGCTGGGTGCTCAGTGCTCAGGGTGAACGGTGCTCAGTACTCCGGATGCTGGGTGCTCAGTACTCAGGGTGCTGGGTGCTCAGTACTCAGGGTGCTGGGTGCTCAGTCCTCAGGGTGCTGGGTGCTCAGGGTGCTGGGTGCTCAGTGCTCGGGGTGCTCGGTGCTCAGTATTCAGGGTGCTGAGTGCTCAGTACTCAGGGTGCTGGGTGCTCAGTACTCAGGGTCCTGGGTGCTCAGTGCTCGGGGTGCTGGGTGCTCAGTGCTCAGGGTGCTGGGTGCTCAGTGCTCGGGGTGCTGGGTGCTCAGAACTCAGGGTGCTGGGTGCTCAGTACTCAGGGTGCTGGGTGCTCAGTGCTCAGTGTGCTGGGTGCTCAGTACTCAGGGTGCTCATTGCTCAGGGTGCTGGGTGCTCAGTACTCAGGGTGCTGGGTGCTCAGTGCTCAGGGTGCTCGGTGCTCAATACTTTGGGTGCTCAGTACTCAGGGTGCTGGGTGCTCAGTGCTCAGGGTGCTGGGTGCTCAGTGCTCAGGGTGCTGGGTGCTCAGTGCTCAGAGTGCTGGGTGCTCGGTTCTCGGGGTGCTGGGTGCTTAGTACTCGCGGTGCCCGGTGCTCAGTACTCGGGGTGCTTAGTGCTCAGTACTCAGGGTGCTGGGTGCTCAGTGCTCAGGGTGCTGGGTGCTCAGTACTCAGGGTGCTGGGTGCTCGGTGCTCAGTACGCTGGGTGCTCAGTACTCAGGGTGCTGGGTGCTCAGTACTCAGGGTGCTCGGTGCTCAGTACTCAGGGTGCTGGGTGCTCAGTGCTCGGGGTGCTGGGTGCTCAGTACTCAGGGTGCTGGGTGCTCAGTGCTCGGGGTGCTGGGTGCTCAGTGCTCAGTGCTCAGTACTCAGGGCGCTGGGTGCTCAGTGTTCAGGGTGCTGGGTGCTCAGTGCTCAGGGTGCTGGGTGCTCAGTGCTCAGGGTGCTGGGTACTCAGTGCTCAGCGTGCTGGGTGCTCAGTGCTCGGGGTGCTGGGTGCTCAGTGCTCGGGGTGCCGTGTGTTCAGTGCTCGGGGTACTCGGTGCTCAGTACTCAGGGTGCTGGGTGCTCAGTGCTCGAGGTGCTCAGTGCTCAGGGTGCTGGGTACTCAGTGCTCAGCGTGCTGGGTGCTCAGTGCTCGGGGTGCTGGGTGCTCAGTGCTCAGGGTGCTGGGTACTCAGTGCTCAGCGTGCTGGGTGCTCAGTGCTTGGGGTGCTGGGTGCTCAGTGCTCAGTACTCAGGGTGCTGGGTGCTCAGTGCTCAGGGTGCTGGGTGCTCAGTGCTCGGGGTGCTGGGTGCTCATTACTCAGTGTGATGGGTGCTCAGTACTCCGGGTGCTGGGTGCTCAGTTCTCGGGGTGCTCGGTGCTCAGTACTCAGTGCTCAGGGTGCTCAGTGCTCAGGGAGCTGGGTGTTCAGTCCTCAGGGTGCTGGGTGCTCAGTACTCGGGGTGCTCGGTGCTCAGTGCTCAGGGTGCTGGGTGCTCAGTACTCAGGGTGCTGGGTGCTCAGTACTCAGGGTGCTGGGTGCTCAGTGCTCAGGGTGCTGGGTACTCAGTGCTCAGGGTGCTCATTGCTCAGTACTCGGGGTGCTGGGTGCTCATTCTCGGGTGCTGGGTGCTCAGTGCTCGGGGTGCTGGGTGCTCAGTACTCAGAGTGCTGGGTGCACAGTGCTCAGGGTGCTGGGTGCTCAGTACTCAGGGTGCTGGGGGCTCAGTGCTCAGGGTGCTGGGTGCTCAGTACTCAGGGTTCTGGGTGCTCAGTGCTCAGGGTGCTGGGTGCTCAGTACTCAGGGTGCTGGGAGCTCAGTGCTCAGGGTGATCGGTGCTCAGTACTCACGGTGCTCAGTACTCAGGGTGCTGGGTGCTCAGTGCTCGGGGTGCTGGGTGCTCAGTACTCAGGGTGCTGGGTGCTCAGTGCTCTGTTTTCTGGGTGCTCAGTGCTCAGGGTGATCGGTGCTCAGTACTCAGGGTGCTGGGTGCTCAGTACTCAGGGTGCTGGGTGCTCAGTGCTCGGGTGCTGGGTGGTCAGTGCTCAGGGTGATCGGTGCTCAGTACTCAGGGTGCTGGGTGCTCAGTGCTCAGGGTGCTGGGTGCTCAGTCCTCAGTGTGCTCAGTGGTCAGGGTGCTGTGTGCACAGTGCTCGGGGTGCTGGGTGCTCAGTGCTCAGTGCTCAGGGTGCTGGGTGCTCAGTGCTCAGGGTGCTGGTTGCTCAGTACTCAGGGTGCTGGGTGCTCAGTACTCAGGGTGCTGGGTGCTCAGTGCTCAGGGTGCTGGGTGCGCAGTACTCAGTGTGCTGGGTGATCAGTGCTCGGGGTGCTGGTTGCTCAGTGCTCAGGGTGCTGGGTGCTCAGTGCTCAGGGTGCTGGGTGCTCAGTACTCAGGGTGCTGGGTGCTCAGTGCTCGGGGTGCTCGGTGCTCAGTACTCAAGGTGCTAGGTGCTCAGTGCTCAGGGTGCTGGGTGCTCAGTGATCAGGGTGCTGGGTGCTCAGTACTCAGGGTGCTCGGTGCTCAGTACTCAGGGTTCTCAGTGCTCAGTACTCAGGTTGCTGGGTACTCAGTGATCAGGGTGCTGGGTGCTCAGTACTCAGGGTGCTCAGTGCTCAGTACTCGGGGTGCTTGGTGCTCAGTACTCAGGGTGCTCAGTGCTCAGTACTCGGCGTGCTGGGTGCTCAGTGCTCAGGGTGCTCAGTGCTCAGTGCTCGTGGTGCTGGGTGCTCAGTGCTCCGGGCGCTGGGTGCTCAGTGCTCGGGGTGCTGGGTGCTCAGTACTCGGGGTGCTGGGTGCTCAGTGCTCAGGGTGCTGGGTGCTTAGGGCTCGGGGTGCTCGGTGCTCAGTACTCAGGGTGCTGAGTGCTCAGTACTCAGGGTGCTGGGTGCTCAGTACTCAGGGTGCTGGGTGCTCAGCGCTCAGTGTGCTGGGTGATCTGTGCTCAGGGTGCTGGGTGCTCAGTGCTCAGGGTGCTGGGTGCTCAGTGCTCGGGGTGCTGGGTGCCCAGTACTCAGGGTGCTGGGTGCTAAGTGCTCAGGGTGCGGGGTGCTCAGTGCTCGGGGCGCTGGATGCTCAGTGCTCGGGGTGCTCGGAGCTCAGTACTCAGGGTGCTGGGTGTTCAGTGCTTGGAGTGATCGGTGCTCAGTACTCAGGGTGCTGGGTGCAGTGCCCAGGGTGCTGGGTGCTCAGTGCTCGGGGTGCTCGGTGCTCAGTACTCACGGTGCTGAGTGCTCAGTACTCAGGGTGCTGGGTGCTCAGTACTCAGGGTGCTGGGTGCTCAGCGCTCAGTGTGCTGGGTGATCTGTGCTCAGTGTGCTGGGTGCTCAGTGCTCAGGGTGCTGGGTGCTCAGTGCTCGGGGTGCTGGGTGCCCAGTACTCAGGGTGCTGGGTGCTAAGTGCTCAGGGTGCTGGGTGCTCAGTGCTCGGGGCGCTGGATGCTCATTGCTCGGGGTGCTCGGAGCTCAGTACTCAGGGTGCTGGGTGCTCAGTGCTCAGGGTGGTCGGTGCTCAGTACTCAGGGTGCTGGGTGCTCAGTGCTCGGGGTGCTCGGTGCTCAGTACGTTGGGTGCTCACTACTCAGGGTGCTGGGTTCTCAGTGCTCGGGGTGATTGGTGCTCAGTACTCAGGGTGCTGGGTGCTCAGTGCTCGGGGTGATCGGTGCTCAGTACTCAAGGTGCTAGGTGCTCAGTGCTCAGGGTGCTGGGTGCTCAGTGATCAGGGTGCTGGGTGCTCAGTACTCAGGGTGCTCGGTGCTCAGTACTCAGGGTTCTCAGTGCTCAGTACTCAGGTTGCTGGGTACTCAGTGATCAGGGTGCTGGGTGCTCAGTACTCAGGGTGCTCAGTGCTCAGTACTCGGGGTGCTCGGTGCTCAGTACTCAGGGTGCTGAGTACTCAGTACTCAGGGTGCTGGGTGCTCAGTACGCGGGGTGCTGGGTGCTCAGTGCTCAGCGTGCTGGGTGCTCAGTACTTAGGGTGCTCGGTGCTCAGTGCTTGGGGTGCTGGGTGCTCAGTACTCAGGGTGCTGGGTGCTCAGTGCTCAGGGTGCTGGGTGCTCAGTGCTCAGGGTGCTGGGTGCTCAGTACTCAGTGCTCAGGATGCTGGGTGCTCAGTGCTCGGGCTGCTGGGTGCTCAGTGCTCAGGGTGCTGGGTGCTCAGTGCTAGGGGTGATGGGTCCTCAGTGCTCGGGGTCTGGGTGCTCAGTACTCAGGGTGCTGGGTGCTCAGTGCTCAGGGTGCTGGGTGCTCAGTACTCAGGGTGCTGGGTGCTCAGTACTCAGGGTGCTCGGTGCTCAGTACTCAGGGTGCTGGGTGCTCAGTGCTCAGGGTGCTGGGTACTCAGTACTCAGGGTGCTGGGTGCTCAGTACTCAGGGTGCTGGGTGCTCAGTTCTCAGGGTGCTGGGTGCTCAGTGCTCAGGGTGCTGGGTGCTCAGTACACAGGGTGCTGGGTGCTTAGTGCTCAGGGTGATCGGTGCTCAGTACTCAGGGTCCTCAGTACTCAGGATGCTGGGTGCTCAGTGCTCAGGGTGCTGGGTGCTCAGTACTCAGGGTGCTGGGTGCTCAGTGCTCGGGGTGCTGGGTGCTCAGTGCTCAGGGTGATCGGTGCTCAGTACTCAGGGTGCTGGGTGCTCAGTGCTCAGGGTGCTGGGTGCTCAGGCCTCAGGGTGCTCAGTGCTCAGGGTGCTGGGTGCTCAGTGCTCAGGGTGCTCGGTGCTCAGTACTCAGGGTGCTGAGTGCTCAGTACTCAGGGTGCTGGGTGCTCAGTACTCATGGTGCTGGGTGCTCAGTACTCAGGGGACTGGGTGCTCAGTGCTCAGGGCGCTGGGTGCTCAGTGCTCGGGGTGCTGGGTGCTCAGTGCTCGGGGTGCTGGGTGGTCAGTGCTCAGTGCTCAAGGTGCTGGGTGCTCAGTGCTCAGTGCTCAGGGTGCTGGGTGCTCAGTACTCAGGGTGCTGGGTGCTCAGTACTCAGGGTGCTGGGTGCTCAGTTCTCGTGGTGCTGGGTGCTTAGTGCTCAGGGTGCTGGGTGCTCAGTGCTCAGGGTGCTGGGTGCTCAGTACTCAGGGTGCTGGGTGCTCAGTGCTCGGGGTGCTCGGTGCTCAGTACTCAAGGTGCTGGGTGCTCAGTGCTCAGGGTGCTGGGTGCTCAGTCCTCGGGGTGCTCCGTGCTCAGTGCTCAGGGTGCTGGGTGCTCAGTACTCAGGGTGCTGGGTGCTCAGTGCTCGGGGTGCTCGGTGCTCAGTACTCAAGGTGCTGGGTGCTCAGTGCTCAGGGTGCCGGGTGCTCAGTCCTCGGGGTGCTCCGTGCTCAGTGATCACCTTGCTGGGTGCTCAGTACGCAGGGTGCTCGGTGTTCAGTACTCAGGGTTCTCAGTGCTCAGTACTCAGGGTGCTGGGTGCTCAGTGCTCAGGGTGCTGGGTGCTCAGTACTCAGGGTGCTCAGTGCTCAGTACTCGGGGTGCTTGTTGCTCAGCACTCAGGTTGCTCAGTGCTCAGTGCTCGGGGTGCTGGGTGCTCAGTACTCAGGGTGCTCGGTGCTCAGTACTAAGGGTGCTCAGTGCTCAGTACTCAGGTTGCTCAGTGCTCAGTGCTTGGGGTGCTGGGTGCTCAGTACTCAGGGTGCTGGGTGCTCAGTACTCAGGGTGCTGGGTGCTCAGTGCTCAGTACTCAGCGTGCTGGGTGCTCAGTGCTCGGGGTGCTGGGTCCTCAGTGCTCAGGGTGCTGGGTGCTCAGTACTCAGGGTGCTGGGTGCTCAGTGCTCGGGGTGCTGGGTCCTCAGTGCTCAGGGTGCTCAGTGCTCAGTGGTCGGGGTGCTGGGTGCTCAGTGCTCGGGGTGCTGGGTGCTCAGTGCTCAGGGTGCTGGTTGCTCAGTACTCAGTGTGCTCAGTGCTCAGGGTGCTGGGTGCTCAGAACTCAGGGTGCTGGGTGCGCAGTACTCAGGGTGCTGGGTACTCAGAACTCAGGGTGCTTGATGCTCAGTACTCAGGGTGCTGGGTGCTCATTCTCGGGTTACTGGGTGCTCAGGACTCAGGTTGCTCAGTACTCTGGGTGCTCGGGGCTCAGTACTCATGGTGCTGGGTGCTCAGTACTCAGGGTGCTCGGTGCTCAGTTCTCAGGGTGCTCGGTGCTCAGTGTTTCGGGTGCTGGGTGCTCAGTACTCAGGGTGCTTGGTGCTCAGTGCTCAGGGTGCTGGCTGCTCAGTGCTCAGGGTGCTGGGTGCTCAGTACTCAGTGCTCAGGATGCTGGGTGCTCAGTGCTCAGGGTGCTGGGTGCTCAGTGCTCAGGGTGGTCAGTGCTCAGTGCTCAGTACTCAGGGTGCTTGGTGCTCAGTACTCAGGGTCCTGGGTGCTCAGTGCTCGGGTTACCCGGTGCTCAGTGCTCGGGTTGCTCAGTGCTCAGTACTCAGGGTGCTGAGTGCTCAGTGCTCAGGGTGCTGGGTGCTCAGTGCTCAGGGTGCTGGGTTCTCAGTGCTCAGCGTGCTTGATGCTCAGTACTCAGGGTGCTGGGTGCTCAGTGCTCAGGGTGCTTGATGCTCAGTGCTCAGGGTGCTGGGTGCTCAGTGCTCTGGGTGCTTGGTGCTCAGTGCTCAGGGTGCTGGGTGCTCAGTGCTCAGGGTGCTGGGTGCTCAGTGACCGGGGTGATGGGTGCTGAGTGCTCAGGGTGCTGGGTGCTCAGTGCTCGGGGTGCTCGGTGCTCAGTGCTCGGGGTGCTGGGTGCTCAGTACTCAGGGTGCTGGGTGCTTGGTACTCAGGGTGCTCAGTGCTCAGTACACAGGGTGCTGGGTGCTCAGTGCTCGGGGTGCTGGGTGCTCAGTGCTCAGTACTCAGGGTGCTGGGTGCTCAGTGCTCAGGGTGCTGAGTGCTCAGTACTCAGCGTGCTGGGTGCTCAGTACTCAGGGTGCTGGGTGCTCAGTGCTCTGGGTGCTGGGTGCTCCGTGCTCAGGGTGCTGGGTGCTCAGTGCTCGGGGAGCTCGGTGCTCAGTACTCAGGGTGCTGGGTGCTCAGTACTCAGTGCTCGGGGTCCTGGGTGCTCCGTGCTCGGGGTGCTGGGTGCTCAGTACTCAGGGTGCTGGGTGCTCATTCTCGGGGTGCTGGGTGCTCAGTGCTCGGGGTGCTGGGTGCTCAGTACTCAGGGTGCTGGGGGCTCAGTACTCAGGGTGCTGGGTGCTCAGTACTCAGGGTGCTCGGTTCTCAGTACTCAGGGTGCTGGGTGCTCATTCTCGGGGTGCTGGGTGCTCAGTGCTCGGGTTGCTGGGTGCTCAGTACTCAGGGTGCTGGGGGCTCAGTACTCAGGGTGCTGGGTGCTCAGTACTCAGGGTGATCTGTTCTCAGTACTTAGGCTGCTGGGTGCTCAGTGCTCGGGGTGCTGGGTGCTCAGTGCTCAGGGTGATCGGTGCTCAGTACTCATGGTGCTGGGTGCTCAGTGCTCAGGGTGCTGGGTGCTCAGTCCTCAGGTTGCTCAGTGTTCAGGGTGCTGGGTGCTCAGTGCTCGGGGTGCTCGGTGCTCAGTACTCAGGGTGCTGAGTGCTCAGTAGTCAGGGTGCTGGGTGCTCAGTACTCGGGGTGCTGGGTGCTCAGTGCTCAGCGTGCTGGGTGCTCAGTACTCAGGGTGCTCGGTGCTCAGTGCTTGGGGTGCTGGGTGCTCAGTACTCAGGGTGCTGGGTGCT
The DNA here is from genome assembly GCF_018167655.1 of Microtus oregoni. Classification (NCBI taxonomy): domain Eukaryota; kingdom Metazoa; phylum Chordata; class Mammalia; order Rodentia; family Cricetidae; genus Microtus; species Microtus oregoni. The sequence goes on from NW_024543329.1 coordinate 57,208, forward strand.
CAGTGCTCAGGGTGCTGGGTGCTCAGTGCTCAGGGTGCTGGGTGCTCAGTACTCAGTGCTCAGGATGCTGGGTGCTCAGTGCTCGGGCTGCTGGGTGCTCAGTGCTCAGGGTGCTGGGTGCTCAGTGCTAGGGGTGCTGGGTCCTCAGTGCTCGGGGTCTGGGTGCTCAGTACTCAGGGTGCTGGGTGCTCAGTACTCAGGGTGCTGGGTGCTCAGTGTTCAGGGTGCTGGGTGCTCAGTGCTCTGTGTGCTGGGTGCTCAGTGCTCAGGGTGCTGGGTGCTCAGTGCTCAGGGTGCTGGGTGCTCAGTGATCGGGGTGATGGGTGCTGATTGCTCAGGGTGCTGGGTGCTCAGTGCTCGGGGTGTTCGGTGCTCAGTGCTCAGGGTCCAGAGTGCTCAGTACTCAGGGTGCTGGGTGCTTAGTACTCAGGGTGCTCAGTGCTCAGTACACAGGGTGCTGGATGCTCAGTGCTCGGGGTGCTGGGTGCTCAGTGCTCAGTACTCAGGGTGCTGGGTGCTCAGTGCTCAGGGTGCTGGGTGCTCAGTGCTCGGGGTGCTGGGTGCTCAGTGCTCAGGGTGATCGGTGCTCAGTACTCAGGGTGATGGGTGCTCAGTGCTCAGGGTGCTGGGTGCTCAGTCCTCAGGGTGCTCAGTGCTCAGGGTGCTGGGTGCTCAGTGCTCGGGGTGCTCGGTGCTCAATACTCAGGATGCTGTGTGCTCAGTACTCAGGGTGCTGGGTGCTCAGTACTCATGGTGCTGGGTGCTCAGTGCTCAGGGCGCTGGGTGCTCAGTGCTCGGGGTGCTGGGTGCTCAGTGCTCAGGGTGCTGGGTGCTCAGTGCTCAGGGCACTGGGTGCTCAGTGCTCGGGGTGCTGGGTGCTCAGTGCTCGGGGTGCTGGATGGTCAGTGCTCAGTGCTCAAGGTGCTGGGTGCTCAGTGCTCAGTGCTCAGGGTGCTGGGTGCTAAGTACTCAGGGTGCTGGGTGCTCAGTACTCAGGGTGCTGGGTGCTCAGTTCTCAGGGTGCTGGGTGCTCAGTACTCAGGGTGCTGGGTGCTCAGTAGTCAGGGTGCTGGGTGCTCATTCTCGGGGTGCTGGGTGCTCAGTGCTCGGGGTGCTGGGTGCTCAGTACTCAGGGTGCTGGGGGCTCAGTACTCAGGGTGCTGGGTGCTCAGTACTCAGGGTGCTCGGTTCTCAGTACTCAGGGTGCTGGGTGCTCATTCTCGGGGTGCTGGGTGCTCAGTGCTCGGGTTGCTGGGTGCTCAGTACTCAGGGTGCTGGGGGCTCAGTACTCAGGGTGCTGGGTGCTCAGTACTCAGGGTGATCTGTTCTCAGTACTTAGGCTGCTGGGTGCTCAGTGCTCGGGGTGCTGGGTGCTCAGTGCTCAGGGTGATCGGTGCTCAGTACTCAGGGTGCTGGGTGCTCAGTGCTCAGGGTGCTGGGTGCTCAGTCCTCAGGTTGCTCAGTGCTCAGGGTGCTGGGTGCTCAGTGCTCGGGGTGCTCGGTGCTCAGTACTCAGGGTGCTGAGTGCTCAGTACTCAGGGTGCTGGGTGCTCAGTACTCGGGGTGCTGGGTGCTCAGTGCTCAGCGTGCTGGGTGCTCAGTACTCAGGGTGCTCGGTGCTCAGTGCTTGGGGTGCTGGGTGCTCAGTACTCAGGGTGCTGGGTGCTCAGTGCTCAGGGTGCTGGGTGCTCAGTGCTCAGGGTGCTGGGTGCTCAGTACTCAGTGCTCAGGATGCTGGGTGCTCAGTGCTCGGGCTGCTGGGTGCTCAGTGCTCAGAATGCTGGGTGCTCAGTGCTAGGGGTGATGGGTCCTCAGTGCTCGGGGTCTGGGTGCTCAGTACTCAGGGTGCTGGGTGCTCAGTACTCAGGGTGCTGGGTGCTCATTGCTCAGGGTGCTGGGTGCTCAGTGCTCTGGGTGCTGGGTGCTCAGTGCTCAGGGTGCTGGGTGCTCAGTGCTTAGGGTGCTGGGTGCTCAGTGATCTGTGTGATGGGTGCTGAGTGCTCAGGGTGCTGGGTGGTCAGTGCTCGGGGTGCTCGGTGCTCAGTGCTCAGGGTCCTGGGTGTTCAGTACTCAGGGTGCTGGGTGCTTAGTACTCAGGGTGCTCAGTGCTCAGTACACAGGGTGCTGGATGCTCAGTGCTCGGGGTGCTGTGTGCTCAGTGCTCAGTACTCAGGGTGCTGGGTGCTCATTGCTCAGGGTGCTGGGTGCTCAGTGCTCGGGGTGCTGGGTGCTCAGTGCTCAGGGAGATCGGTGCTCAGTACTCAGGGTGCTGGGTGCTCAGTGCTCAGGGTGCTGGGTGCTCAGTCCTCAGGGTGCTCAGTGCTCAGGGTGCTGGGTGCTCAGTGCTCGGGGTGCTCGGTGCTCAATACTCAGGGTGCTGAGTGCTCAGTACTCAGGGTGCTGGGTGCTCAGTACTCATGGTGCTGGGTGCTCAGTGCTCAGGGCGCTGGGTGCTCAGTGCTCGGGGTGCTGGGTGCTCAGTGCTCATGGTGCTGGGTGCTCAGTGCTCAGGGCGCTGGGTGCTCAGTGCTCGGGGTGCTGGGTGCTCAGTGCTCGGGGTGCTGGGTGGTCAGTGCTCAGTGCTCAAGGTGCTGGGTGCTCAGTGCTCAGTGCTCAGGGTGCTGGGTGCTAAGTACTCAGGGTGCTGGGTGCTCAGTTCTCAGGGTGCTGGGTGCTCAGTACTCTGGGTGTTGGGTGCTCAGTACTCAGGGTGCTGGGTGCTCAGTTCTCGGGGTGCTGGGTGCTCAGTGCTCAGGGTGCTGGGTGCTCAGTGCTCAGGGTGCTGGGTGCTCAGTACTCAGGGTGCTGGGTGCTCAGTGCTCGGGGTGCTCGGTGCTCAGTACTCAAGGTGCTGGGTGCTCAGTGCTCAGGGTGCTGGGTGCTCAGTCCTCGGGGTGCTCCGTGCTCAGTGCTCAGGGTGCTGGGTGCTCAGTACTCAGGGTGCTGGGTGCTCAGTGCTCGGGGTGCTCGGTGCTCAGTACTCAAGGTGCTGGTTGCTCAGTGCTCAGGGTGCTGGGTGCTCAGTCCTCGGGGTGCTCCTTGCTCAGTGATCAGGGTGCTGGGTGCTCAGTACTCAGGGTGCTCAGTGTTCAGTACTCAGGGTTCTCAGTGCTCAGTACTCAGGGTGCTGGGTGCTCAGTGCTCAGGGTGCTGGGTGCTCAGTACTCAGGGTGCTCAGTGATCAGTACTCGGGGTGCTGGGTGCTCAGTGCTCAGTACTCAGCGTGCTGGGTGCTCAGTGCTCGGGGTGCTGGGTCCTCAGTGCTCAGGGTGCTGGGTGCTCAGTGCTCAGGGTGCTGGGTGCTCAGTCCTCGGGGTGCTCAGTGCTCAGTGCTCGGGGTGCTGGGTGCTCAGTACTCAGGGTGCTCGGTGCTCAGTACTAAGGGTGCTCAGTGCTCAGTACTCAGGTTGCTCAGTGCTCAGTGCTTGGGGTGCTGGGTGCTCAGTACTCAGGGTGCTGTGTGCTCAGTACTCAGGGTGCTGGGTGCTCAGTGCTCAGTACTCAGCGTGCTGGGTGCTCAGTGCTCGGGGTGCTGGGTCCTCAGTGCTCAGGGTGCTGGGTGCTCAGTACTCAGGGTGCTGGGTGCTCAGTGCTCGGGGTGCTGGGTCCTCAGTGCTCAGGGTGCTGGGTGCTCAGTGCTCGGGGTGCTGGGTGCTCAGCACTCAGGTTGCTCAGTGCTCAGTGCTCGGGGTGCTGGGTGCTCAGTACTCAGGGTGCTCGGTGCTCAGTACTAAGGGTGCTCAGTGCTCAGTACTCAGGTTGCTCAGTGCTCAGTGCTTGGGGTGCTGGGTGCTCAGTACTCAGGGTGCTGGGTGCTCAGTACTCAGGGTGCTGGGTGCTCAGTGCTCAGTACTCAGCGTGCTGGGTGCTCAGTGCTCGGGGTGCTGGGTCCTCAGTGCTCAGGGTGCTGGGTGCTCAGTACTCAGGGTGCTGGGTGCTCAGTGCTCGGGGTGCTGGGTCCTCAGTGCTCAGGGTGCTCAGTGCTCAGTGGTCGGGGTGCTGGGTGCTCAGTGCTCGGGGTGCTGGGTGCTCAGTGCTCAGGGTGCTGGTTGCTCAGTACTCAGTGTGCTCAGTGCTCAGGGTGCTGGGTGCTCAGAACTCAGGGTGCTGGGTGCGCAGTACTCAGGGTGCTGGGTGCTCAGAACTCAGGGTGCTTGATGCTCAGTACTCAGGGTGCTGGGTGCTCATTCTCGGGGTACTGGGTGCTCAGGACTCACGTTGCTCAGTACTCTGGGTGCTCGGGGCTCAGTACTCATGGTGCTGGGTGCTCAGTACTCAGGGTGCTCGGTGCTCAGTTCTCAGGGTGCTCGGTGCTCAGTGTTTGGGGTGCTGGGTACTCAGTACTCAGGGTGCTTGGTGCTCAGTGCTCAGGGTGCTGGGTGCTCAGTGCTCAGGGTGCTGGGTTCTCAGTGCTCAGCGTGCTTGATGCTCAGTACTCAGGGTGCTGGGTGCTCCGTGCTCAGGGTGCTTGATGCTCAGTGCTCAGGGTGCTGGGTGCTCAGTGCTCTGGGTGCTTGGTGCTCAGTGCTCAGGGTGCTGGGTGCTCAGTGCTCAGGGTGCTGGGTGCTCAGTGACCGGGGTGATGGGTGCTGAGTGCTCAGGGTGCTGGGTGCTCAGTGCTCGGGGTGCTCGGTGCTCAGTGCTCGGGGTGCTGGGTGCTCAGTACTCAGGGTGCTGGGTGCTTAGTACTCAGGGTGCTCAGTGCTCAGTACACAGGGTGCTGGGTGCTCAGTGCTCGGGGTGCTGGGTGCTCAGTGCTCAGTACTCAGGGTGCTGGGTGCTCAGTGCTCAGGGTGCTGAGTGCTCAGTACTCAGCGTGCTGGGTGCTCAGTACTCAGGGTGCTGGGTGCTCAGTGCTCAGGGTGCTGGGTGCTCCGTGCTCAGGGTGCTGGGTGCTCAGTGCTCGGGGAGCTCGGTGCTCAGTACTCAGGGTGCTGGGTGCTCAGTACTCAGTGCTCGGGGTCCTGGGTGCTCCGTGCTCGGGGTGCTGGGTGCTCAGTACTCAGGGTGCTGGGTGCTCATTCTCGGGGTGCTGGGTGCTCAGTGCTCGGGGTGCTGGGTGCTCAGTACTCAGGGTGCTGGGGGCTCAGTACTCAGGGTGCTGGGTGCTCAGTACTCAGGGTGCTCGGTTCTCAGTACTCAGGGTGCTGGGTGCTCATTCTCGGGGTGCTGGGTGCTCAGTGCTCGGGTTGCTGGGTGCTCAGTACTCAGGGTGCTGGGGGCTCAGTACTCAGGGTGCTGGGTGCTCAGTACTCAGGGTGATCTGTTCTCAGTACTTAGGCTGCTGGGTGCTCAGTGCTCGGGGTGCTGGGTGCTCAGTGCTCAGGGTGATCGGTGCTCAGTACTCAGGGTGCTGGGTGCTCAGTGCTCAGGGTGCTGGGTGCTCACTCCTCAGGTTGCTCAGTGCTCAGGGTGCTGGGTGCTCAGTGCTCGGGGTGCTCGGTGCTCAGTACTCAGGGTGCTGAGTGCTCAGTAGTCAGGGTGCTGGGTGCTCAGTACTCGGGGTGCTGGGTGCTCAGTGCTCAGCGTGCTGGGTGCTCAGTACTCAGGGTGCTCGGTGCTCAGTGCTTGGGGTGCTGGGTGCTCAGTACTCAGGGTGCTGGGTGCTCAGTGCTCAGGGTGCTGGGTGCTCAGTGCTCAGGGTGCTGGGTGCTCAGTACTCAGTGCTCAGGATGCTGGGTGCTCAGTGCTCGGGCTGCTGGGTGCTCAGTGCTCAGGGTGCTGGGTGCTCAGTGCTAGGGGTGCTGGGTCCTCAGTGCTCGGGGTCTGGGTGCTCAGTACTCAGGGTGCTGGGTGCTCAGTACTCAGGGTGCTGGGTGCTCAGTGCTCAGGGTGCTGGGTGCTCAGTGCTCTGGGTGCTGGGTGCTCAGTGCTCAGGGTGCTGGGTGCTCAGTGCTCAGGGTGCTGGGTGCTCAGTGATCGGGGTAATGGGTGCTGATTGCTCAGGGTGCTGGGTGCTCAGTGCTCGGGGTGTTCGGTGCTCAGTGCTCAGTGTCCTGGGTGCTCAGTACTCAGGGTGCTGGGTGTTTAGTACTCAGGGTGCTCAGTGCTCAGTACACAGGGTGCTGGGTGCTCAGTACTCAGGGTGCTGGGTGCTCAGTGCTCAGTACTCAGCGTGCTGGGTGCTCAGTGCTCGGGGTGCTGGGTCCTCAGTGCTCAGGGTGCTGGGTGCTCAGTACTCAGTGTGCTGGGTGCTCAGTGCTCGGGGTGCTGGGTCCTCAGTGCTCAGGGTGCTGGGTGCTCAGTGCTCGGGGTGCTGGGTGCTCAGTACTCAGGGTGCTCAGTGCTCAGTACTCGGGTTGCTTGGTGCTCAGTACTCAGGGTGCTCAGTGCTCAGTACTCGGGGTGCTGGGTGCTCAGTGCTCAGGGTGCTCAGTGCTCAGTGCTCGGGGTGCTGTGTGCTCAGTGCTCGGGGCGCTGGGTGCTCAGTGCTCGGGGTGCTGGGTGCTCAGTACTCGGGGTGCTGGGTGCTCAGTGCTCAGGGTGCTCATTGCTCAGTACTCAGTGCTCAGGGTGCTCAGTGCTCAGGGTGCTGGGTGTTCAGTACTCAGGGTGCTGGGTGCTCAGTACTCAGGGTGCTGGGTGCTCAGTGCTCAGGGTGCTGGGTGCTCAGTACTCTGGGTGTTGGGTGCTCAGTACTCAGGGTGCTTTGTGCTCCGTGCTCTGGGTGCTGGGTGCTCAGTGCTCAGGGTGCTGGGTGCTCAGTGCTCAGGGTGCTGGGTGCTCAGTACTCAGGGTGCTGGGTGCTTAGTGCTCGAGGTGCTCGGTGCTCAGTACTCAAGGTGCTGTGTGCTCAGTGCTCAGGGTGCTGGGTGCTCAGTCCTCGGGGTGCTCCGTGCTCAGGGTGCTGGGTGCTCAGTGCTCAGGGTGCTGGGTGCTCAGTGCTAGGGGTGCTGGTTGCTGAGTGCTCAGGGTGCTGGGTGCTCAGTGCTCGGGGTGCTCGGTGCTCAGTGCTCAGGGTCCTGGGTGCTCAGTACTCAGGGTCCTGGGTGCTCAGTGCTCATGGTGCTGGGTGCTCAGTGCTCGGGGTGCTGGGTGCTCAGTGCTCAGGGTGATCGGAGCTCAGTACTCAGGGTGCTGGGTGCTCAGTGCTCAGTGTGCTGGGTGCTCAGTCCTCAGGGTGCTCAGTGCTCAGGGTGATGGGTGCTCAATGCTCGGGGTGCTCGGTGCTCAGTACTCAGGGTGCTGAGTGCTCAGTACTCAGGGTGCTGGGTGCTCAGTACTCATGGTGCTGGGTGCTCAGTTCTCGGGGTGCTGGGTGCTCAGTACTCAGCGTGCTGCGTGCTCAGTACTCAGGGTGCTGGGTGCTCAATACTCAGTGCTCGGGGTCCTGGGTGCTGAGTGCTCAGGGTGCTGGGTGCTCAGTGCTCTGGGTGCTGGGTGCTCAGTACTCAGGGTGCTGGGTGCTCAGTACTCAGGATGCTGGGTGCTCAGTGCTCAGGGTGGTGGGTGCTCAGTACTCAGGGTGCTGGGTGCTCAGTACTCAGGGTGCTCGGTGCTCAGTACTCAGGGTGCTGGGTGCTCAGTGCGCAGGGTGCTGGGTACTCAGTACTCAGGGTGCTGGGTGCTCAGTACTCAGGGTGCTGGGTGCTCAGTACTCAGGGTGCTGGGTGCTCAGTGCTCAGGGTGCTGGGTGCTCAGTACTCAGGGTGCTGGGTGCTCAGTGCTCAGGGTGATCGGTGCTCAGTACTCAGGGTGCTCAGTACACAGGGTGCTGGGTGCCCAGTGCTCAGGGTGCTGGGTGCTCAGTACTCAGGGTGCTGGGTGCTCAGTGCTCGGGGTGCTGGGTGCTCAGTGCTCAGGGTGATCGGTGCTCCGTACTCAATGTGCTGGGTGCTCAGTGCTCAGTGTGCTGGGTGCTCAGTCCTCAGGGTGCTCAGTGCTCAGGGTGCTGGGTGCTCAGTGCTCGGGGTGCTCGGTGCTCAGTACTCAGGGTGCTGACTGCTCAGTACTCAGGGTGCTGGGTGCTCAGTACTCATGGTGCTGGGTGCTCAGTACTCAGGGGACTGGGTGCTCAGTGCTCAGGGTGCTGGGTGCTCAGTGCTCAAGGCGCTGGGTGCTCAGTGCTCGGGGTGCTGGGTGCTCAGTGCTCGGGGTGCTGGGTGGTCAGTGCTCAGTGCTCAAGGTGCTGGGTGCTCAGTGCTCAGTGCTCAGGGTGCTGGGTGCTCAGTACTCAGGGTGCTGGGTGCTCAGTACTCAGGGTGCTGGGTGCTCAGTTCTCAGGGTGCTGGGTGCTCAGTACTCTGGGTGTTGGGTGCTCAGTACTAAGGGTGCTGGGTGCTCAGTTCTCGGGGTGCTGGGTGCTCAGTGCTCAGGGTCCTGGGTGCTCAGTGCTCGGGGTGCTCGGTGCTCAGTACTAAAGGTGCTGGGTGCTCAGTGCTCAGGGTGCTGGGTGCTCAGTCCTCGGGGTGCTCCGTGCTCAGTGCTCAGGGTGCTGGGTGCTCAGTACTCAGGGTGCTGGGTGCTCAGTGCTCGGGGTGCTCGGTGCTCAGTACTCAAGGTGCTGGGTGCTCAGTGCTCAGGGTGCTGGGTGCTCAGTCCTCGGGGTGCTCCGTGCTCAGTGATCAGGGTGCTGGGTGCTCAGTACTCAGGGTGCTCGGTGTTCAGTACTCAGGGTTCTCAGTGCTCAGTACTCAGGGTGCTGGGTGCTCAGTGCTCAGGGTGCTGGGTGCTCAGTACTCAGGGTGCTCAGTGCTCAGTACTCGGGGTGCTTGTTGCTCAGCACTCAGGTTGCTCAGTGCTCAGTGCTCGGGGTGCTGGGTGCTCAGTACTCAGGGTGCTCGGTGCTCAGTACTAAGGGTGCTCAGTGCTCAGTACTCAGGTTGCTCAGTGCTCAGTGCTTGGGGTGCTGGGTGCTCAGTACTCAGGGTGCTGGGTGCTCAGTACTCAGGGTGCTGGGTGCTCAGTGCTCAGTACTCAGCGTGCTGGGTGCTCAGTGCTCGGGATGCTGGGTCCTCAGTGCTCAGGGTGCTGGGTGCTCAGTACTCAGGGTGCTGGGTGCTCAGTGCTCGGGGTGCTGGGTCCTCAGTGCTCAGGGTGCTCAGTGCTCAGTGGTCGGGGTGCTGGGTGCTCAGTGCTCGGGGTGCTGTGTGCTCAGTGCTCACGGTGCTGGTTGCTCAGTACTCTGTGTGCTCAGTGCTCAGGGTGCTGGGTGCTCAGAACTCAGGGTGCTCGGTGCTCAGTACTCATGGTGCTGGGTGCTCATTCTCGGGGTACTGGGTGCTCAGTACTCAGGTTGCTCAGTACTCTGGGTGCTCGGGGCTCAGTACTCATGGTGCTGGGTGCTCAGTACTCAGGGTGCTGGGTGCTCAGAACTCAGGGTGCTTGGTGCTCAGTACTCAGGGTGCTGGGTGCTCAGTGCTCAGGGTGCTCGGTGCTCAGTACTCATGGTGCTGGGTGCTCATTCTCGGGGTACTGGGTGCTCAATACTCAGGTTGCTCAGTACTCTGCGTGCTCGGGGCTCAGTACTCATGGTGCTGGGTGCTCAGTACTCAGGGTGCTCGGTGCTCAGTTCTCAGGGTGCTCGGTGCTCAGTGTTTGGGGTGCTGGGTGCTCAGTACTCAGGGTGCTTGGTGCTCAGTGCCCAGGGTGCTGGCTGCTCAGTGCTCAGGGTGCTGGGTGCTCAGTACTCAGTGCTCAGGAAGCTGGGTTCTCAGTGCTCAGGGTGCTGGGTGCTCAGTGCTCAGGGTGGTCAGTGCTCAGTGCTCAGTACTCAGGGTGCTTGGTGCTCAGTACTCAGGGTGCTGGGTGCTCAGTGCTCGGGTTACCCGGTGCTCAGTGCTCGGGTTGCTCGGTGCTCAGTACTCAAGGTGCTGAGTGCTCAGTGCTCAGCTTGCTGGGTGCTCAGTGCTCAGGGTGCTGGGTGCTCAGTGCTCAGCGTGCTTGATGCTCAGTACTCAGGGTGTTGGGTGCTCAGTGCTCAGGGTGCTGGGTGCTCAGTGCTCGGGGTGCTGGGTGCTCATTACTCAGGGTGCTGGGTGCTCAGTACTCAGGGTGCTGGGTGCTTAGTACTCGGGGTACTGGGTGCTCAGTGCCCAGTGCTCAGGATGCTGGGTGCTCAGTGCTCGGGCTGCTGGGTGCTCAGTGCTCAGGGTGCTGGGTGCTCAGTACTCAGGGTGCTGGGTTCTCAGTACTCAGGGTGCTGGGTGCACAGTGCTAGGGGTGCTGGGTCCTCAGTGCTCGGGGTCTGGGTGCTCAGTACTCAGGGTGCTGGGTGCTCAGTACTCAGGGTGCTGGGTGCTCAGTGCTCAGGGTGCTGGGTGCTCAGTGCTCTGGGTGCTGGGTGCTCAGTGCTCAGGGTGCTGGGTGCTCAGTGCTCAGGGTGCTGGGTGCTCAGTGATCGGGGTGATGGGTGCTGAGTGCTCAGGGTGCTGGGTGCTCAGTGCTCGGGGTGCTCGGTGCTCAGTGCTCAGGGTCCTGGGTGCTCAGTACTCAGGGTGCTGGGTGCTTAGTACTCAGTTTGCTCAGTGCTCAGTACACAGGGTGCTGGGTGCTCAGTGCTCAGGGTGCTGGGTGCTCAGTCCTTGGGGTGCTCCGTGCTCGGTGCTCAGGGTGCTGGGTGCTCAGTACTCAGGGTGCTCGGTGTTCAGTACTCAGGGTTCTCATTGCTCAGTACTCAGGGTGCTGGGTGCTCAGTGCTCAGGGTGCTGGGTGCTCAGTACTCAGGGTGCTCAGTGCTCAGTACTCAGGGTGCTTGTTGCTCAGCACTCAGGTTGCTCAGTGCTCAGTGCTCGGGGTGCTGGGTGCTCAGTACTCAGGGTGCTCGGTGCTCAGTACTAAGGGTGCTCAGTGCTCAGTACTCAGGTTGCTCAGTGCTAGGTGCTTGGGGTGCTGGGTGCTCAGTACTCAGGGTGCTGGGTGCTCAGTACTCAGGGTGCTGGGTGCTCAGTGCTCAGTACTCAGCGTGCTGGGTGCTCAGTGCTCGGGATGCTGGGTCCTCAGTGCTCAGGGTGCTGGGTGCTCAGTACTCAGTGTGCTGGGTGCTCAGTGCTCGGGGTGCTGGGTCCTCAGTGCTCAGGGTGCTCAGTGCTCAGTGGTCGGGTGCTGGGTGCTCAGTGCTCGGGGTGCTGGGTGCTCAGTGCTCACGGTGCTGGTTGCTCAGTACTCTGTGTGCTCAGTGCTCAGGGTGCTGGGTGCACAGAACTCAGGGTGCTCGGTGCTCAGTACTCATGGTGCTGCCTGCTCATTCTCGGGGTACTGGGTGCTCAGTAAGCAGGTTGCTCAGTACTCTGGGTGCTCGGGGCTCAGTACTCATGGTGCTGGGTGCTCAGTACTCAGGGTGCTGGGTGCTCAGAACTCAGGGTGCTTGGTGCTCAGTACTCAGGGTGCTGGGTGCTCAGTGCTCAGGGTGCTCGGTGCTCAGTACTCATGGTGCTGGGTGCTCATTCTCGGGGTACTGGGTGCTCAGTACTCAGGTTGCTCAGTACTCTGGGTGCTCGGGGCTCAGTACTCATGGTGCTGGGTGCTGAGTACTCAGGGTGCTCGGTGCTCAGTTCTCAGGGTGCTCGGTGCTCAGTGTTTGGGGTGCTGGGTGCACAGTACTCAGGGTGCTTGGTGCTCAGTGCTCAGGGTGCTGGCTGCTCAGTGCTCAGGGTGCTGGGTGCTCAGTACTCAGTGCTCAGGATGCTGGGTGCTCAGTGCTCAGGGTGCTGGGTGCTCAGTGCTCAGGGTGGTCAGTGCTCAGTGCTCAGTACTCAGGGTGCTTGGTGCTCAGTGCTCAGGGTGCTGGGTGCTCAGTACTCAGTACTCAGGGTGCTTGGTGCTCAGTACTCATGGTGCTGGGTGCTCAGTACTCAGGGTGCTCGGTGCTCAGTACTCAAGGTGCTGAGTGCTCAGTGCTCAGGGTGCTGGGTGCTCAGTGCTCAGGGTGCTGGGTGCTCAGTGCTCAGCGTGCTTGATGCTCAGTACTCAGGGTGTTGGGTGCTCAGTGCTCAGGGTGCTGGGTGCTCAGTGCTCGGTGTGCTGGGTGCTCATTACTCAGGGTGCTGGGTGCTCAGTACTCTAGGTGCTGGGTGCTTAGTACTCGGGGTGCTGGGTGCTCAGTGCCCAGTGCTCAGGATGCTGGGTGCTCAGTGCTCGGGCTGCTGGGTGCTCAGTGCTCAGGGTGCTGGGTGCTCAGTACTCAGGGTGCTGGGTTCTCAGTACTCAGGGTGCTGGGTGCACAGTGCTAGGGGTGCTGGGTCCTCAGTGCTCGGGGTCTGGGTGCTCAGTACTCAGGGTGCTGGGTGCTCAGTACTCAGGGTGCTGGGTGCTCAGTGCTCAGGTTGCTGGGTGCTCAGTGCTCTGGGTGCTGGGTGCTCAGTGCTCAGGGTGCTGGGTGCTCAGTGCTCAGGGTGCTGGGTGCTCAGTGATCGGGGTGATGGGTGCTGAGTGCTCAGGGTGCTGGGTGCTCAGTGCTCGGGGTGCTCGGTGCTCAGTGCTCAGGGTCCTGGGTGCTCAGTACTCAGGGTGCTGGGTGCTTAGTACTCAGGGTGCTCAGTGCTCAGTACACAGGGTGCTGGGTGCTCAGTGCTAGGGGTGCTGGGTGCTCAGTGCTCAGTACTCAGGGTGCTGGGTGCTCAGTGCTCAGGGTGCTGAGTGCTCAGTTCTCAGCGTGCTGGGTGCTCAGTACTCAGGGTGCTGGGTGCTCAGTGCTCAGGGTGCTGGGTGCTCCGTGCTCAGGGTGCTGGGTGCTCAGTGCTCAGGGTGCTGGTTGCTCAGTACTCAGCGTGCTGGGTGCTCAGTACTCAGGGTGCAGGGTGCTCCGTGCTCAGGGTGCTGGGTGCTCAGTACTCAGGGTGCTGGGTGCTCAGTGCTCAGGGTCCTGGGTGATCAGTGCTCAGGGTGCTGGGTGCTCAGTGCTCAGGGTGCTGGGTGCTCAGTGCTCGGGGTTCTGGGTGTTCAGTACTCCGGGTGTTGGGTGCTAAGTGCTTAGGGTGCTGGGTGCTCAGTGCTCGGGGCGCTGGGTGCTCAGTGCTCAGGGTGCTGGGGGCTCAGTACTCAGGGTGCTGCGTGCTCAGTACTCAGGGTGCTCGGTTCTCAGTACTCAGGGTGCTGGGTGCTCATTCTCGGGGTGCTGGGTGCTCAGTGCTCGGGTTGCTGGGTGCTCAGTACACAGGGTGCTGGGGGCTCAGTACTCCGGGTGCTGGGTGCTCAGTACTCAGGGTGATCTGTTCTCAGTACTCAGGGTGCTGGGTGCTCAGTGCTCGGGGTGCTGGGTGCTCAGTACACGGTGTGCTCAGTACTCAGGGTACTGGGTGCTCAGTACTCAGGGTGCTGGGTGCTCAGTGCTCGGGGTGCTCGGTGCTCAGTACTCGGGGTGCTGGGTGCTCAGTACTCGGGGTGCTGGGTGCTCAGTGCTCAGGGTGCTGGGTGCTCAGTGCTCGGGGTGCTGGGTGCTCAGTGCTGAGGGTGCTGGCTGCTCAGTGCTCAGGGTGCTGGGTGCTCAGTACTCAGGGTGTTAGGTGCTCAGTACTCAGGGTGCTGGGTGCTCAGTACTCAGGGTGCTGGGTGCTCAGTACTCAGCGTGCTGGGTGCTCAGTTCTCAGGGTCCTCGGTGCTCAGTACTCCGGGTGCTCAGTGCTCAGTACTCAGCGTGCTTTGTGCTCAGTGCTCAGGGTGCTGGGTGCTCAGTACTCAGGGTGCTGGGTGCTCAGTACTCAGGGTGCTGGGTGCTCAGTACTCAGGGTGCTGGGTGCTCAGTGCTCGGAGTGCTCTGTGATCAGTACTCAGGGTGCTGGGTGCTCAGTGCTCAGGGTGCTGAGTACTCAGTACTCAGGGTGCTGGGTGCTCAGTGCTCAGGGTGCTGGGTGCTCAGTGCTCAGGGTGCTGGGTGCTCAGTGCTCGGGGTGCTGGGTGCTCAGTGCTCGGGGTGCTGTGTGCTCAGTGCTCGGGGTGCTGGGTGCTCAGTGCTCAGGGTGCTGGGTGCTCAGTACTCAGGGTGCTGGGGGCTCAGTACTCAGGGTGCTGGGTGCTCAGTGTTCAGGGTGCTGGGTGCTCAGTCCTCAGGGTGCTGGGTGCTCAGTACTCAGGGTGTTCGGTGCTCAGTACTCAGGGTGCTCAGTGCTCAGTACTCAGGGTGCTGGTTGCTCAGTGCTCGGGGTGCTCGGTGCTCAGTACTCAGGGTGCTGGGTGCTCAGTACTTAGTGTGCTCGGTGCTCAGTACTCAGGGTGCTGGGTGCTCAGTGCTCAGGGTGCTTTGTACTCAGTACTCAGGGTTCTGGGTGCTCAGTACTCAGGGTGCTGTGTGCTCAGTGCTCAGGGTGCTGGGTGCTCAGTGCTCAGGGTGCTGGGTGCTCAGTACTCAGGGTGCTGGGTGCTCAGTGCTCAGGGTGATCGGTGCTCAGTACTCAGGGTGCTCAGTACTCAGGGTGCTGGGTGCTCAGTGCTCAGGGTGATGGGTGCTCAGTACTCAGGGTGCTGGGTGCTCAGTGCTCGGTGTGCTGGGTGCTCAGTGCTCAGGGTGCTCAGTGCTCAGGGTGCTGGGTGCTCAGTGCTCGCTGTGCTCGGTGCTCAGGGTGCTGGGTGCTCAGTCCTCAGGGTGCTCAGTGCTCAGGGTGCTGGGTGCTCAGTGCTCGGGTTGCTCGGTGCTCAGTACTCAGGGTGCTGGGTGCTCAGTACTCATGGTGCTGGGTGCTCAGTACTCAGGGGGCTGGGTGCTTAGTGCTCAGGGTGCTGGGTGCTCAGTGCTCAGGGCGCTGGGTGCTCAGTGCTCGGGGTGCTGGGTGCTCAGTGCTCGGGGTGCTGGGTGGTCAGTGCTCAGTGCTCAGGGTGCTGGGTGCTCAGTGCTCAGTGCTCAGGGTGCTGGGTGCTCAGTACTCTGGGTGCTGGGTGCTCAGTACTCTGAGTGTTGGGTGCTCAGTACTCAGGGTGCTGGGCGCTCAGTGCTCGGGGTGCTCGGTGCTCAGTACTCAAGGTGCTGGGTGCTCAGTGCTCAGGGTGGGGGTGCTCAGTCCTCGGGGTGCTCCGTGCTCAGTGCTCAGGGGGCTGGGTGCTCAGTACTCAGTGTGCTCGGTGCTCAGTACTCAGGGTTCTCAGTGCTCAGGGTGCTGGGTGCTCAGTACTCAGGGTGCTCAGTGCTCAGTACTCGGGGTGCTGGGTGCTCAGTACTCAGGGCGCTCAGTGCTCAGTACTCGGGGTGCTGGGTGCTCAGTGTGCTCAGTGCTCAGTGCTCGGGGTGCTGGGTGCTCAGTGCTCGGGGCGCTGGGTGCTCAGTGCTCGGGGTGCTGGGTGCTCAGTACTCAGGGTGCTGTGTGCTCAGTGCTCAGTACTCAGCGTGCTGGGTGCTCAGTGCTCAGAGTGTTGGGTGCTCAGTACTCAGGGTGCTGGGTGCTCAGTGCTCAGTGCTCAGGGTGCTCAGTGCTCAGGGTGCTCAGTGCTCAGGGTGCTGGGTGCTCAGGGTGCTGGGTGCTCAGTGCTCGGGGTGCTGGGTGCTCAGTGCTCAGTGCTCAGGGTGCTGGGTGCTCAGTGCTGAGTGCTCAAGGTGCTGGGTGTTCAGTACTCAGGGTGCTCGGTGCTCAGTGCTCAGGGTGCTGGGTGCTCAGTACTCAGGGTGCTGGGTGCTCAGTGCTCGGGGTGCTGGGTGCTCAGTGCTCAGGGTGATCAGTGCTCAGTACTCAGGGTGCTGGGTTCTCAGTGCTCTGGGTGCTGGGTGCTCAGTCCTCAGAGTGCTCAGTACTCAGGATGCTCTGTGCTCAGTGCTCAGTACTCAGGGTGCTCAGTACTCAGGGTGCTGGGTGCTCAGTGCTCGGGGTGCTGGGTGCTCAGTACTCAGGGTGCTGGGTGCTCAGTACTCGGGGTGCTGGGTGCTCAGTACTCAGGGTGCTGGGTGCTCAGTGCTCGGGGTGCTGGGTGCTCAATGCTCAGAGTGATCTGTGCTCAGTGCTCAGAGTGCTGGGTGCTCAGTCCTCCGGGTGCTCAGTGCTCAGGGTGCTGGGTGCTCATTGCTCGGTGTGCTCGGTGCTCAGTACTCAGGCTGCTGAGTGCTCAGTACTCAGGGTGCTGGGTGCTCAGTACTCAGGTAGCTGGTTGCTCAGTACTCAGGGTGCTGGGTGCTCAGTGCTCAGGGTGCTGGGTGCTCAGTGCTCGGGGTGCTGGGTGCTCAGGGCTGTGTTGCTGGGTGCTCAGTGCTCAGTGCTCAGGGTGCTGGGTGCTCAGTGCTCAGTGCTCAGGGTGCTGGTTGCTCAGTACTCAGGGTGCTGGGTGCTCAGTACTCAGGGTGCTGGGTGCTCAGTGCTCAGGGTGCTCTGTGCTCAGTACTCAGGGTGCTGGTTGCTGAGTGCTTGGGGTGCTGCGTGCTCAGTGCTCAGGGAGCTGGGTGCTCAGTGCTCAGGGTGCTGGGTGCTCAGTACTCAGGGTGCTGGGTGCTCAGTGCTCGTTGTGCTCGGTGCTCAGTACTCAAGGTGCTGGGTGCTCAGTGCTCAGGGTGCTGGGTGCTCAGTCCTCGGGGTGCTCCGTGCTCAGTGATCAGGGTGCTGGGTGCTCAGTACTCAGGGTGCTCGGTGCTCAGTACTCAGGGTTTTCAGTGCTCAGTACTCAGGGTGCTGGGTGCTCAGTGCTCAGGGTGCTGGGTGCTCAGTACTCAGGGTGCTCAGTGCTCAGTACTCGGGGTGCTTGGTGCTCAGTACTCAGGGTGCTCAGTGCTCAGTACTCGGGGTGCTTGGTGCTCAGTGCTCAGGGTGCTCAGTGCTCAGTGCTCGGGGTGCTGGGTGCTCAGTGCTCGGGGCGCTGGGTGCTCAGTGCTCGGGGTGCTGGGTGCTCAGTACTCGGGGTGCTGGGTGCTCAGTGCTCAGGGTGCTCAGTGCTCAGTACTCAGTGCTCAGGGTGCTCAGTGCTCAGTGCTCAGGGTGCTGGGTGTTCAGTACTCAGGGTGCTGGGTGCTCAGTACTCAGGGTGCTGGGTGCTCAGTGCTCAGGGTGCTGGGAGCTCAGTAGTCTGGGTGTAGGGTGCTCAGTACTCAGGGTGCTGGGTGCTCCGTGCTCAGGGTGCTGGGTGCTCAGTGCTCAGGGTTCTGGGTGCTCAGTGCTCAGGGTGCTGGGTGCTCAGTACTCAGGGTGCTGGGTGCTTAGTGCTCGAGGTGCTCGGTGCTCAGTACTCAAGGTGCTGGGTGCTCAGTGCTCAGGGTGCTGGGTGCTCAGTACTCGGGGTGCTCCGTGCTCATGGTGCTGGGTGCTCAGTGCTCAGGGTGCTGGGTGCTCAGTGCTCGGGGTGCTGGGTGCTGAGTGCTCAGGGTGCTGGGTGCTCAGTGCTCGGGGTGCTCGGTGCTCAGTGCTCGGGGTGCTGGGTGCTGAGTGCTCAGGGTGCTGGGTGCTCAGTGCTCGGGGTGCTCGGTGCTCAGTGCTCAGGGTGCTCAGTGCTCAGTACACAGGGTGCTGGGTGCTCAGTGCTCGGGGTGCTGGGTGCTCAGTGCTCAGTACTCAGGGTGCTGCCTGCTCAGTGCTCAGGGTGCTGGGTGCTCAGTACTCCGCGTGCTGGGTGCTCAGTACTCAGGGTGCTGGGTGCTCAGTGCTCAGGGTGCTGGGTGCTCAGTGCACAGGGTGCTGGGTGCTCAGTGCACAGGGTGCTGGGTGCTCAGTACTCAGGGTGCTCAGTGCTCGGTTAGCTCGGTGCTCAGTACTCAGGGTGCTGGGTGCTCAGTACTCAGTGCTCGGGGTCCTGGGTGCTCCGTGCTCGGGGTGCTGGGTGCTCAGTGCTCTGGGTGCTGGGTGCTCAGTACTCAGGGTGCTGGGTGCTCAGTACTCAGGGTGCTGGGTGCTCAGTGCTCAGGGTGCTGTGTGCTCAGTACTCAGGGTGCTGGGTGCTCAGTACTCAGGGTGCTCGGTGCTCAGTACTCAGGGTGCTGGGTCCTCAGTGCTCAGGGTGCTGGGTACTCAGTACTCAGGGTGCTGGGTGCTCAGTACTCAGGGTGCTGGGTGCTCAGTGCTCAGGGTGCTGGTTGCTCAGTGCTCAGGGTGCTGGGTGCTCAGTACTCAGGGTGCTGGGTGCTCAGTGCTCAGGGTGATCGGTGCTCAGTACTCAGGGTGCTCAGTACTCAGGGTGCTGGGTGCTCAGTGCTCAGGGTGCTGGGTGCTCAGTACTCAGGGTGCTGGGTGCTCAGTGCTCGGGGTGCTGGGTGCTCAGTGCTCAGGGTGATCGGTGCTCAGTACTCAGGGTTCTGGGTGCTCAGTGCTCAGGGAGCTGGGTGCTCAGTGCTCAGTGTGCTCAGTGCTCAGGGTGCTGGGTGCTCAGTACTCATGGTGCTGGGTGCTCAGTACTCAGGGGGCTGGGTGCTCAGTGCTCAGGGTGCTGGGTGCTCAGTGCTCAGGGCGCTGGGTGCTCAGCGCTTGGGGTGCTGGGTGCTCAGTGCTCGGGGTGCTGGGTGGTCAGTGCTCAGTGCTCAAGGTGCTGGGTGCTCAGTGCTCAGTGCTCAGGGTGCTGGGTGCTCAGTACTCAGGGTGCTGGGTGCTCAGTACTCAGGGTGCTGGGTGCTCAGTTCTCAGGGTGCTGGGTGATCAGTACTCTGGGTGTTGGGTGCGCAGTACTCAGGGTGCTCAGTGCTCAGTACTCGGGGTGCTGGGTGCTCAGTGCTCAGTGTGCTCAGTGCTCAGTGCTCAGGGTGCTGGGTGCTCAGTGCTCGGGGCGCTGGGTGCTCAGTGCTCGGGGTGCTGGGTGCTCAGTACTCAGGGTGCTGTGTGCTCAGTGCTCAGTACTCAGCGTGCTGGGTGCTCAGTGCTCAGAGTCTTGGGTGCTCAGTACTCAGGGTGCTGGGTGCTCAGTGCTCAGTGCTCAGGGTGCTCAGTGCTCAGGGTGCTCAGTGCTCAGGGTGCTGGGTGCTCAGGGTGCTGGGTGCTCAGTGCTCGGGGTGCTGGGTGCTCAGTTCTCAGTGCTCAGGGTGCTGGTTGCTCAGTGCTCAGTGCTCAGGGTGCTGGGTGTTCAGTACTCAGTGTGCTCGGTGCTCAGTGCTCAGGGTGCTAGTTGCTCAGTACTCAGGGTGCTGGGTGCTCAGTGCTAGGGGTGCTGGGTGCTCAGTACTCAGGGTGCTGGGTGCTCAGTACTCAGGGTGCTGGGTGCTCAGTGCTCAGGGTGCTGGGTGCTCAGTACTCAGGGTGCTCGGTGCTCAGTACTCCGGGTGCTCGGTGCTCAGTACTCAGGGTGCTGGGTGCTCAGTACTCAGGGTGCTGGGTGCTCAGTACTCAGGGTGCTGGGTGCTCAGTGCTCAGGGTGCTGGGTGCTCAGTGCTCTGGGTGCTGGGTGCTCAGTGCTCAGGGTGCTGGGTGCTCAGTGCTCAGGGTGCTGGGTGCTCAGTGATCGGGGTGATGGGTGCTGAGTGCTCAGGGTGCTGAGTGCTCAGTGCTCGGGGTGCTCGGTGCTCAGTGCTCAGGGTCCTGGGTGCTCAGTACTCAGGGTGCTAGGTGCTTAGTAATCAGGGTGCTCAGTGCTCAGTACACAGGGTGCTGGGTGCTCAGTGCTCGGGGTGCTGGGTGCTCAGTGCTCAGTACTCAGGGTGCTGGGTGCTCAGTGCTCAGGGTGCTGAGTGCTCAGTACTCAGCGTGCTGGGTGCTCAGTACTCAGGGTGCTGGGTGTTCAGTGCTCAGGGTGCTGGGTGCTCAGTGCTCAGGGTGCTGGGTGCTCAGTGCTCGGGGAGCTCGGTGCTCAGTACTCAGGGTGCTGGGTGCTCAGTACTCAGTGTTCGGGGTACTGGGTGCTCCGTGCTCGGGGTGATCTGTTCTCAGTACTCAGGGTGCTGGGTGCTCAGTGCTCGGGGTGCTGGGTGCTCAGTACTCGGGGTGCTCAGTACTCAGGGTACTGGGTGCTCAGTAATCAGGGTGCTGGGTGCTCAGAGCTCGGGGTGCTCGGTGCTCAGTACTCGGGGTGCTGGGTGCTCAGTGCTCAGGGTGCTGGGTGCTCAGTGCTCGGGGTGCTGGGTGCTCAGTGCTGAGGGTGCTGGCTGCTCAGTGCTCAGGGTGCTGGGTGCTCAGTACTCAGGGTGCTAGGTGCTCAGTACTCAGGGTGCTCAGTGCTTAGTACTCAGCGTGCTGGGTGCTGAGTGCTCAGGGTCCTCGGTGCTCAGTACTCAGGGTGTTCAGTGCTCAGTACTCAGCGTGCTTTGTGCTCAGTGCTCAGGGTGCTGGGTGCTCAGTACTCAGGGTGCTGGGTGCTCAGTGCTCGGGGTGCTCGGTGATCAGTACTCAGGGTGCTGGGTGCTCAGTGCTCAGGGTGCTGAGTACTCAGTATTCAGGGTGCTGGGTGCTCAGTGCTCAGGGTGCTGGGTGCTCAGTGCTCAGGGTGCTGGGTGCTCAGTGCTCGGGGTGCTGGGTGCTCAGTGCTCGGGGTGCTGGGTGCTCAGTGCTCAGGGTGCTGGGTGCTCAGTACTCAGGGTGCTGGGTGCTCAGTGCTCAGTGCTCAGGGTGCTCAGTGCTCAGGGTGCTCAGTGCTCAGGGTGCTGGGTGCTCAGGGTGCTGGGTGCTCAGTGCTCGGGGTGCTGGGTGCTCAGTTCTCAGTGCTCAGGGTGCTGGGTGCTCAGTGCTCAGTGCTCAGGGTGCTGGGTGTTCAGTACTCAGGGTGCTCGGTGCTCAGTGCTCAGGGTGCTAGGTGCTCAGTACTCAGGGTGCTGGGTGCTCAGTGCTAGGGGTGCTGGGTGCTCAGTACTCAGGGTGCTGGGTGCTCAGTACTCAGGGTGCTGGGTGCTCAGTGCTCAGGGTGCTGGGTGCTCAGTACTCAGGGTGCTCAGTGCTCAGTACTCAGGGTGCTCGGTGCTCAGTACTCAGGGTGCTGGGTGCTCAGTACTCAGGGTGCTGGGTGCTCAGTACTCAGGGTGCTGGGTGCTCAGTGCTCAGGGTGCTGGGTGCTCAGTGCTCTGGGTGCTGGGTGCTCAGTGCTCAGGGTGCTGGGTGCTCAGTGCTCGGGGTGCTGGGTGCTGAGTGCTCAGGGTGCTGAGTGCTCAGTGCTCGGGGTGCTCGGTGCTCAGTGCTCAGGTTCCTGGGTGCTCAGTACTCAGGGTGCTAGGTGCTTAGTAATCAGGGTGCTCAGTGCTCAGTACACAGGGTGCTGGGTGTTCAGTGCTCGGGGTGCTGGGTGCTCAGTGCTCAGTACTCAGGGTGCTGGGTGCTCAGTGCTCAGGGTGCTGAGTGCTCAGTACTCAGCGTGCTGGGTGCTCAGTACTCAGGGTGCTGGGTGTTCAGTGCTCAGGGTGCTGGGTGCTCAGTGCTCAGGGTGCTGGGTGCTCAGTGCTCGGGGAGCTCGGTGCTCAGTACTCAGGGTGCTGGGTGCTCAGTACTCAGTGCTCGGGGTACTGGGTGCTCCGTGCTCGGGGTGATCTGTTCTCAGTACTCAGGGTGCTGGGTGCTCAGTGCTCGTGGTGCTGGGTGCTCAGTACTCGGGGTGCTCAGTACTCAGGGTACTGGGTGCTCAGTACTCAGGGTGCTGGGTGCTCAGAGCTCGGGGTGCTCGGTGCTCAGTACTCGGGGTGCTGGGTGCTCAGTGCTCAGGGTGCTGGGTGCTCAGTGCTCGGGGTGCTGGGTGCTCAGTGCTGAGGGTGCTGGCTGCTCAGTGCTCAGGGTGCTGGGTGCTCAGTACTCAGGGTGCTAGGTGCTCAGTACTCAGGGTGCTCAGTGCTTAGTACTCAGCGTGCTGGGTGCTGAGTGCTCAGGGTCCTCGGTGCTAAGTACTCAGGGTGTTCAGAGCTCAGTACTCAGCGTGCTTTGTGCTCAGTGCTCAGGGTGCTGGGTGCTCAGTACTCAGGGTGCTGGGTGCTCAGTGCTCGGGGTGCTCGGTGACCAGTACTCAGGGTGCTGGGTGCTCAGTGCTCAGGGTGCTGGGTGCTCAGTGCTCAGGGTGCTGGGTGCTCAGTACTCAGGGTGCTGGGTGCTCAGTGCTCAGGGTGATCGGTGCTCAGTACTCAGGGTGCTCAGTACTCAGGGTGCTGGGTGCTCAGTGCTCAGGGTGATGGGTGCTCAGTAATCAGGGTGCTGGGTGCTCAGTGCTCGGTGTGCTGGGTGCTCAGTGCTCAGGGTGCTCAGTGCTCAGGGTGCTGGGTGCTCAGTGCTCGTGGTGCTCGGTGCTCAGGGTGCTGGGTGCTCAGTCCTCAGGGTGCTCAGTGCTCAGGGTGCTGGGTGCTCAGTGCTCGGGTTGCTCGGTGCTCAGTACTCAGGGTGCTGGGTGCTCAGTACTCATGGTGCTGGGTGCTCAGTACTCAGGGGGCTGGGTGCTCAGTGCTCAGGGTGCTGGGTGCTCAGTGCTCAGGGCGCTGGGTGCTCAGTGCTCGGGGTGCTGGGTGCTCAGTGCTCGGGGTGCTGGGTGGTCAGTGCTCAGTGCTCAGGGTGCTGGGTGCTCAGTGCTCAGTGCTCAGGGTGCTGGGTGCTCAGTACTCAGGGTGCTGGGTGCTCAGTACTCTGGGTGTTGGGTGCTCAGTACTCAGGGTGCTGGGTGCTCAGTACTCAGGGTGCTCGGTGCTCAGTACTCAAGGTGCTGGGTGCTCAGTGCTCAGGGTGGGGGTGCTCAGTCCTCGGGGTGCTCCGTGCTCAGTGCTCAGGGGGCTGGGTGCTCAGTACTCAGTGTGCTCGGTGCTCAGTACTCAGGGTTCTCAGTGCTCAGGGTGCTGGGTGCTCAGTACTCAGGGTGCTCAGTGCTCAGTACTCGGGGTGCTGGGTGCTCAGTACTCAGGGCGCTCAGTGCTCAGTACTCGGGGTGCTGGGTGCTCAGTGCTCAGTGTGCTCAGTGCTCAGTGCTCGGGGTGCTGGGTGCTCAGTGCTCGGGGCGCTGGGTGCTCAGTGCTCGGGGTGCTGGGTGCTCAGTACTCAGGGTGCTGTGTGCTCAGTGCTCAGTACTCAGCGTGCTGGGTGCTCAGTGCTCAGAGTGTTGGGTGCTCAGTACTCAGGGTGCTGGGTGCTCAGTGCTCAGTGCTCAGGGTGCTCAGTGCTCAGGGGGCTCAGTGCTCAGGGTGCTGGGTGCTCAGGGTGCTGGGTGCTCAGTGCTCGGGGTGCTGGGTGCTCAGTGCTCAGTGCTCAGGGTGCTGGGTGCTCAGTGCTGAGTGCTCAAGGTGCTGGGTGTTCAGTACTCAGGGTGCTCGGTGCTCAGTGCTCAGGGTGCTGGGTGCTCAGTACTCAGGGTGCTGGGTGCTCAGTGCTCGGGGTGCTGGGTGCTCAGTGCTCAGGGTGATCAGTGCTCAGTACTCAGGGTGCTGGGTTCTCAGTGCTCTGGGTGCTGGGTGCTCAGTCCTCAGAGTGCTCAGTACTCAGGATGCTCTGTGCTCAGTGCTCAGTACTCAGGGTGCTCAGTACTCAGGGTGCTGGGTGCTCAGTGCTCGGGGTGCTGGGTGCTCAGTACTCAGGGTGCTGGGTGCTCAGTACTCGGGGTGCTGGGTGCTCAGTACTCAGGGTGCTGGGTGCTCAGTGCTCGGGGTGCTGGGTGCTCACTGCTCAGAGTGATCTGTGCTCAGTGCTCAGAGTGCTGGGTGCTCAGTCCTCCGGGTGCTCAGTGCTCAGGGTGCTGGGTGCTCATTGCTCGGTGTGCTCGGTGCTCAGTACTCAGGCTGCTGAGTGCTCAGTACTCAGGGTGCTGGGTGCTCAGTACTCAGGTAGCTGGTTGCTCAGTACTCAGGGTGCTGGGTGCTCAGTGCTCAGGGTGCTGGGTGCTCAGTGCTCGGGGTGCTGGGTGCTCAGGGCTGTGTTGCTGGGTGCTCAGTGCTCAGTGCTCAGGGTGCTGGGTGCTCAGTGCTCAGTGCTCAGGGTGCTGGTTGCTCAGTACTCAGGGTGCTGGGTGCTCAGTACTCAGGGTGCTGGGTGCTCAGTGCTCAGGGTGCTCTGTGCTCAGTACTCAGGGTGCTGGTTGCTGAGTGCTTGGGGTGCTGCGTGCTCAGTGCTCAGGGAGCTGGGTGCTCAGTGCTCAGGGTGCTGGGTGCTCAGTACTCAGGGTGCTGGGTGCTCAGTGCTCGTTGTGCTCGGTGCTCAGTACTCAAGGTGCTGGGTGCTCAGTGCTCAGGGTGCTGGGTGCTCAGTCCTCGGGGTGCTCCGTGCTCAGTGATCAGGGTGCTGGGTGCTCAGTACTCAGGGTGCTCGGTGCTCAGTACTCAGGGATTTCAGTGCTCAGTACTCAGGGTGCTGGGTGCTCAGTGCTCAGGGTGCTGGGTGCTCAGTACTCAGGGTGCTCAGTGCTCAGTACTCGGGGTTCTTGGTGCTCAGTACTCAGGGTGCTCAGTGCTCAGTACTCGGGGTGCTTGGTGCTCAGTGCTCAGGGTGCTCAGTGCTCAGTGCTCGGGGTGCTGGGTGCTCAGTGCTCGGGGCGCTGGGTGCTCAGTGCTCGGGGTGCTGGGTGCTCAGTACTCGGGGTGCTGGGTGCTCAGTGCCCAGGGTGCTCAGTGCTCAGTACTCAGTGCTCAGGGTGCTCAGTGCTCAGTGCTCAGGGTGCTGGGTGTTCAGTACTCAGGGTGCTGGGTGCTCAGTACTCAGGGTGCTGGGTGCTCAGTGCTCAGGGTGCTGGGAGCTCAGTAGTCTGGGTGTTGGGTGCTCAGTACTCAGGGTGCTGGGTGCTCCGTGCTCAGGGTGATCGGTGCTCAGTACTCAGGGTGCTCAGTACTCAGGGTGCTGGGTGCTCAGTGCTCAGGGTGCTGGGTGCTCAGTACTCAGGGTGCTGGGTGCTCAGTGCTCGGGGTGCTGGGTGCTCAGTGCTCAGGGTGATCGGTGCTCAGTACTCAGGGTGCTGGGTGCTCAGTGCTCAGGGAGCTGGGTGCTCAGTCCTCAGGGTGCTCAGTGCTCAGGGTGCTGGGTGCTCAGTACTCATGGTGCTGGGTGCTCAGTACTCAGGGGGCTGGGTGCTCAGTGCTCAGGGTGCTGGGTGCTCAGTGCTCAGGGCGCTGGGTGCTCAGTGCTTGGGGTGCTGGGTGCTCAGTGCTCGGGGTGCTGGGTGGTCAGTGCTCAGTGCTCAAGGTGCTGGGTGCTCAGTGCTCAGTGCTCAGGGTGCTGGGTGCTCAGTACTCAGGGTGCTGGGTGCTCAGTACTCACGGTGCTGGGTGCTCAGTTCTCAGGGTGCTGGGTGATCAGTACTCTGGGTGTTGGGTGCGCAGTACTCAGGGTGCTCAGTGCTCAGTACTCGGGGTGCTGGGTGCTCAGTGCTCAGTGTGCTCAGTGCTCAGTGCTCAGGGTGCTGGGTGCTCAGTGCTCGGGGCGCTGGGTGCTCAGTGCTCGGGGTGCTGGGTGCTCAGTACTCAGGGTGCTGTGTGCTCAGTGCTCAGTACTCAGCGTGCTGGGTGCTCAGTGCTCAGAGTGTTGGGTGCTCAGTACTCAGGGTGCTGGGTGCTCAGTGCTCAGTGCTCAGGGTGCTCAGTGCTCAGGGTGCTCAGTGCTCAGGGTGCTGGGTGCTCAGGGTGCTGGGTGCTCAGTGCTCGGGGTGCTGGGTGCTCAGTTCTCAGTGCTCAGGGTGCTGGGTGCTCAGTGCTCAGTGCTCAGGGTGCTGGGTGTTCAGTACTCAGTGTGCTCGGTGCTCAGTGCTCAGGGTGCTAGGTGCTCAGTACTCAGGGTGCTGGGTGCTCAGTGCTAGGGGTGCTGGGTGCTCAGTACTCAGGGTGCTGGGTGCTCAGTACTCAGGGTGCTGGGTGCTCAGTGCTCAGGGTGCTGGGTGCTCAGTACTCAGGGTGCTCGGTGCTCAGTACTCCGGGTGCTCGGTGCTCAGTACTCAGGGTGCTGGGTGCTCAGTACTCAGGGTGCTGGGTGCTCAGTACTCAGGGTGCTGGGTGCTCAGTGCTCAGGGTGCTGGGTGCTCAGTGCTCTGGGTGCTGGGTGCTCAGTGCTCAGGGTGCTGGGTGCTCAGTGCTCAGGGTGCTGGGTGCTCAGTGATCGGGGTGATGGGTGCTGGGTGCTCAGGGTGCTGAGTGCTCAGTGCTCGGGGTGCTCGGTGCTCAGTGCTCAGGGTCCTGGGTGCTCAGTACTCAGGGTGCTAGGTGCTTAGTAATCAGGGTGCTCAGTGCTCAGTACACAGGGTGCTGGGTGCTCAGTGCTCGGGGTGCTGGGTGCTCAGTGCTCAGTACTCAGGGTGCTGGGTGTTCAGTGCTCAGGGTGCTGGGTGCTCAGTGCTCAGGGTGCTGGGTGCTCAGTGCTCGGGGAGCTCGGTGCTCAGTACTCAGGGTGCTGGGTGCTCAGTACTCAGTGTTCGGGGTACTGGGTGCTCCGTGCTCGGGGTGATCTGTTCTCAGTACTCAGGGTGCTGGGTGCTCAGTGCTCGGGGTGCTGGGTGCTCAGTACTCGGGGTGCTCAGTACTCAGGGTACTGGGTGCTCAGTAATCAGGGTGCTGTGTGCTCAGAGCTCGGGGTGCTCGGTGCTCAGTACTCGGGGTGCTGGGTGCTCAGTGCTCAGGGTGCTGGGTGCTCAGTGCTCGGGGTGCTGGGTGCTCAGTGCTGAGGGTGCTGGCTGCTCAGTGCTCAGGGTGCTGGGTGCTCAGTACTCAGGGTGCTAGGTGCTCAGTACTCAGGGTGCTCAGTGCTTAGTACTCAGCGTGCTGGGTGCTGAGTGCTCAGGGTCCTCGGTGCTCAGTACTCAGGGTGTTCAGTGCTCAGTACTCAGCGTGCTTTGTGCTCAGTGCTCAGGGTGCTGGGTGCTCAGTACTCAGGGTGCTGGGTGCTCAGTGCTCGGGGTGCTCGGTGATCAGTACTCAGGGTGCTGGGTGCTCAGTGCTCAGGGTGCTGAGTACTCAGTACTCAGGGTGCTGGGTGCTCAGTGCTCAGGGTGCTGGGTGCTCAGTGCTCAGGGTGCTGGGTGCTCAGTGCTCGGGGTGCTGGGTGCTCAGTGCTCGGGGTGCTGGGTGCTCAGTGCTCAGGGTGCTGGGTGCTCAGTACTCAGGGTGCTGGGTGCTCAGTGCTCAGTGCTCAGGGTGCTCAGTGCTCAGGGTGCTCAGTGCTCAGGGTGCTGGGTGCTCAGGGTGCTGGGTGCTCAGTGCTCGGGGTGCTGGGTGCTCAGTTCTCAGTGCTCAGGGTGCTGGGTGCTCAGTGCTCAGTGCTCAGGGTGCTGGGTGTTCAGTACTCAGGGTGCTCGGTGCTCAGTGCTCAGGGTGCTAGGTGCTCAGTACTCAGGGTGCTGGGTGCTCAGTGCTAGGGGTGCTGGGTGCTCAGTACTCAGGGTGCTGGGTGCTCAGTACTCAGGGTGCTGGGTGCTCAGTGCTCAGGGTGCTGGGTGCTCAGTACTCAGGGTGCTCGGTGCTCAGTATTCAGGGTGCTCGGTGCTCAGTACTCAGGGTGCTGGGTGCTCAGTACTCAGGGCGCTGGGTGCTCAGTACTCAGGGTGCTGGGTGCTCAGTGCTCAGGGTGCTGGGTGCTCAGTGCTCTGGGTGCTGGGTGCTCAGTGCTCAGGGTGCTGGGTGCTCAGTGCTCGGGGTGCTGGGTGCTGAGTGCTCAGGGTGCTGAGTGCTCAGTACTCAGGGTGATAGGTGCTT
The DNA here is from genome assembly GCF_018167655.1 of Microtus oregoni. Classification (NCBI taxonomy): domain Eukaryota; kingdom Metazoa; phylum Chordata; class Mammalia; order Rodentia; family Cricetidae; genus Microtus; species Microtus oregoni. The sequence continues at coordinate 84,581 of NW_024543329.1, forward strand.
AGTAATCAGGGTGCTCAGTGCTCAGTACACAGGGTGCTGTGTGTTCAGTGCTCGGGGTGCTGGGTGCTCAGTGCTCAGTACTCAGGGTGCTGGGTGCTCAGTGCTCAGGGTGCTGAGTGCTCAGTACTCAGCGTGCTGGGTGCTCAGTACTCAGGGTGCTGGGTGTTCAGTGCTCAGGGTGCTGGGTGCTCAGTGCTCAGGGTGCTGGGTGCTCAGTGCTCGGGGAGCTCGGTGCTCAGTACTCAGGGTGCTGGGTGCTCAGTACTCAGTGCTCGGGGTACTGGGTGCTCCGTGCTCGGGGTGATCTGTTCTCAGTACTCAGGGTGCTGGGTGCTCAGTGCTCGGGGTGCTGGGTGCTCAGTACTCGGGGTGCTCAGTACTCAGGGTACTGGGTGCTCAGTACTCAGGGTGCTGGGTGCTCAGAGCTCGGGGTGCTCGGTGCTCAGTACTCGGGGTGCTGGGTGCTCAGTGCTCAGGGTGCTGGGTGCTCAGTGCTCGGGGTGCTGGGTGCTCAGTGCTGAGGGTGCTGGCTGCTCAGTGCTCAGGGTGCTGGGTGCTCAATACTCAGGGTGCTAGGTGCTCAGTACTCAGGGTGCTCAGTGCTTAGTACTCAGCGTGCTGGGTGCTGAGTGCTCCGGGTCCTCGGTGCTAAGTACTCAGGGTGTTCAGAGCTCAGTACTCAGCGTGCTTTGTGCTCAGTGCTCAGGGTGCTGGGTGCTCAGTACTCAGGGTGCTGGGTGCTCAGTGCTCGGGGTGCTCGGTGACCAGTACTCAGGGTGCTGGGTGCTCAGTGCTCAGGGTGCTGAGTACTCAGTACTCAGGGTGCTGGGTGCTCAGTGCTCAGGGTGCTGGGTGCTCAGTGCTCAGGGTGCTGGGTGCTCAGTGCTCGGGGTGCTGGGTGCTCAGTGCTCGGGGTGCTGGGTGCTCAGTGCTCAGGGTGCTGGGTGCTCAGTACTCAGGGTGCTGGGTGCTCATTACTCAGGGTGCTGGGTGCTCAGTGCTCAGGGTGCTGGGTGCTCAGTCCTCAGGGTGCTGGGTGCTCACTACTCAGGGTGTTCGGTGCTTGGTACTCATGGTGCTCAGTGCTCAGTACTCAGGGTGCTGGTTGCTCAGTGCTCGGGTGCTCGGTGCTCAGTACTCAGGGTGCTGGGTGCTCAGTACTCAGGGTGCTGGGTGCTCCGTACTCAGGGTGCTGGGTGCTCAGTACTCAGGGTGCTGGGTGCTCAGTACTCAGGGTGCTGGGTGCTCAGTGCTCAGGGTGCTGGGTGCTCAGTACTCAGGGTGCTGGGTGCTCAGTACTCAGGGTGCTCGGTGCTCAGTACTCAGGGTGCTGGGTGCTCAGTGCTCAGGGTGCTTTGTACTCAGTACTCAGGGTTCTGGGTGCTCAGTACTCAGGGTGCTGGGTGCTCAGTGCTCAGGGTGCTGGGTGCTCAGTGCTCAGGGTGCTGTGTGCTCAGTACTCAGGGTGCTGGGTGCTCAGTGCTCAGGGTGATCAGTGCTCACTACTCAGGGTGCTCAGTACTCAGGGTGCTGTGTGCTCAGTGCTCAGGGTGCTGGGTGCTCAGTACTCAGGGTGCTCAGTGCTCAGGGTGCTGGGTGCTCAGGGTGCTGGGTGCTCAGTGCTCGGGGTGCTGGGTGCTCAGTGCTCAGTGCTCAGGGTGCTGGGTGCTCAGTGCTCAGGGTGCTGTGTGCTCAGTGCTCAGTACTCAGCGTGCTGGGTGCTCATTGCTCAGAGTGTTGGGTGCTCAGTACTCAGGGTGCTGGGTGCTCAGTGCTCAGTGCTCAGGGTGCTCAGTGCTCAGGGTGCTCAGTGCTCAGGGTGCTGGGTGCTCAGGGTGCTGGGTGCTCAGTGCTCGGGGTGCTGGGTGCTCAGTGCTCAGTGCTCAGGGTGCTGGGTGCTCAGTGCTCAGGGTGCTGGGTGTTCAGTACTCAGGGTGCTCGGTGCTCAGTGCTCAGGGTGCTAGGTGCTCAGTACTCAGGGTGCTGGGTGCTCAGTGCTCGGGGTGCTGGGTGCTCAGTGCTCAGGGTGATCAGTGCTCAGTACTCAGGGTGCTGGGTGCTCAGTGCTCAGGGTGCTGGTTGCTCAGTACTCAGGGTGCTGGGTGCTCAGTACTCAGGGTGCTCCGTGCTCAGTACTCAGGGTGCTGGGTGCTCAGTGCTCAGGGTGCTTTGTACTCAGTACTCAGGGTTCTGGGTGCTCAGTACTCAGGGTGCTGGGTGCTCAATGCTCAGGGTGCTGGGTGCTCAGTGCTCAGGGTGCTGGGTGCTCAGTACTCAGGGTGCTGGGTGCTCAGTGCTCAGGGTGATCGGTGCTCAGTACTCAGGGTGCTCAGTACTCAGGGTGCTGGGTGCTCAGTACTCAGGGTGCTGGGTGCTCAGTGCTCAGGGTGCTGGGTGCTCAGTGCTCTGGGTGCTTGGTGCTCAGTGCTCAGGGTGCTGGGTGCTCAGTGCTCAGGGTGCTGGGTGCTCAGTGCTCAGGGTGCTGGGTGCTCAGTGCTCAGGTTGCTGGGTGCTCAGTGCTCGGGGAGCTCGGTGCTCAGTACTCAGGGTGCTGGTGCTCAGTACTCAGTGCTCGGGGTCCTGGGTGCTCCGTGCTCGGGGTGCTGGGTGCTCAGTACTCAGGGTGCTGGGTGCTCATTCTCGGGGTGCTGGGTGCTCAGTGCTCGGTGTGCTGGGTGCTCAGTGCTCAGGATGCTGGGGGCTCAGTACTCAGGGTGCTGGGTGCTCAGTACTCAGGGTGCTCGGTTCTCAGTACTCAGGGTGCTGGGTGCTCATTCTCGGGGTGCTGGGTGCTCAGTGCTCGGGTTGCTGGGTGCTCAGTACTCAGGGTGCTGGGGGCTCAGTACTCAGGGTGCTGGGTGCTCAGTACACAGGGTGATCTGTTCTCAGTACTCAGGGTGCTGGGTGCTCAGTGCTCGGGGTGCTGGGTGCTCAGTACTCGGGGTGCTCAGTACTCAGGGTACTGGGTGCTCAGTACTCAGGGTGCTGGGTGCTCAGTGCTCGGGGTGCTCGGTGCTCAGTACTCGGGGTGCTGGGTGCTCAGTACTCGGGGTGCTGGGTGCTCAGTGCTCAGGGTGCTGGGTGCTCAGTGCTCGGGGTGCTGGGTGCTCAGTGCTGAGGGTGCTGGCTGCTCAGTGCTCAGGGTGCTGGGTGCTCAGTACTCAGGGTGCTAGGTGCTCAGTACTCAGGGTGCTCAGTGCTCAGTACTCAGCGTGCTGGGTGCTCAGTGCTCAGAGTCCTCGGTGCTCAGTACTCAGGGTGCTCAGTGCTCAGTACTCAGCGTGCTTTGTGCTCAGTGCTCAGGGTGCTGGGTGCTCAGTACTCAGGGTGCTGGGTGCTCAGTACTCAGGGTGCTGGGTGCTCAGTACTCAGGGTGCTGGGTGCTCAGTGCTCGGGGTGCTCGGTGATCAGTACTCAGGGTGCTGGGTGCTCAGTGCTCAGGGTGCTGAGTACTCAGTACTCAGGGTGCTGGGTGCTCAGTGCTCAGGGTGCTGGGTGCTCAGTGCTCAGGGTGCTGGGTGGTCAGTGCTCAGTGCTCAAGGTGCTGGGTGCTCAGTGCTCAGTGCTCAGGGTGCTGGGTGCTCAGTACTCAGGGTGCTGGGTGCTCAGTATTCAGGGTGCTGGGTGCTCAGTTCTCAGGGTGCTGGGTGATCAGTACTCTGGGTGTTGGGTGCGCAGTACTCAGGGTGCTCAGTGCTCAGTACTCGGGGTGCTGGGTGCTCAGTGCTCAGTGTGCTCAGTGCTCAGTGCTCAGGGTGCTGGGTGCTCAGTGCTCGGGGCGCTGGGTGCTCAGTGCTCGGGGTGCTGGGTGCTCAGTACTCAGGGTGCTGTGTGCTCAGTGCTCAGTACTCAGCGTGCTGGGTGCTCAGTGCTCAGAGTGTTGGGTGCTCAGTACTCAGGGTGCTGGGTGCTCAGTGCTCAGTGCTCAGGGTGCTCAGTGCTCAGGGTGCTCAGTACTCAGGGTGCTGGGTGCTCAGGGTGCTGGGTGCTCAGTGCTCGGGGTGCTGGGTGCTCAGTTCTCAGTGCTCAGGGTGCTGGGTGCTCAGTGCTCAGTGCTCAGGGTGCTGGGTGTTCAGTACTCAGGGTGCTCGGTGCTCAGTGCTCAGGGTGCTAGGTGCTCAGTGCTCAGGGTGCTGAGTACTCAGTGCACAGGGTGCTGGGTGCTCAGTGCTCAGGGTGCTGGGTGCTCAGTGCTCAGGGTGCTGGGTGCTCAGTGCTCGGGGTGCTGGGTGCTCAGTGCTCGGGGTGCTGGGTGCTCAGTGCTCGGGGTGCTGGGTGCTCAGTACTCAGGGTGCTGGGTGCTCATTACTCAGGGTGCTGGGTGCTCAGTGCTCAGGGTGCTGGGTGCTCAGTCCTCAGGGTGCTGGGTGCTCACTACTCAGGGTGTTCGGTGCTTAGTACTCAGGGTGCTCGGTGCTCAGTACTCAGGGTGCTCGGTGCTCAGTACTCAGGGTGCTGGGTGCTCAGTACTCAGGGTGCTGGGTGCTCCGTACTCAGGGTGCTGGGTGCTCAGTACTCAGGGTGCTGGGTGCTCAGTACTCAGGGTGCTGGGTGCTCAGTGCTCAGGGTGCTGGGTGCTCAGTACTCAGGGTGCTGGGTGCTCAGTACTCAGGGTGCTCGGTGCTCAGTACTCAGGGTGCTGGGTGCTCAGTGCTCAGGGTGCTTTGTACTCAGTACTCAGGGTTCTGGGTGCTCAGTACTCAGGGTGCTGGGTGCTCAGTGCTCAGGGTGCTGGGTGCTCAGTGCTCAGGGTGCTGTGTGCTCAGTACTCAGGGTGCTGGGTGCTCAGTGCTCAGGGTGATCAGTGCTCACTACTCAGGGTGCTCAGTACTCAGGGTGCTGTGTGCTCGGTACTCAGGGTGCTCAGTGCTCAGGGTGCTGGGTGCTCAGGGTGCTGGGTGCTCAGTGCTCGGTGTGCTGGGTGCTCAGTGCTCAGTGCTCAGGGTGCTGGGTGCTCAGTGCTCAGGGTGCTGTGTGCTCAGTGCTCAGTACTCAGCGTGCTGGGTGCTCATTGCTCAGAGTGTTGGGTGCTCAGTGCTCAGGGTGCTCAGTGCTCAGGGTGCTCAGTGCTCAGGGTGCTGGGTGCTCAGGGTGCTGGGTGCTCAGTGCTCGGGGTGCTGGGTGCTCAGTGCTCAGTGCTCAGGGTGCTGGGTGCTCAGTGCTCAGTGCTCAGGGTGCTGGGTGTTCAGTACTCAGGGTGCTCGGTGCTCAGTGCTCAGGGTGCTAGGTGCTCAGTACTCAGGGTGCTGGGTGCTCAGTGCTCGGGGTGCTGGGTGCTCAGTGCTCAGGGTGATCAGTGCTCAGTACTCAGGGTGCTGGGTGCTCAGTGCTCAGGGTGCTGGTTGCTCAGTACTCAGGGTGCTGGGTGCTCAGTACTCAGGGTGCTCCGTGCTCAGTACTCAGGGTGCTGGGTGCTCAGTGCTCAGGGTGCTTTGTACTCAGTACTCAGGGTTCTGGGTGCTCAGTACTCAGGGTGCTGGGTGCTCAATGCTCAGGGTGCTGGGTGCTCAGTGCTCAGGGTGCTGGGTGCTCAGTACTCAGGGTGCTGGGTGCTCAGTGCTCAGGGTGATCGGTGCTCAGTACTCAGGGTGCTCAGTACTCAGGGTGCTGGGTGCTCAGTACTCAGGGTGCTGGGTGCTCAGTGCTCAGGGTGCTGGATGCTCAGTGCTCTGGGTGCTGGGTGCTCAGTGCTCAGGGTGCTGGGTGCTCAGTGCTCAGGGTGCTGGTTGCTCAGTGCTCAGGGTGCTGGGTGCTCAGTGCTCAGGGTGCTGGGTGCTCAGTGCTCGGGGAGCTCAATGCTCAGTACTCAGGGTGCTGGTGCTCAGTACTCAGTGCTCGGGGTCCTGGGTGCTCCGTGCTCGGGGTGCTGGGTGCTCAGTACTCAGGGTGCTGGGTGCTCATTCTCGGGGTGCTGGGTGCTCAGTGCTCGGTGTGCTGGGTGCTCAGTGCTCAGGGTGCTGGGGGCTCAGTACTCAGGGTGCTGGGTGCTCAGTACTCAGGGTGCTCGGTTCTCAGTACTCAGGGTGCTGGGTGCTCATTCTCGGGGTGCTGGGTGCTCAGTGCTCGGGTTGCTGGGTGCTCAGTACTCAGGGTGCTGGGGGCTCAGTACTCAGGGTGCTGGGTGCTCAGTACACAGGGTGATCTGTTCTCAGTACTCAGGGTGCTGGGTGCTCAGTGCTCGGGGTGCTGGGTGCTCAGTACTCGGGGTGCTCAGTACTCAGGGTACTGGGTGCTCAGTACTCAGGGTGCTGGGTGCTCAGTGCTCGGGGTGCTCGGTGCTCAGTACTCGGGGTGCTGGGTGCTCAGTACTCGGGGTGCTGGGTGCTCAGTGCTCAGGGTGCTGGGTGCTCAGTGCTCGGGGTGCTGGGTGCTCAGTGCTGAGGGTGCTGGCTGCTCAGTGCTCAGGGTGCTGGGTGCTCAGTACTCAGGGTGCTAGGTGCTCAGTACTCAGGGTGCTCAGTGCTCAGTACTCAGCGTGCTGGGTGCTCAGTGCTCAGAGTCCTCGGTGCTCAGTACTCAGGGTGCTCAGTGCTCAGTACTCAGCGTGCTTTGTGCTCAGTGCTCAGGGTGCTGGGTGCTCAGTACTCAGGGTGCTGGGTGCTCAGTACTCAGGGTGCTGGGTGCTCAGTACTCAGGGTGCTGGGTGCTCAGTGCTCGGGGTGCTCGGTGATCAGTACTCAGGGTGCTGGTTGCTAAGTGCTCAGGGTGCTGAGTACTCAGTACTCAGGGTGCTGGGTGCTCAGTGCTCAGGGTGCTGGGTGCTCAGTGCTCAGGGTGCTGGATGGTCAGTGCTCAGTGCTCAAGGTGCTGGGTGCTCAGTGCTCAGTGCTCAGGGTGCTGGGTGCTCAGTACTCAGGGTGCTGGGTGCTCAGTACTCAGGGTGCTGGGTGCTCAGTTCTCAGGGTGCTGGGTGATCAGTACTCTGGGTGTTGGGTGCGCAGTACTCAGGGTGCTCAGTGCTCAGTACTCGGGGTGCTGGGTGCTCAGTGCTCAGGGTGCTGGGTGCTCAGTGCTCGGGGTGCTGGGTGCTCAGTGCTGAGGGTGCTGGCTGCTCAGTGCTCAGGGTGCTGGGTGCTCAGTACTCAGGGTGCTAGGTGCTCAGTACTCAGGGTGCTCAGTGCTCAGTACTCAGCGTGCTGGGTGCTCAGTGCTCAGAGTCCTCGGTGCTCAGTACTCAGGGTGCTCAGTGCTCAGTACTCAGCGTGCTTTGTGCTCAGTGCTCAGGGTGCTGGGTGCTCAGTACTCAGGGTGCTGGGTGCTCAGTACTCAGGGTGCTGGGTGTTCAGTACTCAGGGTGCTGGGTGCTCAGTGCTCGGGGTGCTCGGTGCTCAGTGCTCAGGGTGCTGGGTGCTCAGTGCTCAGGGTGCTGGGTGCTCAGTGCTCAGGGTGCTGGGTGCTCAGTGCTCAGGTTGCTGGGTGCTCAGTGCTCGGGGAGCTCGGTGCTCAGTACTCAGGGTGCTGGTGCTCAGTACTAAGTGCTCGGGGTCCTGGGTGCTCCGTGCTCGGGGTGCTGGGTGCTCAGTACTCAGGGTGCTGGGTGCTCATTCTCGGGGTGCTGGGTGCTCAGTGCTCGGTGTGCTGGGTGCTCAGTGCTCAGGATGCTGGGGGCTCAGTACTCAGGGTGCTGGGTGCTCAGTACTCAGGGTGCTCGGTTCTCAGTACTCAGGGTGCTGGGTGCTCATTCTCGGGGTGCTGGGTGCTCAGTGCTCGGGTTGCTGGGTGCTCAGTACTCAGGGTGCTGGGGGCTCAGTACTCAGGGTGCTGGGTGCTCAGTACACAGGGTGATCTGTTCTCAGTACTCAGGGTGCTGGGTGCTCAGTGCTCGGGGTGCTGGGTGCTCAGTACTCGGGGTGCTCAGTACTCAGGGTACTGGGTGCTCAGTACTCAGGGTGCTGGGTGCTCAGTGCTCGGGGTGCTCGGTGCTCAGTACTCGGGGTGCTGGGTGCTCAGTACTCGGGGTGCTGGGTGCTCAGTGCTCAGGGTGCTGGGTGCTCAGTGCTCGGGGTGCTGGGTGCTCAGTGCTGAGGGTGCTGGCTGCTCAGTGCTCAGGGTGCTGGGTGCTCAGTACTCAGGGTGCTAGGTGCTCAGTACTCAGGGTGCTCAGTGCTCAGTACTCAGCGTGCTGGGTGCTCAGTGCTCAGAGTCCTCGGTGCTCAGTACTCAGGGTGCTCAGTGCTCAGTACTCAGCGTGCTTTGTGCTCAGTGCTCAGGGTGCTGGGTGCTCAGTACTCAGGGTGCTGGGTGCTCAGTACTCAGGGTGCTGGGTGCTCAGTACTCAGGGTGCTGGGTGCTCAGTGCTCGGGGTGCTCGGTGATCAGTACTCAGGGTGCTGGGTGCTCAGTGCTCAGGGTGCTGAGTACTCAGTACTCAGGGTGCTGGGTGCTCAGTGCTCAGGGTGCTGGGTGCTCAGTGCTCAGGGTGCTGGGTGGTCAGTGCTCAGTGCTCAAGGTGCTGGGTGCTCAGTGCTCAGTGCTCAGGGTGCTGGGTGCTCAGTACTCAGGGTGCTGGGTGCTCAGTATTCAGGGTGCTGGGTGCTCAGTTCTCAGGGTGCTGGGTGATCAGTACTCTGGGTGTTGGGTGCGCAGTACTCAGGGTGCTCAGTGCTCAGTACTCGGGGTGCTGGGTGCTCAGTGCTCAGTGTGCTCAGTGCTCAGTGCTCAGGGTGCTGGGTGCTCAGTGCTCGGGGCGCTGGGTGCTCAGTGCTCGGGGTGCTGGGTGCTCAGTACTCAGGGTGCTGTGTGCTCAGTGCTCAGTACTCAGCGTGCTGGGTGCTCAGTGCTCAGAGTGTTGGGTGCTCAGTACTCAGGGTGCTGGGTGCTCAGTGCTCAGTACTCAGGGTGCTCAGTGCTCAGGGTGCTCAGTACTCAGGGTGCTGGGTGCTCAGGGCGCTGGGTGTTCAGTGCTCGGGGTGCTGGGTGCTCAGTTCTCAGTGCTCAGGGTGCTGGGTGCTCAGTGCTCAGTGCTCAGGGTGCTGGGTGTTCAGTACTCAGGGTGCTCGGTGCTCAGTGCTCAGGGTGCTAGGTGCTCAGTGCTCAGGGTGCTGAGTACTCAGTGCACAGGGTGCTGGGTGCTCAGTGCTCAGGGTGCTGGGTGCTCAGTGCTCAGGGTGCTGGGTGCTCAGTGCTCGGGGTGCTGGGTGCTCAGTGCTCGGGGTGCTGGGTGCTCAGTGCTCGGGGTGCTGGGTGCTCAGTACTCAGGGTGCTGGGTGCTCATTACTCAGGGTGCTGGGTGCTCAGTGCTCAGGGTGCTGGGTGCTCAGTCCTCAGGGTGCTGGGTGCTCACTACTCAGGGTGTTCGGTGCTTAGTACTCAGGGTGCTCGGTGCTCAGTACTCAGGGTGCTCGGTGCTCAGTACTCAGGGTGCTGGGTGCTCAGTACTCAGGGTGCTGGGTGCTCCGTACTCAGGGTGCTGGGTGCTCAGTACTCAGGGTGCTGGGTGCTCAGTACTCAGGGTGCTGGGTGCTCAGTGCTCAGGGTGCTGGGTGCTCAGTACTCAGGGTGCTGGGTGCTCAGTACTCAGGGTGCTCGGTGCTCAGTACTAAGGGTGCTGGGTGCTCAGTGCTCAGGGTGCTTTGTACTCAGTACTCAGGGTTCTGGGTGCTCAGTACTCAGGGTGCTGGGTGCTCAGTGCTCAGGGTGCTGGGTGCTCAGTGCTCAGGGTGCTGTGTGCTCAGTACTCAGGGTGCTGGGTGCTCAGTGCTCAGGGTGATCAGTGCTCACTACTCAGGGTGCTCAGTACTCAGGGTGCTGTGTGCTCGGTACTCAGGGTGCTCAGTGCTCAGGGTGCTGGGTGCTCAGGGTGCTGGGTGCTCAGTGCTCGGGGTGCTGGGTGCTCAGTGCTCAGTGCTCAGGGTGCTGGGTGCTCAGTGCTCAGGGTGCTGTGTGCTCAGTGCTCAGTACTCAGCGTGCTGGGTGCTCATTGCTCAGAGTGTTGGGTGCTCAGTGCTCAGGGTGCTCAGTGCTCAGGGTGCTCAGTGCTCAGGGTGCTGGGTGCTCAGGGTGCTGGGTGCTCAGTGCTCGGGGTGCTGGGTGCTCAGTGCTCAGTGCTCAGGGTGCTGGGTGCTCAGTGCTCAGTGCTCAGGGTGCTGGGTGTTCAGTACTCAGGGTGCTCGGTGCTCAGTGCTCAGGGTGCTAGGTGCTCAGTACTCAGGGTGCTGGGTGCTCAGTGCTCGGGGTGCTGGGTGCTCAGTGCTCAGGGTGATCAGTGCTCAGTACTCAGGGTGCTGGGTGCTCAGTGCTCAGGGTGCTGCTTGCTCAGTACTCAGGGTGCTGGGTGCTCAGTACTCAGGGTGCTCCGTGCTCAGTACTCAGGGTGCTGGGTGCTCAGTGCTCAGGGTGCTTTGTACTCAGTACTCAGGGTTCTGGGTGCTCAGTACTCAGGGTGCTGGGTGCTCAATGCTCAGGGTGCTGGGTGCTCAGTGCTCAGGGTGCTGGGTGCTCAGTACTCAGGGTGCTGGGTGCTCAGTGCTCAGGGTGATCGGTGCTCAGTACTCAGGGTGCTCAGTACTCAGGGTGCTGGGTGCTCAGTACTCAGGGTGCTGGGTGCTCAGTGCTCAGGGTGCTGGATGCTCAGTGCTCTGGGTGCTGGGTGCTCAGTGCTCAGGGTGCTGGGTGCTCAGTGCTCAGGGTGCTGGTTGCTCAGTGCTCAGGGTGCTGGGTGCTCAGTGCTCAGGGTGCTGGGTGCTCAGTGCTCGGGGAGCTCAATGCTCAGTACTCAGGGTGCTGGTGCTCAGTACTCAGTGCTCGGGGTCCTGGGTGCTCCGTGCTCGGGGTGCTGGGTGCTCAGTACTCAGGGTGCTGGGTGCTCATTCTCGGGGTGCTGGGTGCTCAGTGCTCGGTGTGCTGGGTGCTCAGTGCTCAGGGTGCTGGGGGCTCAGTACTCAGGGTGCTGGGTGCTCAGTACTCAGGGTGCTCGGTTCTCAGTACTCAGGGTGCTGGGTGCTCATTCTCGGGGTGCTGGGTGCTCAGTGCTCGGGTTGCTGGGTGCTCAGTACTCAGGGTGCTGGGGGCTCAGTACTCAGGGTGCTGGGTGCTCAGTACACAGGGTGATCTGTTCTCAGTACTCAGGGTGCTGGGTGCTCAGTGCTCGGGGTGCTGGGTGCTCAGTACTCGGGGTGCTCAGTACTCAGGGTACTGGGTGCTCAGTACTCAGGGTGCTGGGTGCTCAGTGCTCGGGGTGCTCGGTGCTCAGTACTCGGGGTGCTGGGTGCTCAGTACTCGGGGTGCTGGGTGCTCAGTGCTCAGGGTGCTGGGTGCTCAGTGCTCGGGGTGCTGGGTGCTCAGTGCTGAGGGTGCTGGCTGCTCAGTGCTCAGGGTGCTGGGTGCTCAGTACTCAGGGTGCTAGGTGCTCAGTACTCAGGGTGCTCAGTGCTCAGTACTCAGCGTGCTGGGTGCTCAGTGCTCAGAGTCCTCGGTGCTCAGTACTCAGGGTGCTCAGTGCTCAGTACTCAGCGTGCTTTGTGCTCAGTGCTCAGGGTGCTGGGTGCTCAGTACTCAGGGTGCTGGGTGCTCAGTACTCAGGGTGCTGGGTGCTCAGTACTCAGGGTGCTGGGTGCTCAGTGCTCGGGGTGCTCGGTGATCAGTACTCAGGGTGCTGGTTGCTAAGTGCTCAGGGTGCTGAGTACTCAGTACTCAGGGTGCTGGGTGCTCAGTGCTCAGGGTGCTGGGTGCTCAGTGCTCAGGGTGCTGGATGGTCAGTGCTCAGTGCTCAAGGTGCTGGGTGCTCAGTGCTCAGTGCTCAGGGTGCTGGGTGCTCAGTACTCAGGGTGCTGGGTGCTCAGTACTCAGGGTGCTGGGTGCTCAGTTCTCAGGGTGCTGGGTGATCAGTACTCTGGGTGTTGGGTGCGCAGTACTCAGGGTGCTCAGTGCTCAGTACTCGGGGTGCTGGGTGCTCAGTGCTCAGGGTGCTGGGTGCTCAGTGCTCGGGGTGCTGGGTGCTCAGTGCTGAGGGTGCTGGCTGCTCAGTGCTCAGGGTGCTGGGTGCTCAGTACTCAGGGTGCTAGGTGCTCAGTACTCAGGGTGCTCAGTGCTCAGTACTCAGCGTGCTGGGTGCTCAGTGCTCAGAGTCCTCGGTGCTCAGTACTCAGGGTGCTCAGTGCTCAGTACTCAGCGTGCTTTGTGCTCAGTGCTCAGGGTGCTGGGTGCTCAGTACTCAGGGTGCTGGGTGCTCAGTACTCAGGGTGCTGGGTGCTCAGTACTCAGGGTGCTGGGTGCTCAGTGCTCGGGGTGCTCGGTGATCAGTACTCAGGGTGCTGGGTGCTCAGTGCTCAGGGTGCTGAGTACTCAGTACTCAGGGTGCTGGGTGCTCAGTGCTCAGGGTGCTGGGTGCTCACTGCTCAGGGTGCTGGGTGGTCAGTGCTCAGTGCTCAAGGTGCTGGGTGCTCAGTGCTCAGTGCTCAGGGTGCTGGGTGCTCAGTACTCAGGGTGCTGGGTGCTCAGTACTCAGGGTGCTGGGTGCTCAGTTCTCAGGGTGCTGGGTGATCAGTACTCTGGGTGTTGGGTGCGCAGTACTCAGGGTGCTCAGTGCTCAGTACTCGGGGTGCTGGGTGCTCAGTGCTCAGTGTGCTCAGTGCTCAGTGCTCAGGGTGCTGGGTGCTCAGTGCTCGGGGCGCTGGGTGCTCAGTGCTCGGGGTGCTGGGTGCTCAGTACTCAGGGTGCTGTGTGCTCAGTGCTCAGTACTCAGCGTGCTGGGTGCTCAGTGCTCAGAGTGTTGGGTGCTCAGTACTCAGGGTGCTGGGTGCTCAGTGCTCAGTGCTCAGGGTGCTCAGTGCTCAGGGTGCTCAGTACTCAGGGTGCTGGGTGCTCAGGGTGCTGGGTGCTCAGTGCTCGGGGTGCTGGGTGCTCAGTTCTCAGTGCTCAGGGTGCTGGGTGCTCAGTGCTCAGTGCTCAGGGTGCTGGGTGTTCAGTACTCAGGGTGCTCGGTGCTCAGTGCTCAGGGTGCTAGGTGCTCAGTGCTCAGGGTGCTGAGTACTCAGTACTCAGGGTGCTGGGTGCAAAGTGCTCAGGGTGCTGGGTGCTCAGTGCTCAGGGTGCTGGGTGCTCAGTGCTCGGGGTGCTGGGTGCTCAGTGCTCGGGGTGCTGGGTGCTCAGTGCTCAGGGTGCTGGGTGCTCAGTACTCAGGGTGCTGGGTGCTCATTACTCAGGGTGCTGGGTGCTCAGTGCTCAGGGTGCTTGGTGCTCAGTCCTCAGGGTGCTGGGTGCTCACTACTCAGGGTGTTCGGTGCTTAGTACTCAGGGTGCTCAGTGCTCAGTACTCAGGGTGCTCGGTGCTCAGTACTCAGGGTGCTGGGTGCTCAGTACTCAGGGTGCTGGGTGCTCCGTACTCAGGGTGCTGGGTGCTCAGTACTCAGGGTGCTGGGTGCTCAGTACTCAGGGTGCTGGGTGCTCAGTGCTCAGGGTGCTGGGTGCTCAGTACTCAGGGTGCTGGGTGCTCAGTACTCAGGGTGCTCGGTGCTCAGTACTCAGGGTGCTGGGTGCTCAGTGCTCAGGGTGCTTTGTACTCAGTACTCAGGGTTCTGGGTGCTCAGTACTCAGGGTGCTGGGTGCTCAGTGCTCAGGGTGCTGGGTGCTCAGTGCTCAGGGTGCTGTGTGCTCAGTACTCAGGGTGCTGGGTGCTCAGTGCTCAGGGTGATCAGTGCTCACTACTCAGGGTGCTCAGTACTCAGGGTGCTGTGTGCTCAGTACTCAGGGTGCTCAGTGCTCAGGGTGCTGGGTGCTCAGGGTGCTGGGTGCTCAGTGCTCGGGGTGCTGGGTGCTCAGTGCTCAGTGCTCAGGGTGCTGGGTGCTCAGTGCTCAGGGTGCTGTGTGCTCAGTGCTCAGTACTCAGCGTGCTGGGTGCTCATTGCTCAGAGTGTTGGGTGCTCAGTACTCAGGGTGCTGGGTGCTCAGTGCTCAGTGCTCAGGGTGCTCAGTGCTCAGGGTGCTCAGTGCTCAGGGTGCTGGGTGCTCAGGGTGCTGGGTGCTCAGTGCTCGGGGTGCTGGGTGCTCAGTGCTCAGTGCTCAGGGTGCTGGGTGCTCAGTGCTCAGTGCTCAGGGTGCTGGGTGTTCAGTACTCAGGGTGCTCGGTGCTCAGTGCTCAGGGTGCTAGGTGCTCAGTACTCAGGGTGCTGGGTGCTCAGTGCTCGGGGTGCTGGGTGGTCAGTGCTCAGGGTGATCAGTGCTCAGTACTCAGGGTGCTGGGTGCTCAGTGCTCAGGGTGCTGGTTGCTCAGTACTCAGGGTGCTGGGTGCTCAGTACTCAGGGTGCTCCGTGCTCAGTACTCAGGGTGCTGGGTGCTCAGTGCTCAGGGTGCTTTGTACTCAGTACTCAGGGTTCTGGGTGCTCAGTACTCAGGGTGCTGGGTGCTCAATGCTCAGGGTGCTGGGTGCTCAGTGCTCAGGGTGCTGGGTGCTCAGTACTCAGGGTGCTGGGTGCTCAGTGCTCAGGGTGATCGGTGCTCAGTACTCAGGGTGCTCAGTACTCAGGGTGCTGGGTGCTCAGTACTCAGGGTGCTGGGTGCTCAGTGCTCAGGGTGCTGGGTGCTCAGTGCTCTGGGTGCTGGGTGCTCAGTGCTCAGGGTGCTGGGTGCTCAGTGCTCAGGGTGCTGGTTGCTCAGTGCTCAGGGTGCTGGGTGCTCAGTGCTCAGGGTGCTGGGTGCTCAGTGCTCGGGGAGCTCAATGCTCAGTACTCAGGGTGCTGGTGCTCAGTACTCAGTGCTCGGGGTCCTGGGTGCTCCGTGCTCGGGGTGCTGGGTGCTCAGTACTCAGGGTGCTGGGTGCTCATTCTCGGGGTGCTGGGTGCTCAGTGCTCGGTGTGCTGGGTGCTCAGTGCTCAGGGTGCTGGGGGCTCAGTACTCAGGGTGCTGGGTGCTCAGTACTCAGGGTGCTCGGTTCTCAGTACTCAGGGTGCTGGGTGCTCATTCTCGGGGTGCTGGGTGCTCAGTGCTCGGGTTGCTGGGTGCTCAGTACTCAGGGTGCTGGGGGCTCAGTACTCAGGGTGCTGGGTGCTCAGTACACAGGGTGATCTGTTCTCAGTACTCAGGGTGCTGGGTGCTCAGTGCTCGGGGTGCTGGGTGCTCAGTACTCGGGGTGCTCAGTACTCAGGGTACTGGGTGCTCAGTACTCAGGGTGCTGGGTGCTCAGTGCTCGGGGTGCTCGGTGCTCAGTACTCGGGGTGCTGGGTGCTCAGTACTCGGGGTGCTGGGTGCTCAGTGCTCAGGGTGCTGGGTGCTCAGTGCTCGGGGTGCTGGGTGCTCAGTGCTGAGGGTGCTGGCTGCTCAGTGCTCAGGGTGCTGGGTGCTCAGTACTCAGGGTGCTAGGTGCTCAGTACTCAGGGTGCTCAGTGCTCAGTACTCAGCGTGCTGGGTGCTCAGTGCTCAGAGTCCTCGGTGCTCAGTACTCAGGGTGCTCAGTGCTCAGTACTCAGCGTGCTTTGTGCTCAGTGCTCAGGGTGCTGGGTGCTCAGTACTCAGGGTGCTGGGTGCTCAGTACTCAGGGTGCTGGGTGCTCAGTACTCAGGGTGCTGGGTGCTCAGTGCTCGGGGTGCTCGGTGATCAGTACTCAGGGTGCTGGTTGCTAAGTGCTCAGGGTGCTGAGTACTCAGTACTCAGGGTGCTGGGTGCTCAGTGCTCAGGGTGCTGGGTGCTCAGTGCTCAGGGTGCTGGATGGTCAGTGCTCAGTGCTCAAGGTGCTGGGTGCTCAGTGCTCAGTGCTCAGGGTGCTGGGTGCTCAGTACTCAGGGTGCTGGGTGCTCAGTACTCAGGGTGCTGGGTGCTCAGTTCTCAGGGTGCTGGGTGATCAGTACTCTGGGTGTTGGGTGCGCAGTACTCAGGGTGCTCAGTGCTCAGTACTCGGGGTGCTGGGTGCTCAGTGCTCAGTGTGCTCAGTGCTCAGTGCTCAGGGTGCTGGGTGCTCAGTGCTCGGGGCGCTGGGTGCTCAGTGCTCGGGGTGCTGGGTGCTCAGTACTCAGGGTGCTGTGTGCTCAGTGCTCAGTACTCAGCGTGCTGGGTGCTCAGTGCTCAGAGTGTTGGGTGCTCAGTACTCAGGGTGCTGGGTGCTCAGTGCTCAGTGCTCAGGGTGCTCAGTGCTCAGGGTGCTCAGTACTCAGGGTGCTGGGTGCTCAGGGTGCTGGGTGCTCAGTGCTCGGGGTGCTGGGTGCTCAGTTCTCAGTGCTCAGGGTGCTGGGTGCTCAGTTCTCAGTGCTCAGGGTGCTGGGTGTTCAGTACTCAGGGTGCTCGGTGCTCAGTGCTCAGGGTGCTAGGTGCTCAGTACTCAGGGTGCTGGGTGCTCAGTGCTCGGGGTGCTGGGTGCTCAGTACTCAGGGTGCTGGGTGCTCAGTACTCAGGGTGCTGGGTGCTCAGTGCTCAGGGTGCTGGGTGCTCAGTACTCAGGGTGCTCGGTGCTCAGTACTCAGGGTGCTCGGTGCTCAGTACTCAGGGTGCTGGGTGCTCAGTACTCAGGGTGCTGGGTGCTCAGTACTCAGGGTGCTGGGTGCTCAGTGCTCAGGGTGCTGGGTGCTCAGTGCTCTGGTTGCAGGGTGCTCAGTGCTCAGGGTGCTGGGTGCTCAGTGCTCAGGGTGCTGGGTGCTCAGTGATCGGGGTGATGGGTGCTGAGTGCTCAGGGTGCTGAGTGCTCAGTGCTCGGGGTGCTCGGTGCTCAGTGCTCAGGGTCCTGGGTGCTCAGTACTCAGGGTGCTAGGTGCTTAGTAATCAGGGTGCTCAGTGCACAGTACACAGGGTGCTGGGTGCTCAGTGCTCGGGGTGCTGGGTGCTCAGTGCTCAGTACTCAGGGTGCTGGGTGCTCAGTGCTCAGGGTGCTGAGTGCTCAGTACTCAGCGTGCTGGGTGCTCAGTACTCAGGGTGCTGGGTGTTCAGTGCTCAGGGTGCTGGGTGCTCAGTGCTCAGGGTGCTGGGTGCTCAGTGCTCGGGGAGCTCGGTGCTCAGTACTCAGGGTGCTGGGTGCTCAGTACTCAGTGCTCGGGGTACTGGGTGCTCCGTGCTCGGGGTGATCTGTTCTCAGTACTCAGGGTGCTGGGTGCTCAGAGCTCGGGGTGCTCGGTGCTCAGTACTCGGGGTGCTGGGTGCTCAGTGCTCAGGGTGCTGGGTGCTCAGTGCTCGGGGTGCTGGGTGCTCAGTGCTGAGGGTGCTGGCTGCTCAGTGCTCAGGGTGCTGGGTGCTCAGTACTCAGGGTGCTAGGTGCTCAGTACTCAGGGTGCTCAGTGCTTAGTACTCAGCGTGCTGGGTGCTGAGTGCTCAGGGTCCTCAGTGCTCAGTACTCAGGGTGTTCAGTGCTCAGTACTCAGCGTGCTTTGTGCTCAGTGCTCAGGGTGCTGGGTGCTCAGTACTCAGGGTGCTGGGTGCTCAGTGCTCGGGGTGCTCGGTGATCAGTACCTAGGGTGCTGGGTGCTCAGTGCTCAGGGTGCTGAGTACTCAGTACTCAGGGTGCTGGGTGCTCAGTGCTCAGGGTGCTGGGTGCTCAGTGCTCAGGGTGCTGGGTGCTCAGTGCTCGGGGTGCTGGGTGCTCAGTGCTCGGGGTGCTGGGTGCTCAGTGCTCAGGGTGCTGGGTGCTCAGTACTCAGGGTGCTGGGTGCTCATTACTCAGGGTGCTGGGTGCTCAGTGCTCAGGGTGCTGGGTGCTCAGTCCTCAGGGTGCTGGGTGCTCAGTACTCAGGGTGTTCGGTGCTTAGTACTCAGGGTGCTCAGTGCTCAGTACTCAGGGTACTGGTTGCTCAGTGCTCGGGGTGCTCGGTGCTCAGTACTCAGGGTGCTGGGTGCTCAGTACTCAGGGTGCTGGGTGCTCAGTGCTCGGGGTGCTGGGTGCTCAGTGCTCAGGGTGATCGGTGCTCAGTACTCAGGGTGCTGGGTGCTCAGTGCTCAGGGTGCTGGGTGCTCAGTGCTCAGGGTGCTGGGGGCTCAGTACTCAGGGTGCTGGGTGCTCAGTACTCAGGGTGCTCGGTTCTCAGTACTCAGGGTGCTGGGTGCTCATTCTCGGGGTGCTGGGTGCTCAGTGCTCGGGTTGCTGGGTGCTCAGTACTCAGGGTGCTGGGGGCTCAGTACTCAGGGTGCTGGGTGCTCAGTACACAGGGTGATCTGTTCTCAGTACTCAGGGTGCTGGGTGCTCAGTGCTCGGGGTGCTGGGTGCTCAGTACTCGGGGTGCTCAGTACTCAGGGTACTGGGTGCTCAGTACTCAGGGTGCTGGGTGCTCAGTGCTCGGGGTGCTCGGTGCTCAGTACTCGGGGTGCTGGGTGCTCAGTACTCGGGGTGCTGGGTGCTCAGTGCTCAGGGTGCTGGGTGCTCAGTGCTCGGGGTGCTGGGTGCTCAGTGCTGAGGGTGCTGGCTGCTCAGTTCTCAGGGTGCTGGGTGCTCAGTACTCAGGGTGCTAGGTGCTCAGTACTCAGGGTGCTCAGTGCTCAGTACTCAGCGTGCTGGGTGCTCAGTGCTCAGAGTCCTCGGTGCTCAGTACTCAGGGTGCTCAGTGCTCAGTACTCAGCGTGCTTTGTGCTCAGTGCTCAGGGTGCTGGGTGCTCAGTACTCAGGGTGCTGGGTGCTCAGTACTCAGGGTGCTGGGTGCTCAGTACTCAGGGTGCTGGGTGCTCAGTGCTCGGGGTGCTCGGTGATCAGTACTCAGGGTGCTGGTTGCTAAGTGCTCAGGGTGCTGAGTACTCAGTACTCAGGGTGCTGGGTGCTCAGTGCTCAGGGTGCTGGGTGCTCAGTGCTCAGGGTGCTGGGTGGTCAGTGCTCAGTGCTCAAGGTGCTGGGTGCTCAGTACTCAGGGTGCTGGGTGCTCAGTACTCAGGGTTCTGGGTGCTCAGTTCTCAGGGTGCTGGGTGATCAGTACTCTGGGTGTTGGGTGCACAGTACTCAGGGTGCTCAGTGCTCAGTACTCGGGGTGCTGGGTGCTCAGTGCTCAGTGTGCTCAGTGCTCAGTGCTCAGGGTGCTGGGTGCTCAGTGCTCGGGGCGCTGGGTGCTCAGTGCTCGGGGTGCTGGGTGCTCAGTACTCAGGGTGCTGTGTGCTCAGTGCTCAGTACTCAGCGTGCTGGGTGCTCAGTGCTCAGAGTGTTGGGTGCTCAGTACTCAGGGTGCTGGGTGCTCAGTGCTCAGTGCTCAGGGTGCTCAGTGCTCAGGGTGCTCAGTACTCAGGGTGCTGGGTGCTCAGGGTGCTGGGTGCTCAGTGCTCGGGGTGCTGGGTGCTCAGTTCTCAGTGCTCAGGGTGCTGGGTGCTCAGTGCTCGGGGTGCTGGGTGCTCAGTGCTCAGTACTCAGGGTGCTGGGTGCTCAGTGCTCAGGGTGCTGAGTGCTCAGTACTCAGCGTGCTGGGTGCTCAGTACTCAGGGTGCTGGGTGTTCAGTGCTCAGGGTGCTGGGTGCTCAGTGCTCAGGGTGCTGGGTGCTCCGTGCTCGGGGAGCTCGGTGCTCAGTACTCAGGGTGCTGGGTGCTCAGTACTCAGTGCTCGGGGTACTGGGTGCTCCGTGCTCGGGGTGATCTGTTCTCAGTACTCAGGGTGCTGGGTGCTCAGAGCTCGGGGTGCTCGGTGCTCAGTACTCGGGGTGCTGGGTGCTCAGTGCTCAGGGTGCTGGGTGCTCAGTGCTCGGGGTGCTGGGTGCTCAGTGCTGAGGGTGCTGGCTGCTCAGTGCTCAGGGTGCTGGGTGCTCAGTACTCAGGGTGCTAGGTGCTCAGTACTCAGGGTGCTCAGTGCTTAGTACTCAGCGTGCTGGGTGCTGAGTGCTCAGGGTCCTCAGTGCTCAGTACTCAGGGTGTTCAGTGCTCAGTACTCAGCGTGCTTTGTGCTCAGTGCTCAGGGTGCTGGGTGCTCAGTACTCAGGGTGCTGGGTGCTCAGTGCTCGGGGTGCTCGGTGATCAGTACCTAGGGTGCTGGGTGCTCAGTGCTCAGGGTGCTGAGTACTCAGTACTCAGGGTGCTGGGTGCTCAGTGCTCAGGGTGCTGGGTGCTCAGTGCTCAGGGTGCTGGGTGCTCAGTGCTCGGGGTGCTGGGTGCTCAGTGCTCGGGGTGCTGGGTGCTCAGTGCTCAGGGTGCTGGGTGCTCAGTACTCAGGGTGCTGGGTGCTCATTACTCAGGGTGCTGGGTGCTCAGTGCTCAGGGTGCTGGGTGCTCGGTCCTCAGGGTGCTGGGTGCTCAGTACTCAGGGTGTTCGGTGCTTAGTACTCAGGGTGCTCAGTGCTCAGTACTCAGGGTGCTGGTTGCTCAGTGCTCGGGGTGCTCGGTGCTCAGTACTCAGGGTGCTGGGTGCTCAGTACTCAGGGTGCTGGGTGCTCCGTACTCAGGGTGCTGGGTGCTCAGTACTCAGGGTGCTCGGTGCTCAGTGCTCAGGGTGCTGGGTGCTCAGTACTCAGGGTGCTGGGTGCTCAGTACTCAGGGTGCTCGGTGCTCAGTACTCAGGGTGCTGGGTGCTCGGTGCTCAGGGTGCTTTGTACTCAGTACTCAGGGTTCTGGGTGCTCAGTACTCAGGGTGCTGGGTGCTCAGTGCTCAGGGTGCTGGGTGCTCAGTGCTCAGGGTGCTGTGTGCTCAGTACTCAGGGTGCTGGGTGCTCAGTGCTCAGGGTGATCAGTGCTCACTACTCAGGGTGCTCAGTACTCAGGGTGCTGTGTGCTCAGTGCTCAGGGTGCTGGGTGCTCAGTACTCAGGGTGCTCAGTGCTCAGGGTGCTGGGTGCTCAGGGTGCTGGGTGCTCAGTGCTCGGGGTGCTGGGTGCTCAGTGCTCAGTGCTCAGGGTGCTGGGTGCTCAGTGCTCAGGGTGCTGTGTGCTCAGTGCTCAGTACTCAGCGTGCTGGGTGCTCATTGCTCAGAGTGTTGGGTGCTCAGTACTCAGGGTGCTGGGTGCTCAGTGCTCAGTGCTCAGGGTGCTCAGTGCTCAGGGTGCTCAGTGCTCAGGGTGCTGGGTGCTCAGGGTGCTGGGTGCTCAGTGCTCGGGGTGCTGGGTGCTCAGTGCTCAGTGCTCAGGGTGCTGTGTGCTCAGTGCTCAGTGCTCAGGGTGCTGGGTGTTCAGTACTCAGGGTGCTCGGTGCTCAGTGCTCAGGGTGCTAGGTGCTCAGTACTCAGGGTGCTGGGTGCTCAGTGCTCGGGGTGCTGGGTGCTCAGTGCTCAGGGTGATCAGTGCTCAGTACTCAGGGTGCTGGATGCTCAGTACTCAGGGTGCTGGGTGCTCAGTGCTCAGGGTGCTGGTTGCTCAGTACTCAGGGTGCTGGGTGCTCAGTACTCAGGGTGCTCCGTGCTCAGTACTCAGGGTGCTGGGTGCTCAGTGCTCAGGGTGCTTTGTACTCAGTACTCAGGGTTCTGGGTGCTCAGTACTCAGGGTGCTGGGTGCTCAATGCTCAGGGTGCTGGGTGCTCAGTGCTCAGGGTGCTGGGTGCTCAGTACTCAGGGTGCTGGGTGCTCAGTGCTCAGGGTGATCGGTGCTCAGTACTCAGGGTGCTCAGTACTCAGGGTGCTGGGTGCTCAGTACTCAGGGTGCTGGGTGCTCAGTGCTCAGGGTGCTGGGTGCTCAGTGCTCTGGGTGCTGGGTGCTCAGTGCTCAGGGTGCTGGGTGCTCAGTGCTCAGGGTGCTGGGTGCTCAGTGCTCAGGGTGCTGGGTGCTCAGTGCTCAGGGTGCTGGGTGCTCAGTGCTCGGGGAGCTCGGTGCTCAGTACTCAGGGTGCTGGGTGCTCAGTACTCAGTGCTCGGGGTCCTGGGTGCTCCGTGCTCGGGGTGCTGGGTGCTCAGTACTCAGGGTGCTGGGTGCTCATTCTCGGGGTGCTGGGTGCTCAGTGCTCGGTGTGCTGGGTGCTCAGTGCTCAGGGTGCTGGGGGCTCAGTACTCAGGGTGCTGGGTGCTCAGTACTCAGGGTGCTCGGTTCTCAGTACTCAGGGTGCTCTGTGCTCATTCTCGGGGTGCTGGGTGCTCAGTGCTCGGGTTGCTGGGTGCTCAGTACTCAGGGTGCTGGGGGCTCAGTACTCAGGGTGCTGGGTGCTCAGTACACAGGGTGATCTGTTCTCAGTACTCAGGGTGCTGGGTGCTCAGTGCTCGGGGTGCTGGGTGCTCAGTACTCGGGGTGCTCAGTACTCAGGGTACTGGGTGCTCAGTACTCAGGGTGCTGGGTGCTCAGTGCTCGGGGTGCTCGGTGCTCAGTACTCGGGGTGCTGGGTGCTCAGTACTCGGGGTGCTGGGTGCTCAGTGCTCAGGGTGCTGGGTGCTCAGTGCTCGGGGTGCTGGGTGCTCAGTGCTGAGGGTGCTGGCTGCTCAGTGCTCAGGGTGCTGGGTGCTCAGTACTCAGGGTGCTAGGTGCTCAGTACTCAGGGTGCTCAGTGCTCAGTACTCAGCGTGCTGGGTGCTCAGTGCTCAGAGTCCTCGGTGCTCAGTACTCAGGGTGCTCAGTGCTCAGTACTCAGCGTGTTTTGTGCTCAGTGCTCAGGGTGCTGGGTGCTCAGTACTCAGGGTGCTGGGTGCTCAGTACTCAGGGTGCTGGGTGCTCAGTACTCAGGGTGCTGGGTGCTCAGTGCTCGGGGTGCTCGGTGATCAGTACTCAGGGTGCTGGGTGCTCAGTGCTCAGGGTGCTGAGTACTCAGTACTCAGGGTGCTGGGTGCTCAGTGCTCAGGATGCTGGGTGCTCAGTGCTCAGGGTGCTGGGTGGTCAGTGCTCAGTGCTCAAGGTGCTGGGTGCTCAGTGCTCAGTGCTCAGGGTGCTGGGTGCTCAGTACTCAGGGTGCTGGGTGCTCAGTACTCAGGGTGCTGGATGCTCAGTTCTCAGGGTGCTGGGTGATCAGTACTCTGGGTGTTGGGTGCGCAGTACTCAGGGTGCTCAGTGCTCAGTACTCGGGGTGCTGGGTGCTCAGTGCTCAGTGTGCTCAGTGCTCAGTGCTCAGGGTGCTGGGTGCTCAGTGCTCGGGGCGCTGGGTGCTCAGTGCTCGGGGTGCTGGGTGCTCAGTACTCAGGGTGCTGTGTGCTCAGTGCTCAGTACTCAGGGTGCTGGGTGCTCAGTGCTCAGAGTGTTGGGTGCTCAGTACTCAGGGTGCTGGGTGCTCAGTGCTCAGTGCTCAGGGTGCTCAGTGCTCAGGGTGCTCAGTACTCAGGGTGCTGGGTGCTCAGGGTGCTGGGTGCTCAGTGCTCGGGGTGCTGGGTGCTCAGTGCTCAGTGCTCAGGGTGCTGGGTGCTCAGTGCTCAGTGCTCAGGGTGCTGGGTGTTCAGTACTCAGGGTGCTCGGTGCTCAGTGCTCAGGGTGCTAGGTGCTAAGTACTCAGGGTGCTGGGTGCTCAGTGCTCGGGGTGCTGGGTGCTCAGTACTCAGGGTGCTGGGTGCTCAGTACTCAGGGTGCTGGGTGCTCAGTGCTCAGGGTGCTGGGTGCTCAGTACTCAGGGTGCTCGGTGCTCAGTACTCAGGGTGCTCTGTGCTCAGTACTCAGGGTGCTGGGTGCTCAGTACTCAGGGTGCTGGGTGCTCAGTACTCAGTGTGCTGGGTGCTCAGTGCTCAGGGTGCTGGGTGCTCAGTGCTCTGGTTGCTGGGTGCTCAGTGCTCAGGGTGCTGGGTGCTCAGTGCTCAGGGTGCTGGGTGCTCAGTGATCGGGGTGATGGGTGCTGAGTGCTCAGGGTGCTGAGTGCTCAGTGCTCGGGGTGCTCGGTGCTCAGTGCTCAGGGTCCTGGGTGCTCAGTACTCAGGGTGCTAGGTGCTTAGTAATCAGGGTGCTCAGTGCACAGTACACAGGGTGCTGGGTGCTCAGTGCTCGGGGTGCTGGGTGCTCAGTGCTCAGTACTCAGGGTGCTGGGTGCTCAGTGCTCAGGGTGCTGAGTGCTCAGTACTCAGCGTGCTGGGTGCTCAGTACTCAGGGTGCTGGGTGTTCAGTGCTCAGGGTGCTGGGTGCTCAGTGCTCAGGGTGCTGGGTGCTCAGTGCTCGGGGAGCTCGGTGCTCAGTACTCAGGGTGCTGGGTGCTCAGTACTCAGTGCTCGGGGTACTGGGTGCTCCGTGCTCGGGGTGATCTGTTCTCAGTACTCAGGGTGCTGGGTGCTCAGAGCTCGGGGTGCTCGGTGCTCAGTACTCGGGGTGCTGGGTGCTCAGTGCTCAGGGTGCTGGGTGCTCAGTGCTCGGGGTGCTGGGTGCTCAGTGCTGAGGGTGCTGGCTGCTCAGTGCTCAGGGTGCTGGGTGCTCAGTACTCAGGGTGCTAGCTGCTCAGTACTCAGGGTGCTCAGTGCTTAGTACTCAGCGTGCTGGGTGCTGAGTGCTCAGGGTCCTCGGTGCTCAGTACTCAGGGTGTTCAGTGCTCAGTACTCAGCGTGCTTTGTGCTCAGTGCTCAGGGTGCTGGGCGCTCAGTACTCAGGGTGCTGGGTGCTCAGTGCTCGGGGTGCTCGGTGATCAGTACTCAGGGTGCTGGGTGCTCAGTGCTCAGGGTGCTGAGTACTCAGTACTCAGGGTGCTGGGTGCTCAGTGCTCAGGGTGCTGGGTGCTCAGTGCTCAGGGTGCTGGGTGCTCAGTGCTCGGGGTTCTGGGTGCTCAGTGCTCGGGGTGCTGGGTGCTCAGTGCTCAGGGTGCTGGTTGCTCAGTACTCAGGGTGCTGGGTGCTCATTACTCAGGGTGCTGGGTGCTCAGTGCTCAGGGTGCTGGGTGCTCAGTCCTCAGGGTGCTGGGTGCTCAGTACTCAGGGTGTTCGGTGCTTAGTACTCAGGGTGCTCAGTGCTCAGTACTCAGGGTGCTGGTTGCACAGTGCTCGGGGTGCTCGGTGCTCAGTACTCAGGGTGCTGGGTGCTCAGTACTCAGGGTGCTGGGTGCTCCGTACTCAGGGTGCTGGGTGCTCAGTACTCAGGGTGCTTTGTACTCAGTACTCAGGGTTCTGGGTGCTCAGTACTCAGGGTGCTGGGTGCTCAGTGCTCAGGGTGATCTGTTCTCAGTACTCAGGGTGCTGGGTGCTCAGTGCTCGGGGTGCTGGGTGCTCAGTACTCGGGGTGCTCAGTACTCAGGGTACTGGGTGCTCAGTACTCAGGGTGCTGGGTGCTCAGTGCTTGGGGTGCTCGGTGCTCAGTACTCGGGGTGCTGGGTGCTCAGTACTCGGGGTGCTGGTTGCTCAGTGCTCAGGGTGCTGGGTGCTCAGTGCTCGGGGTGCTGGGTGCTCAGTGCTGAGGGTGCTGGCTGCTCAGTGCTCAGGGTGCTGGGTGCTCAGTACTCAGGGTGCTAGGTGCTCAGAACTCAGGGTGCTCAGTGCTCAGTACTCAGCGTGCTGGGTGCTCAGTGCTCAGGGTCCTCGGTGCTCAGTACTCAGGGTGCTCGGTGCTCAGTACTCAGCGTGCTTTGTGCTCAGTGCTCAGGGTGCTGGGTGCTCAGTACTCAGGCTGCTGGGTGCTCAGTACTCAGGGTGCTGGGTGCTCAGTACTCAGGGTGCTGGGTGCTCAGTGCTCGGGGTGCTCGGTGATCAGTACTCAGGGTGCTGGGTGCTCAGTGCTCAGGGTGCTGAGTACTCAGTACTCAGGGTGCAGGGTGCTCAGTGCTCAGGGTGCTGGGTGCTCAGTGCTCAGGGTGCTGGGTGGTCAGTGCTCAGTGCTCAAGGTGCTGGGTGCTCAGTGCTCAGTGCTCAGGGTGCTGGGTGCTCAGTACTCAGGGTGCTGGGTGCTCAGTACTCAGGGTGCTGGGTGCTCAGTTCTCAGGGTGCTGGGTGATCAGTACTCTGGGTGTTGGGTGCGCAGTACTCAGGGTGCTCAGTGCTCAGTACTCGGGGTGCTGGGTGCTCAGTGCTCAGTGTGCTCAGTGCTCAGTGCTCAGGGTGCTGGGTGCTCAGTGCTCGGGGCGCTGGGTGCTCAGTGCTCGGGGTGCTGGGTGCTCAGTACTCAGGGTGCTGTGTGCTCAGTGCTCAGTACTCAGCGTGCTGGGTGCTCAGTGCTCAGAGTGTTGGGTGCTCAGTACTCAGGGTGCTTGGTGCTCAGTGCTCAGTGCTCAGGGTGCTCAGTGCTCAGGGTGCTCAGTGCTCAGGGTGCTGGGTGCTCAGGGTGCTGGGTGCTCAGTGCTCGGGGTGCTGGGTGCTCAGTTCTCAGTGCTCAGGGTGCTGGGTGCTCAGTGCTCAGTGCTCAGGGTGCTGGGTGTTCAGTACTCAGGATGCTCGGTGCTCAGTGCTCAGGGTGCTAGGTGCTCAGTACTCAGGGTGCTGGGTGCTCAGTACTCAGGGTGCTGGGTGCTCAGTGCTCAGGGTGCTGAGTGCTCAGTACTCAGCGTGCTGGGTGCTCAGTACTCAGGGTGCTGGGTGTTCAGTGCTCAGGGTGCTGGGTGCTCAGTGCTCAGGGTCCTGGGTGCTCAGTGCTCGAGGAGCTCGGTGCTCAGTACTCAGGGTGCTGGGTGCTCAGTACTCAGTGCTCGGGGTACTGGGTGCGCCGTGCTCGGGGTGATCTGTTCTCAGTACTCACTGTGCTGGGTGCTCAGTGCTCGGGGTGCTGGGTGCTCAGTACTCGGGGTGCTCAGTACTCAGGGTACTGGGTGCTCAGTACTCAGGGTGCTGGGTGCTCAGAGCTCGGGGTGCTCAGTGCTCAGTACTCGGGGTGCTGGGTGCTCAGTGCTCAGGGTGCTGGGTGCTCAGTGCTCGGGGTGCTGGGTGCTCAGTGCTGAGGGTGCTGGCTGCTCAGTGCTCAGGGTGCTGGGTGCTCAGTACTCAGGGTGCTAGGTGCTCAGTACTCAGGGTGCTCAGTGCTTAGTACTCAGCGTGCTGGGTGCTGAGTGCTCAGGGTCCTCGGTGCTAAGTACTCAGGGTGTTCAGTGCTCAGTACTCAGCGTGCTTTGTGCTCAGTGCTCAGGGTGCTGTGTGCTCAGTACTCAGGGTGCTGGGTGCTCAGTGCTCGGGGTGCTCGGTGAACAGTACTCAGGGTGCTGGGTGCTCAGTGCTCAGGGTGCTGAGTACTCAGTACTCAGGGTGCTGGGTGCTCAGTGCTCAGGGTGCTGGGTGCTCAGTGCTCAGGGTGCTGGGTGCTCAGTGCTCGGGGTGCTGTGTGCTCTGTGCTCGGGGTGCTGGGTGCTCAGTGCTCAGGGTGCTGGGTGCTCAGTACTCAGGGTGCTGGGTGCTCATTACTCAGGGTGCTGGGTGCTCAGTCCTCAGGGTGCTGGGTGCTCAGTCCTCAGGGTGCTGGGTGCTCACTACTCAGGGTGTTCGGTGCTTAGTACTCAGGGTGCTCAGTGCTCAGTACTCAGGGTGCTGGTTGCTCAGTGCTCGGGTGCTCGGTGCTCAGTACTCAGGGTGCTGGGTGCTCAGTACTCAGGGTGCTGGGTGCTCCGTACTCAGGGTGCTGGGTGCTCAGTACTCAGGGTGCTGGGTGCTCAGTACTCAGGGTGCTGGGTGCTCAGTGCTCAGGGTGCTGGGTGCTCAGTGCTCAGGGTGCTGGGTGCTCAGTACTCAGGGTGCTGGGTGCTCAGTGCTCAGGGTGATCAGTGCTCAGTACTCAGGGTGCTCAGTACTCAGGGTGCTGTGTGCTCAGTGCTCAGGGTGCTGGGTGCTCAGTGCTCAGTACTCAGGGTTCTGGGTGCTCAGTGCTCAGGGTGCTGGGTGCTCAGTGCTCAGGGTGCTGTGTGCTCAGTACTCAGGGTGCTGGGTGCTCAGTGCTCAGGGTGATCAGTGCTCAGTACTCAGGGTGCTCAGTACTCAGGGTGCTGTGTGCTCAGTGCTCAGGGTGCTGGGTGCTCAGTACTCAGGGTGCTCAGTGCTCAGGGTGCTGGGTGCTCAGGGTGCTGGGTGCTCAGTGCTCGGTGCGCTGGGTGCTCAGTGCTCAGTGCTCAGGGTGCTGGGTGCTCAGTGCTCAGGGTGCTGTGTGCTCAGTGCTCAGTACTCAGCGTGCTGGGTGCTCATTGCTCAGAGTGTTGTGTGCTCAGTACTCAGGGTGCTGGGTGCTCAGTGCTCAGTGCTCAGGGTGCTCAGTGCTCAGGGTGCTCAGTGCTCAGGGTGCTGGGTGCTCAGGGTGCTGGGTGCTCAGTGCTCGGGGTGCTGGGTGCTCAGTGCTCAGTGCTCAGGGTGCTGGGTGCTCAGTGCTCAGTGCTCAGGGTGCTGGGTGTTCAGTACTCAGGGTGCTCGGTGCTCAGTGCTCAGGGTGCTAGGTGCTCAGTACTCAGGGTGCTGGGTGCTCAGTGCTCGGGGTGCTGGGTGCTCAGTGCTCAGGGTGCTGGGTGCTCAGTACTCAGGGTGCTGGGTGCTCAGTACTCAGGGTGCTGGGTGCTCAGTGCTCAGGGTGCTGGGTGCTCAGTACTCAGGGTGCTGGGTGCTCAGTACTCAGGGTGCTCCGTGCTCAGTACTCAGGGTGCTGGGTGCTCAGTGCTCAGGGTGCTTTGTACTCAGTACTCAGGGTTCTGGGTGCTCAGTACTCAGGGTGCTGGGTGCTCAATGCTCAGGGTGCTGGGTGCTCAGTGCTCAGGGTGCTGGGTGCTCAGTACTCAGGGTGCTGGGTGCTCAGTGCTCAGGGTGATCGGTGCTCAGTACTCAGGGTGCTCAGTACTCAGGGTGCTGGGTGCTCAGTACTCAGGGTGCTGGGTGCTCAGTGCTCAGGGTGCTGGGTGCTCAGTGCTCTGGGTGCTGGGTGCTCAGTGCTCAGGGTGCTGGGTGCTCAGTGCTCAGGGTGCTGGGTGCTCAGTGCTCAGGGTGCTGGGTGCTCAGTGCTCAGGGTGCTGGGTGCTCAGTGCTCGGGGAGCTCGGTGCTCAGTACTCAGGGTGCTGGGTGCTCAGTACTCAATGCTCGGGGTCCTGGGTGCTCCGTGCTCGGGGTGCTGGGTGCTCAGTACTCAGGGTGCTGGGTGCTCATTCTCGGGGTGCTGGGTGCTCAGTGCTCGGTGTGCTGGGTGCTCAGTGCTCAGGGTGCTGGGGGCTCAGTACTCAGGGTGCTGGGTGCTCAGTACTCAGGGTGCTCGGTTCTCAGTACTCAGGGTGCTGGGTGCTGATTCTCGGTGTGCTGGGTGCTCAGTGCTCTGGTTGCTGGGTGCTCAGTACTCAGGGTGCTGGTGGCTCTGTACTCAGGGTGATCTGTTCTCAGTACTCAGGGTGCTGGGTGCTCAGTGCTCGGGGTGCTGGGTGCTCAGTACTCGGGGTGCTCAGTACTCAGGGTACTGGGTGCTCAGTACTCAGGGTGCTGGGTGCTCAGTGCTCGGGGTGCTCGGTGCTCAGTACTCGGGGTGCTGGGTGCTCAGTACTCGGGGTGCTGGGTGCTCAGTGCTCAGGGTGCTGGGTGCTCAGTGCTCGGGGTGCTGGGTGCTCAGTGCTGAGGGTGCTGGCTGCTCAGTGCTCAGGGTGCTGGGTGCTCAGTACTCAGGGTGCTAGGTGCTCAGTACTCAGGGTGCTCAGTGCTCAGTACTCAGCGTGCTGGGTGCTCAGTGCTCAGGGTCCTCGGTGCTCAGTACTCAGGGTGCTCAGTGCTCAGTACTCAGCGTGCTTTGTGCTCAGTGCTCAGGGTGCTGGGTGCTCAGTACTCAGGGTGCTGGGTGCTCAGTACTCAGGGTGCTGGGTGCTCAGTACTCAGGGTGCTGGGTGCTCAGTGCTCGGGGTGCTCGGTGATCAGTACTCAGGGTGCTGGGTGCTCAGTGCTCAGGGTGCTGAGTACTCAGTACTCAGGGTGCTGGGTGCTCAGTGCTCAGGGTGCTGGGTGCTCAGTGCTCAGGGTGCTGGGTGGTCAGTGCTCAGTGCTCAAGGTGCTGGGTGCTCAGTGCTCAGTGCTCAGGGTGCTGGGTGCTCAGTACTCAGGGTGCTGGGTGCTCAGTACTCAGGGTGCTGGGTGCTCAGTTCTCAGGGTGCTGGGTGATCAGTACTCTGGGTGTTGGGTGCGCAGTACTCAGGGTGCTCAGTGCTCAGTACTCGGGGTGCTGGGTGCTCAGTGCTCAGTGTGCTCAGTGCTCAGTGCTCAGGGTGCTGGGTGCTCAGTGCTCGGGGCGCTGGGTGCTCAGTGCTCGGGGTGCTGGGTGCTCAGTACTCAGGGTGCTGTGTGCTCAGTGCTCAGTACTCAGCGTGCTGGGTGCTCAGTGCTCAGAGTGTTGGGTGCTCAGTACTCAGGGTGCTGGGTGCTCAGTACACAGGGTGCTCAGTGCTTAGTACTCAGCGTGCTGGGTGCTGAGTGCTCAGGGTCCTCGGTGCTCAGTACTCAGGGTATTCAGTGCTCAGTACTCAGCGTGCTTTGTGCTCAGTGCTCAGGGTGCTGGGTGCTCAGTACTCAGGGTCCTGGGTGCTCAGTGCTCGGGGTGCTCGGTGATCAGTACTCAGGGTGCTGGGTGCTCAGTGCTCAGGGTGCTGAGTACTCAGTACTCAGGGTGCTGGGTGCTCAGTGCTCAGGGTGCTGGGTGCTCAGTGCTCAGGGTGCTGGGTGCTCAGTGCTCGGGGTGCTGGGTGCTCAGTGCTCGGGGTGCTGGGTGCTCAGTGCTCAGGGTGCTGGGTGCTCAGTACTCAGGGTGCTGGGTGCTCATTACTCAGGGTGCTGGGTGCTCAGTGCTCAGGGTGCTGGGTGCTCAGTCCTCAGGGTGCTGGGTGCTCAGTACTCAGGGTGTTCGGTGCTTAGTACTCAGGGTGCTCAGTGCTCAGTACTCAGGGTGCTGGTTGCTCAGTGCTCGGGGTGCTCGGTGCTCAGTACTCAGGGTGCTGGGTGCTCAGTACTCAGGGTGCTGGGTGCTCCGTACTCAGGGTGCTGGGTGCTCAATACTCAGGGTGCTGGGTGCTCAGTACTCAGGGTGCTCGGTGCTCAGTACTCAGGGTGCTGGGTGCTCAGTGCTCAGGGTGCTTTGTACTCAGTACTCAGGGTTCTGGGTGCTCAGTACTCAGGGTGCTGGGTGCTCAGTGCTCAGGGTGATCTGTTCTCAGTACTCAGGGTGCTGGGTGCTCAGTGCTCGGGGTGCTGGGTGCTCAGTACTCGGGGTGCTCAGTACTCAGGGTACTGGGTGCTCAGTACTCAGGTTGCTGGGTGCTCAGTGCTCGGGGTGCTCGGTGCTCAGTACTCGGGGTGCTGGGTGCTCAGTACTCGGGGTGCTGGTTGCTAAGTGCTCAGGGTGCTGGGTGCTCAGTGCTCGGGGTGCTGGGTGCTCAGTGCTGAGGGTGCTGGCTGCTCAGTGCTCAGGGTGCTGGGTGCTCAGTACTCAGGGTGCTAGGTGCTCAGAACTCAGTGTGCTCAGTGCTCAGTACTCAGCGTGCTGGGTGCTCAGTGCTCAGGGTCCTCGGTGCTCAGTACTCAGGGTGCTCAGTGCTCAGTACTCAGCGTGCTTTGTGCTCAGTGCTCAGGGTGCTGGGTGCTCAGTACTCAGGGTGCTGGGTGCTCAGTACTCAGGGTGCTGGGTGCTCAGTACTCAGGGTGCTGGGTGCTCAGTGCTCGGGGTGCTCGGTGATCAGTACTCAGGGTGCTGGGTGCTCAGTGCTCAGGGTGCTGAGTACTCAGTACTCAGGGTGCTGGGTGCTCAGTGCTCAGGGTGCTGGGTGCTCAGTGCTCAGGGTGCTGGGTGCTCAGTGCTCAGTGCTCAAGGTGCTGGGTGCTCAGTGCTCAGTGCTCAGGGTGCTGGGTGCTCAGTACTCAGGGTGCTGGGTGCTCAGTACTCAGGGTGCTGGGTGCTCAGTTCTCAGGGTGCTGGGTGATCAGTACTCTGGGTGTTGGGTGCGCAGTACTCAGGGTGCTCAGTTCTCAGTACTCGGGGTGCTGGGTGCTCAGTGCTCAGTGTGCTCAGTGCTCAGTGCTCAGGGTGCTGGGTGCTCAGTGCTCGGGGCGCTGGGTGCTCAGTGCTCGGGGTGCTGGGTGCTCAGTACTCAGGGGGCTGTGTGCTCAGTGCTCAGTACTCAGCGTGCTGTGTACTCAGTGCTCAGAGTGTTGGGTGCTCAGTACTCAGGGTGCTTGGTGCTCAGTGCTCAGTGCTCAGGGTGCTCAGTGCTCAGGGTGCTCAGTGCTCAGGGTGCTGGGTGCTCAGGGTGCTGGGTGCTCAGTGCTCGGGGTGCTGGGTGCTCAGTTCTCAGTGCTCAGGGTGCTGGGTGCTCAGTGCTCAGTGCTCAGGGTGCTGGGTGTTCAGTACTCAGGGTGCTCGGTGCTCAGTGCTCAGGGTGCTAGGTGCTCAGTACTCAGGGTGCTGGGTGCTCAGTGCTCGGGGTGCTGGGTGCTCAGTACTCAGGGTGCTGGGTGCTCAGTACTCAGGGTGCTGGGTGCTCAGTGCTCAGGGTGCTGGGTGCTCATTACTCAGTGTCCTCGATGCTCAGTACTCAGGGTGCTCGGTGCTCAGTACTCAGGGTGCTGGGTGCTCAGTACTCAGGGTGCTGGGTGCTCAGTACTCAGGGTGCTGGGTGCTCAGTGCTCAGGGTGCTGGGTGCTCAGTGCTCTGGTTGCTGGGTGCTCAGTGCTCAGGGTGCTGGGTGCTCAGTGCTCAGGGTGCTGGGTGCTCAGTGATCGGGGTGATGGGTGCTGAGTGCTCAGGGTGCTGAGTGCTCAGTGCTCGGGGTGCTCGGTGCTCAGTGCTCAGGGTCCTGGGTGCTCAGTACTCAGGGTGCTAGGTGCTTAGTAATCAGGGTGCTCAGTGCTCAGTACACAGGGTGCTGGGTGCTCAGTGCTCGGGGTGCTGGGTGCTCAGTGCTCAGTAATCAGGGTGCTGGGTGCTAAGTGCTCAGGGTGCTGAGTGCTCAGTACTCAGCGTGCTGGGTGCTCAGTACTCAGGGTGCTGGGTGTTCAGTGCTCAGGGTGCTGGGTGCTCAGTGCTCAGGTTGCTGGGTGCTCAGTGCTCGGGGAGCTCGGTGCTCAGTACTCAGGGTGCTGGGTGCTCAGTACTCAGTGCTCGGGGTACTGGGTGCTCCGTGCTCGGGGTGATCTGTTCTCAGTACTCAGGGTGCTGGGTGCTCAGTGCTCGGGGTGCTGGGAGCTCAGTACTCGGGGTG
This sequence comes from Microtus oregoni, assembly GCF_018167655.1. Classification (NCBI taxonomy): domain Eukaryota; kingdom Metazoa; phylum Chordata; class Mammalia; order Rodentia; family Cricetidae; genus Microtus; species Microtus oregoni. Next base: position 117,372 of record NW_024543329.1, read on the forward strand.
CTCAGTACTCAGGGTACTGGGTGCTCAGTACTCAGGGTGCTGGGTGCTCAGAGCTCGGGGTGCTCGGTGCTCAGTACTCGGGGTGCTGGGTGCTCAGTGCTCAGGGTGCTGGGTGCTCAGTGCTCGGGGTGCTGGGTGCTCAGTGCTGAGGGTGCTGGCTGCTCAGTGCTCAGGGTGCTGGGTGCTCAGTACTCAGGGTGCTAGGTGCTCAGTACTCAGGGTGCTCAGTGCTTAGTACTCAGCGTGCTGGGTGCTGAGTGCTCAGGGTCCTCGGTGCTCAGTACTCAGGGTGTTCAGTGCTCAGTACTCAGCGTGCTTTGTGCTCAGTGCTCAGGGTGCTGGGTGCTCAGTACTCAGGGTGCTGGGTGCTCAGTGCTCGGGGTGCTCGGTGATCAGTACTCAGGGTGCTGGGTGGTCAGTGCTCAGGGTGCTGAGTACTCAGTACTCAGGGTGCTGGGTGCTCAGTGCTCAGGGTGCTGGGTGCTCAGTGCTCAGGGTACTGGGTGCTCAGTGCTCGGGGTGCTGGGTGCTCAGTGCTCGGGGTGCTGGGTGCTCAGTGCTCAGGGTGCTGGGTGCTCAGTACTCAGGGTGCTGGGTGCTCATTACTCAGGGTGCTGGGTGCTCAGTGCTCAGGGTGCTGGGTGCTCAGTCCTCAGGGTGCTGGGTGCTCAGTACTCAGGGTGTTCGGTGCTTAGTACTCAGGGTGCTCAGTGCTCAGTACTCAGGGTGCTGGTTGCTCAGTGCTCAGGGTGCTCGGTGCTCAGTACTCAGGGTGCTGGGTGCTCAGTACTCAGGGTGCTGGGTGCTCCGTACTCAGGGTGCTGGGTGCTCAGTACTCAGGGTGCTGGGTGCTCAGTACTCAGGGTGCTGGGTGCTCAGTGCTCAGGGTGCTGGGTGCTCAGTACTCAGGGTGCTGGGTGCTCAGTACTCATCGTGCTCGGTGCTCAGTACTCAGGGTGCTGGGTGCTCAGTGCTCAGGGTGCTTTGTACTCAGTACTCAGGGTTCTGGGTGCTCAGTACTCAGGGTGCTGGGTGCTCAGTGCTCAGGGTGCTGGGTGATCAGTGCTCAGGGTGCTGTGTGCTCAGTACTCAGGGTGCTGGGTGCTCAGTGCTCAGGGTGATCAGTGCTCAGTACTCAGGGTGCTCAGTACTCAGGGTGCTGTGTGCTCAGTGCTCAGGGTGCTGGGTGCTCAGTACTCAGGGTGCTCAGTGCTCAGGGTGCTGGGTGCTCAGGGTGCTGGGTGCTCAGTGCTCGGGGTGCTGGGTGCTCAGTGCTCAGTGCTCAGGGTGCTGGGTGCTCAGTGCTCAGGGTGCTGTGTGCTCAGTGCTCAGTACTCAGCGTGCTGGGTGCTCATTGCTCAGAGTGTTGGGTGCTCAGTACTCAGGGTGCTGGGTGCTCAGTGCTCAGTGCTCAGGGTGCTCAGTGCTCAGGGTGCTCAGTGCTCAGGGTGCTGGGTGCTCAGGGTGCTGGGTGCTCAGTGCTCGGGGTGCTGGGTGCTCAGTGCTCAGTGCTCAGGGTGCTGGGTGCTCAGTGCTCAGTGCTCAGGGTGCTGGGTGTTCAGTACTCTGGGTGCTCGGTGCTCAGTGCTCAGGGTGCTAGGTGCTCAGTACTCAGGGTGCTGGGTGCTCAGTGCTCGGGGTGCTGGGTGCTCAGTGCTCAGGGTGATCAGTGCTCAGTACTCAGGGTGCTGGGTGCTCAGTACTCAGGGTGCTGGGTGCTCAGTGCTCAGGGTGCTGGGTGCTCAGTACTCAGGGTGCTGGGTGCTCAGTACTCAGGGTGCTCCGTGCTCAGTACTCAGGGTGCTGGGTGCTCAGTGCTCAGGGTGCTTTGTACTCAGTACTCAGGGTTCTGGGTGCTCAGTACTCAGGGTGCTGTGTGCTCAATGCTCAGGGTGCTGGGTGCTCAGTGCTCAGGGTGCTGGGTGCTCAGTACTCAGGGTGCTGGGTGCTCAGTGCTCAGGGTGATCGGTGCTCAGTACTCAGGGTGCTCAGTACTCAGGGTGCTGGGTGCTCAGTACTCAGGGTGCTGGGTGCTCAGTGTTCAGGGTGCTGGGTGCTCAGTCCTCAGGGTGCTTGGTGCTCAGTACTTAGTGTGCTCGGTGCTCAGTACTCAGGGTGCTGGGTGCTCAGTGCTCAGGGTGCTTTGTACTCAGTACTCAGGGTTCTGGGTGCTCAGTACTCAGGGTGCTGGGTGCTCAGTGCTCAGGGTGCTGGGTGCTCATTCTCGGGGTGCTGGGTGCTCAGTGCTCGGTGTGCTGGGTGCTCAGTGCTCAGGGTGCTGGGGGCTCAGTACTCAGGGTGCTGGGTGCTCAATACTCAGGGTGCTCGGTTCTCAGTACTCAGGGTGCTGGGTGCTCATTCTCGGGGTGCTGGGTGCTCAGTGCTCGGGTTTCTGGGTGCTCAGTACTCAGGGTGCTGGGGGCTCAGTACTCAGGGTGCTGGGTGCTCAGTACTCAGGGTGATCTGTTCTCAGTACTCAGGGTGCTGGGTGCTCAGTGCTCGGGGTGCTGGCTGCTCAGTACTCGGGGTGCTCAGTACTCAGGGTACTTGGTGCTCAGTACTCAGGGTGCTGGGTGCTCAGTACTCAGGGTGCTGGGTGCTCAGTGCTCAGGGTGCTGTGTGCTCAGTGCTCGGGGTGCTGGGTGCTCAGTGCTGAGCGTGCTGGCTGCTCAGTGCTCAGGGTGCTGTGTGCTCAGTATTCAGGGTGCTAGGTGCTCAGTACTCAGGGTGCTCAGTGCTCAGTACTCAGCGTGCTGGGTGCTCAGTGCTCAGGGTCCTCGGTGCTCAGTACTCAGGGTGCTCAGTGCTCAGTACTCAGCGTGCTTTGTGCTCAGTGCTCAGGGTGCTGGGTGCTCAGTACTCAGGGTGCTGGGTGCTCAGTACTCAGGGTGCTGGGTGCTCAGTGCTCGGGGTGCTCGGTGATCAGTACTCAGGGTGCTGGGTGCTCAGTGCTCAGGGTGCTGAGTACTCAGTACTCAGGGTGCTGGGTGCTCAGTGCTCAGGGTGCTGGGTGCTCAGTGCTCAGGGTGCTGGGTGCTCAGTGCTCGGGGTGCTGGGTGCTCAGTGCTCGGGGTGCTGGGTGCTCAGTGCTCGGGGTGCTGGGTGCTCAGTGCTCGGGGTGCTGGGTGCTCAGTACTCAGGGTGCTGGGGGCTCAGTACTCAGGGTGCTGGGTGCTCAGTGTTCAGGGTGCTGGGTGCTCAGTCCTCAGGGTGCTGGGTGCTCAGTACTCAGGGTGTTCGGTGCTCAGTACTCAGGGTGCTCAGTGCTCAGTACTCAGGGTGCTGGTTGCTCAGTGCTCGGGGTGCTCGGTGCTCAGTACTCAGGGTGCTCAGTGCTCAGTACTCAGGGTGCTGGTTGCTCAGTGCTCGGGGTGCTCGGTGCTCAGTACTCAGGGTGCTGGGTGCTCAGTACTCAGGGTGCTGGGTGCTCAGTACTCAGGGTGCTGTGTGCTCAGTACTCAGGGTGCTGGGTGCTCAGTACTCAGGGTGCTGTGTGCTCAGTGCTCAGGGTGCTGTGTGCTCAGTACTCAGGGTGCTTGGTGCTCAGTACTTAGTGTGCTCGGTGCTCAGTACTCAGGGTGCTGGGTGCTCAGTGCTCAGGGTGCTTTGTACTCAGTACTCAGGGTTCTGGGTGCTCAGTACTCAGGGTGCTGGGTGCTCAGTGCTCAGGGTGCTGGGTGCTCAGTGCTCAGGGTGCTGGGTGCTCAGTACTCAGGGTGCTGGGTGCTCAGTGCTCAGGGTGATCGGTGCTCAGTACTCAGGGTGCTCAGTACTCAGGGTGCTGGGTGCTCAGTGCTCAGGGTGCTGGGTGCTCAGTACTCAGGGTGCTGGGTGCTCAGTGCTCGGTGTGCTGGGTGCTCAGTGCTCAGGGTGCTCAGTGCTCAGGGTGCTGGGTGCTCAGTGCTCGGTGTGCTCGGTGCTCAGGGTGCTGGGTGCTCAGTCCTCAGGGTGCTCAGTGCTCAGGGTGCTGGGTGCTCAGTGCTCGGGGTGCTCGGTGCTCAGTACTCAGGGTGCTGGGTGCTCAGTACTCATGGTGCTGGGTGCTCAGTACTCAGGGGGCTGGGTGCTCAGTGCTCAGGGTGCTGGGTGCTCAGTGCTCAGGGCGCTGGGTGCTCAGTGCTCGGGGTGCTGGGTGCTCAGTGCTCGGGGTGCTGGGTGGTCAGTGCTCAGTGCTCAGGGTGCTGGGTGCTCAGTGCTCAGTGCTCAGGGTGCTGGGTGCTCAGTACTCAGGGTGCTGGGTGCTCAGTACTCAGGGTGCTGGGTGCTCAGTGATCAGGGTGCTGGGTGCTCAGTACTCTGGGTGTTGGGTGCTCAGTACTCAGGGTGCTGGGTGCTCAGTGCTCGGGGTGCTCGGTGCTCAGTACTCAAGGTGCTGGGTGCTCAGTGCTCAGGGTGCGGGGTGCTCAGTCCTCGGGGTGCTCCGTGCTCAGTGCTCAGGGGGCTGGGTACTCAGTACTCAGGGTGCTCGGTGCTCAGTACTCAGGGTTCTCAGTGCTCAAGGTGCTGGGTGCTCAGTACTCAGGGTTCTCAGTGCTCAGTGTGCTCAGTGCTCAGTGCTCGGGGTGCTGGGTGCTCAGTGCTCGGGGCGCTGGGTGCTCAGTGCTCGGGGTGCTGGGTGCTCAGTACTCAGGGTGCTGTGTGCTCAGTGCTCAGTACTCAGAGTGCTGGGTGCTCAGTGCTCAGAGTGTTGGGTGCTCAGTACTCAGGGTGCTGGGTGCTCAGTGCTCAGTGCTCAGGGTGCTCAGTGCTCAGGGTGCTCAGTGCTCAGGGTGCTGGGTGCTCAGGGTGCTGGGTGCTCAGTGCTCGGGGTGCTGGGTGCTCAGTGCTCAGTGCTCAGGGTGCTGGGTGCTCAGTGCTAAGTGCTCAGGGTGCTGGGTGTTCAGTACTCAGGGTGCTCGGTGCTCAGTGCTCAGGGTGCTGGGTGCTCAGTACTCAGGGTGCTGGGTGCTCAGTGCTCGGGGTGCTGGGTGCTCAGTACTCAGGGTGATCAGTGCTCAGTACTCAGGGTGCTGGGTTCTCAGTGCTCTGGGTGCTGGGTGCTCAGTCCTCAGGGTGCTCAGTACTCAGGATGCTCTGTGCTCAGTGCTCAGTACTCAGGGTGCTCAGTACTCAGGGTGCTGGGTGCTCAGTGCTCGGGGTGCTGGGTGCTCAGTACTCAGGGTGCTGGATGCTCAGTATTCGGGGTGCTGGGTGCTCAGTACTCAGGGTGCTGGGTGCTCAGTGCTCGGGGTGCTGGGTGCTCACTGCTCAGAGTGATCGGTGCTCAGTGCTCAGGGTGCTGGGTGCTCAGTCCTCCGGGTGCTCAGTGCTCAGGGTGCTGGGTGCTCATTGCTCGGTGTGCTCGGTGCTCAGTACTCAGGGTGCTGACTGCTCAGTACTCAGGGTGCTGGGTGCTCAGTACTCAGGTTGCTGGTTGCTCAGTACTCGGGGTGCTGGGTGCTCAGTACTCAGGGTGCTGGGTGCTCAGTGCTCGGGGTGCTGGGTGCTCACTGCTCAGAGTGATCGGTGCTCAGTGCTCAGGGTGCTGGGTGCTCAGTCCTCCGGGTGCTCAGTGCTCAGGGTGCTGGGTGCTCATTGCTCGGTGTGCTCGGTGCTCAGTACTCAGGGTGCTGACTGCTCAGTACTCAGGGTGCTGGGTGCTCAGTACTCAGGTTGCTGGTTGCTCAGTACTCAGGGTGCTGGGTGCTCAGTGCTCAGGGTGCTGGGTGCTCAGTGCTCGGGGTGCTGGGTGCTCAGGGCTGTGGTGCTGGGTGCTCAGTGCTCAGGGTGCTGGGTGCTCAGTGCTCAGTGCTCAGGGTGCTGGTTGCTCAGTACTCAGGGTGCTGGGTGCTCTGTACTCAGGGTGCTGGGTGCTCAGTGCTCAGGGTGCTCTGTGCTCAGTATTCAGGGTGCTGGGTGCTCAGTGCTTGGGGTGCTGCGTGCTCAGTGCTCAGGGAGCTGGGTGCTCAGTGCTCAGGGTGCTGGGTGCTCAGTACTCAGGGTGCTGGGTGCTCAGTGCTCGTTGTGCTCGGTGCTCAGTACTCAAGGTGCTGGGTGCTCAGTGCTCAGGGTGCTGGGTGCTCAGTCCTCGGGGTGCTCCGTGCTCAGTGATCAGGGTGCTGGGTGCTCAGTACTCAGGGTGCTCGGTGCTCAGTACTCAGGGTTTTCAGTGCTCAGTACTCAGGGTGCTGGGTGCTCAGTGCTCAGGGTGCTGGGTGCTCAGTACTCAGGGTGCTCAGTGCTCAGTACTCGGGGTGCTTGGTGCTCAGTACTCAGGGTGCTCAGTGCTCAGTACTCCGGGTGCTGGGTGCTCAGTGCTCAGGGTGCTCAGTGCTCAGTGCTCGCGGTGCTGGGTGCTCAGTGCTCGGGGCGCTGGGTGCTCAGTGCTCAGGGTGCTGGGTGCTCAGTAGTCGGGGTGCTGGGTGCTCAGTGCTCAGGGTGCTCAGTGCTCAGTACTCAGTGCTCAGGGTCCTCAGTGCTCAGTGCTCAGGGTGCTGGGTGTTCAGTACTCAGGGTGCTGGGTGCTCAGTACTCAGGGTGCTGGCTGCTCAGTGCTCAGTGTGCTGGGAGCTCAGTAGTCTGGGTGTTGGGTGCTCAGTACTCAGGGTGCTGGGTGCTCCGTGCTCAGGGTGCTCTGTGCTCAGTGCTCAGGGTTCTGGGTGCTCAGTGCTCAGGGTGCTGGGTGCTCAGTACTCAGGGTGCTGGGTGCTTAGTGCTCGAGGTGCTCGGTGCTCAGTACTCAAGGTGCTGGGTGCTCAGTGCTCAGGGTGCTGGGTGCTCAGTACTCGGGGTTCTCCGTGCTCATGGTGCTGGGTGCTCAGTGCTCAGAGTCCTTGGTGCTCAGTGCTCGGGGTGCTGGGTGCTGAGTGCTCAGGGTGCTGGGTGCTCAGTGCTCGGGGTGCTCGGTGCTCAGTGCTCAGGGTGCTGGGTGCTCAGTACTCAGGGTGCTTGGTGCTTAGTACTCAGGGTGCTCAGTGCTCAGTACACAGGGTGCTGGGTGCTCAGTGCTCGGGGTGCTGGGTGCTCAGTGCTCAGTACTCAGGGTGCTGGGTGCTCAGTGCTCAGGGTGCTGGGTGCTCAGTACTCAGCGTGCTGGGTGCTCAGTACTCAGGGTGCTGGGTGCTCAGTGCTCAGGGTGCTGGGTGCTCAGTGCTCAGGGTGCTGGGTGCTCAGTGATCGGGGTGCTGGGTGCTCAGTACTCAGGGTGCTCAGTGCTCGGTTAGCTCGGTGCTCAGTACTCAGGGTGCTGGGTGCTCAGTACTCAGTGCTCGGTGTCCTGGGTGCTCCATGCTCGGGGTGCTGGGTGCTCAGTGCTCTGGGTGCTGGGTGCTCAGTACTCAGGGTGCTGGGTGCTCAGTACTCAGGGTGCTGGGTGCTCAGTGCTCAGGGTGCTGTGTGCTCAGTACTCAGGGTGCTGGGTGCTCAGTACTCAGGGTGCTGGGTGCTCAGTGCTCAGGGTGCTGGGTGCTCAGTACTCAGGGTGCTGGGTGCTCAGTGCTCGGTGTGCTGGGTGCTCAGTGCTCAGGGTGCTCAGTGCTCAGGGTGCTGGGTGCTCAGTCCTCAGGGTGCTCAGTGCTCAGGGTGCTGGGTGCTCAGTGCTCGGGGTGCTCGGTGCTCAGTACTCAGGGTGCTGGGTGCTCAGTACTCATGGTGCTGGGTGCTCAGTACTCAGGGGGCTGGGTGCTCAGTGCTCAGGGTGCTGGGTGCTCAGTGCTCAGGGCGCTGGGTGCTCAGTGCTGGGGGGGGCTGGGTGCTCAGTGCTCGGGGTGCTGGGTGGTCAGTGCTCAGTGCTCAGGGTGCTGGGTGCTCAGTGCTCAGTGCTCAGGGTGCTGGGTGCTCAGTACTCAGGGTGCTGGGTGCTCAGTACTCAGGGTGCTGGGTGCTCAGTGATCAGGGTGCTGTGTGCTCAGTACTCTGGGTGTTGGGTGCTCAGTACTCAGGGTGCTGGGTGCTCAGTGCTCGGGGTGCTCGGTGCTCAGTACTCAAGGTGCTGGGTGCTCAGTGCTCAGGGTGCGGGGTGCTCAGTCCTCGGGGTGCTCCGTGCTCAGTGCTCAGGGGGCTGGGTACTCAGTACTCAGGGTGCTCGGTGCTCAGTACTCAGGGTTCTCAGTGCTCAGGGTGCTGGGTGCTCAGTACTCAGGGTTCTCAGTGCTCAGTGTGCTCAGTGCTCAGTGCTCGGGGTGCTGGGTGCTCAGTGCTCGGGGCGCTGGGTGCTCAGTGCTCGGGGTGCTGGGTGCTCAGTACTCAGGGTGCTGTGTGCTCAGTGCTCAGTACTCAGCGTGCTGGGTGCTCAGTGCTCAGAGTGTTGGGTGCTCAGTACTCAGGGTGCTGGGTGCTCAGTGCTCAGTGCTCAGGGTGCTCAGTGCTCAGGGTGCTCAGTGCTCAGGGTGCTGGGTGATCAGGGTGCTGGGTGCTCAGTGCTCGGGGTGCTGGGTGCTCAGTGCTCAGTGCTCAGGGTGCTGGGTGCTCAGTGCTGAGTGCTCAGGGTGCTGGGTGTTCAGTACTCAGGGTGCTCGGTGCTCAGTGCTCAGGGTGCTGGGTGCTCAGTACTCAGGGTGCTGTGTGCTCAGTGCTCGGGGTGCTGGGTGCTCAGTGCTCAGGGTGATCAGTGCTCAGTACTCAGGGTGCTGGGTTCTCAGTGCTCTGGGTGCTGGGTGCTCAGTCCTCAGGGTGCTCAGTACTCAGGATGCTCTGTGCTCAGTGCTCAGTACTCAGGGTGCTCAGTACTCAGGGTGCTGGGTGCTCAGTGCTCGGGGTGCTGGGTGCTCAGTACTCAGGGTGCTGGGTGCTCAGTACTCGGGGTGCTGGGTGCTCAGTACTCAGGGTACTGGGTGCTCAGTGCTCGGGGTGCTGGGTGCTCACTGCTCAGAGTGATCGGTGCTCAGTGCTCAGGGTGCTGGGTGCTCAGTCCTCCGGGTGCTCAGTGCTCAGGGTGCTAGGTGCTCATTGCTCGGTGTGCTCGGTGCTCAGTACTCAGGGTGCTGACTGCTCAGTACTCAGGGTGCTGGGTGCTCAGTACTCAGGTTGCTGGTTGCTCAGTACTCAGGGTGCTGGGTGCTCAGTGCTCAGGGTGCTGGGTGCTCAGTGCTCGGGGTGCTGGGTGCTCAGGGCTGTGGTGCTGGGTGCTCAGTGCTCAGGGTGCTGGGTGCTCAGTGCTCAGTGCTCAGGGTGCTGGTTGCTCAGTACTCATGGTGCTGGGTGCTCAGTACTCAGGGGGCTGGGTGCTCAGTGCTCAGGGTGCTGGGTGCTCAGTGCTCAGGGCGCTGGGTGCTCAGTGCTGGGGGGGGCTGGGTGCTCAGTGCTCGGGGTGCTGGGTGGTCAGTGCTCAGTGCTCAGGGTGCTGGGTGCTCAGTGCTCAGTGCTCAGGGTGCTGGGTGCTCAGTACTCAGGGTGCTGGGTGCTCAGTACTCAGGGTGCTGGGTGCTCAGTGATCAGGGTGCTGTGTGCTCAGTACTCTGGGTGTTGGGTGCTCAGTACTCAGGGTGCTGGGTGCTCAGTGCTCGGGGTGCTCGGTGCTCAGTACTCAAGGTGCTGGGTGCTCAGTGCTCAGGGTGCGGGGTGCTCAGTCCTCGGGGTGCTCCGTGCTCAGTGCTCAGGGGGCTGGGTACTCAGTACTCAGGGTGCTCGGTGCTCAGTACTCAGGGTTCTCAGTGCTCAGGGTGCTGGGTGCTCAGTACTCAGGGTTCTCAGTGCTCAGTGTGCTCAGTGCTCAGTGCTCGGGGTGCTGGGTGCTCAGTGCTCGGGGCGCTGGGTGCTCAGTGCTCGGGGTGCTGGGTGCTCAGTACTCAGGGTGCTGTGTGCTCAGTGCTCAGTACTCAGCGTGCTGGGTGCTCAGTGCTCAGAGTGTTGGGTGCTCAGTACTCAGGGTGCTGGGTGCTCAGTGCTCAGTGCTCAGGGTGCTCAGTGCTCAGGGTGCTCAGTGCTCAGGGTGCTGGGTGATCAGGGTGCTGGGTGCTCAGTGCTCGGGGTGCTGGGTGCTCAGTGCTCAGTGCTCAGGGTGCTGGGTGCTCAGTGCTGAGTGCTCAGGGTGCTGGGTGTTCAGTACTCAGGGTGCTCGGTGCTCAGTGCTCAGGGTGCTGGGTGCTCAGTACTCAGGGTGCTGTGTGCTCAGTGCTCGGGGTGCTGGGTGCTCAGTGCTCAGGGTGATCAGTGCTCAGTACTCAGGGTGCTGGGTTCTCAGTGCTCTGGGTGCTGGGTGCTCAGTCCTCAGGGTGCTCAGTACTCAGGATGCTCTGTGCTCAGTGCTCAGTACTCAGGGTGCTCAGTACTCAGGGTGCTGGGTGCTCAGTGCTCGGGGTGCTGGGTGCTCAGTACTCAGGGTGCTGGGTGCTCAGTACTCGGGGTGCTGGGTGCTCAGTACTCAGGGTACTGGGTGCTCAGTGCTCGGGGTGCTGGGTGCTCACTGCTCAGAGTGATCGGTGCTCAGTGCTCAGGGTGCTGGGTGCTCAGTCCTCCGGGTGCTCAGTGCTCAGGGTGCTAGGTGCTCATTGCTCGGTGTGCTCGGTGCTCAGTACTCAGGGTGCTGACTGCTCAGTACTCAGGGTGCTGGGTGCTCAGTACTCAGGTTGCTGGTTGCTCAGTACTCAGGGTGCTGGGTGCTCAGTGCTCAGGGTGCTGGGTGCTCAGTGCTCGGGGTGCTGGGTGCTCAGGGCTGTGGTGCTGGGTGCTCAGTGCTCAGGGTGCTGGGTGCTCAGTGCTCAGTGCTCAGGGTGCTGGTTGCTCAGTACTCAGGGTGCTGGGTGCTCTGTACTCAGGGTGCTGGGTGCTCAGTGCTCAGGGTGCTCTGTGCTCAGTACTCAGGGTGCTGGGTGCTCAGTGCTTGGGGTGCTGCGTGCTCAGTGCTCAGGGAGCTGGGTGCTCAGTGCTCAGGGTGCTGGGTGCTCAGTACTCAGGGTGCTGGGTGCTCAGTGCTCGTTGTGCTCGGTGCTCAGTACTCAAGGTGCTGGGTGCTCAGTGCTCAGGGTGCTGGGTGCTCAGTCCTCGGGGTGCTCCGTGCTCAGTGATCAGGGTGCTGGGTGCTCAGTACTCAGGGTGCTCGGTGCTCAGTACTCAGGGTTTTCAGTGCTCAGTACTCAGGGTGCTGGGTGCTCAGTGCTCAGGGTGCTGGGTGCTCAGTACTCAGGGTGCTCAGTGCTCAGTACTCGGGGTGCTTGGTGCTCAGTACTCAGGGTGCTCAGTGCTCAGTACTCCGGGTGCTGGGTGCTCAGTGCTCAGGGTGCTCAGTGCTCAGTGCTCGCGGTGCTGGGTGCTCAGTGCTCGGGGCGCTGGGTGCTCAGTGCTCAGGGTGCTGGGTGCTCAGTACTCGGGGTGCTGGGTGCTCAGTGCTCAGGGTGCTCAGTGCTCAGTACTCAGTGCTCAGGGTGCTCAGTGCTCAGTGCTCAGGGTGCTGGGTGTTCAGTACTCAGGGTGCTGGGTGCTCAGTACTCAGGGTGCTGGCTGCTCAGTGCTCAGTGTGCTGGGAGCTCAGTAGTCTGGGTGTTGGGTGCTCAGTACTCAGGGTGCTGGGTGCTCCGTGCTCAGGGTGCTCTGTGCTCAGTGCTCAGGGTTCTGGGTGCTCAGTGCTTAGGGTGCTGGGTGCTCAGTACTCAGGGTGCTGGGTGCTTAGTGCTCGAGGTGCTCGGTGATCAGTACTCAAGGTGCTGGGTGCTCAGTGCTCAGGGTGCTGGGTGCTCAGTACTCGGGGTTCTCCGTGCTCATGGTGCTGGGTGCTCAGTGCTCAGGGTGCTTGGTGCTCAGTGCTCGGGGTGCTGGGTGCTGAGTGCTCAGGGTGCTGGGTGCTCAGTGCTCGGGGTGCTCTGTGCTCAGTGCTCAGGGTGCTGCGTGCTCAGTACTCAGGGTGCTGGGTGCTTAGTACTCAGGGTGCTCAGTGCTCAGTACACAGGGTGCTGGGTGCTCAGTGCTCGGGGTGCTGGGTGCTCAGTGCTCAGTACTCAGGGTGCTGGGTGCTCAGTGCTCAGGGTGCTGGGTGCTCAGTACTCAGCGTGCTGGGTGCTCAGTACTCAGGGTGCTGGGTGCTCAGTGCTCAGGGTGCTGGGTGCTCAGTGCTCAGGGTGCTGGGTGCTCAGTGATCGGGGTGCTGGGTGCTCAGTACTCAGGGTGCTCAGTGCTCGGTTAGCTCGGTGCTCAGTACTCAGGGTGCTGGGTGTTCAGTACTCAGTGCTCGGGGTCCTGGGTGCTCCATGCTCGGGGTGCTGGGTGCTCAGTGCTCTGGGTGCTGGGTACTCAGTACTCAGGGTGCTGGGTGCTCAGTACTCAGGGTGCTGGGTGCTCAGTGCTCAGGGTGCTGTGTGCTCAGTACTCAGGGTGCTGGGTGCTCAGTACTCAGGGTGCTCGGTGCTCAGTACTCAGGGTGCTGGTTCCTCAGTGCTCAGGGTGCTGGGTACTCAGTACTCAGGGTGCTGGGTGCTCAGTACTCAGGGTGCTGGGTGCTCAGTGCTCAGGGTGCTGGGTGCTCAGTGCTCAGGGTGCTGGGTGCTCAGTACTCAGGGTGCTGGGTGCTCAGTGCTCAGGGTGATCGGTGCTCAGTACTCAGGGTGCTCAGTACTCAGGGTGCTGGGTGCTCAGTGCTCAGGGTGCTGGGTGCTCAGTACTCAGGGTGCTGGGTGCTCAGTGCTCGGGGTGCTGGGTGCTCAGTGCTCAGGGTGATCGGTGCTCAGTACTCAGGGTGCTGGGTGCTCAGTGCTCAGGGTGCTGGGTGCTCAGTCCTCAGGGTGCTCAGTGCTCAGGGTGCTGGGTGCTCAGTACTCATGGTGCTGGGTGCTCAGTACTCAGGGGGCTGGGTGCTCAGTGCTCAGTGTGCTGGGTGCTCAGTGCTCAGGGCGCTGGGTGCTCAGTGCTCGGGGTGCTGGGTGCTCAGTGCTCGGGGTGCTGGGTGGTCAGTGCTCAGTGCTCAAGGTGCTGGGTGCTCAGTGCTCAGTGCTCAGGGTGCTGGGTGCTCAGTACTCAGGGTGCTGGGTGCTCAGTACTCAGGGTGCTGGGTGCTCAGTTCTCAGGGTGCTGGGTGATCAGTACTCGGGGTGTTGGGTGCTCAGTACTCAGGGTGCTCAGTGCTCAGTACTCGGGGTGCTGGGTGCTCAGTGCTCAGTGTGCTCAGTGCTCAGTGCTCAGGGTGCTGGGTTCTCAACGCTCGGGGCGCTGGGTGCTCAGTGCTCGGGGTGCTGGGTGCTCTGTACTCAGGGTGCTGTGTGCTCAGTGCTCAGTACTCAGCGTGCTGGGTGCTCAGTGCTCAGAGTGTTGGGTGCTCAGTACTCAGGGTGCTGGGTGCTCAGTGCTCAGTGCTGAGGGTGCTCAGTGCTGAGGGTGCTCAGTGCTCAGGGTGCTGGGTGCTCAGGGTGCTGGGTGCTCAGTGCTCGGGGTGCTGGGTGCTCAGTTCTCAGTGCTCAGGGTGCTGTGTGCTCAGTGCTCAGTGCTCAGGGTGCTGGGTGTTCAGTACTCAGGGTGCTCGGTGCTCAGTGCTCAGGGTGCTAGGTGCTCAGTACTCAGGGTTCTGGGTGCTCAGTGCTCGGGGTGCTGGGTGCTCAGTACTCAGGGTGCTGGGTGCACAGTGCTAGGGGTGCTGGGTGCTCAGTGCTCGGGGTCTGGATGCTCAGTACTCAGGGTGCTGCATGCTCAGAACTCAGGGCGCTGGGTGCTCAGTGCTCAGGGTGCTGGGTGCTCAGAGCTCTAGGTGCTGGGTGCTCAGTTCTCAGGGTGCTGGGTGCTCAGTGCTCAGGGTGCTGGGTGCTCAGTGCTCGGGGTGCTGGGTGCTGAGTGCTCAGGGTGCTGGGTGCTCAGTGCTCGGGGTGCTCAGTGCTCAGGGTCCTGGGTGCTCAGTACTCAGTGTGCTGGGTGCTTAGTACTCAGGGTGCACAGTGCTCTGTACACAGGGTGCTGGGTGCTCAGTGCTCGGGGTGCTGGGTGCTCAGTGCTCAGTACTCAGGGTGCTGGGTGCTCAGTGCTCGCGGTGCTGGGTGCTCAGTACTCAGCGTGCTGGGTGCTAAGTACTCAGGGTGCTGGGTGCTCAGTGTTCAGGGTGCTGGGTGCTCAGTGCTCAGGGTGCTGGGTGCTCAGTGATCGGGGTGCTGGGTGCTCAGTACTCAGGGTGCTCAGTGCTCGGGGAGCTCGGTGCTCAGTACTCAGGGTGCTGGGTGCTCAGTACTCAGTGCTCGGGGTCCTGGGTGCTCCGTGCTCGGGGAGCTGGGTGCTCAGTACTGGGGGTGCTCGGTGGTCAGTACTCAGGGTGCTGGGTGCTTAGTACTCCGGGTGATGGGTGCTCAGTACTCAGGGTGCTCGGTGCTCAGTACTCAGGGTGCTGTGTGCTCAGTGCTCAGGGTGCTGGGTGCTAAGTACTCAGGGTGCTGGGTGCTCAGAGCTCAGGGTGCTGGTTCCTCAGTACTCAGAGTGCTCAGTACTCAGGGTGCTGGGTGCTCAGTGCTCAGGGTGCTGGGTGCTCAGTACTCAGGGTGCTGGGTGCTCAGTGCTCAGGGTGCTGGTTGCTCAGTACTCAGAGTGCTCAGTACTCAGGGTGCTGGGTGCTCAGTACTCAGGGTGCTCAGTACTCAGGGTGCTGGGAGCTCAGTGCTCGGGGTGCTGGGTGCTCAGTGCTCAGGGTGCTCAGTACTCAGGGTGCTGGGTTCTCAGTGCTTGGGGTGCTGGGTGCTCAGTGCTCAGGGTGCTGGGTGCTCAGTGCTCAGGGTGCAGGGTGCTAAGTACTCAGGGTGCTCGGTGCTCAGTACTCAGGGTGCTGGGTGCTCAGTGCTCAGGTTGCTGGGTGCTAAGTACTCAGTGTGCTGGGTGTTCAGTACTCAGGGTGCTGGGTGCTCAGTGCTCAGGGTGCTGGGTGCTCAGTACTCAGGGTGCTGGGTGCTCAGTGCTCAGGGTGCTGGGTGCTCAGTACTCAGGGTGCTCAGTACTCAGGGTGCTGGGTGGTCAGTACTCAGGGTGCTCAGTACTCAGGGTGCAGGGTGCTCAGTGCTCGGGTTGCTGGGTGCTCAGTACTCAGGGTGCTCAGTACCCGGGGTGCTGGGTGCTCAGTGCTCGGGGTGCAGGGTGCTCAGTACTCAGGGTGCTTGTTGCTCAGTGCTCAGGGTGCTGGGTGCTCAGTACTCAGGGTGCTGGGTGCTCAGTGCTCAGCGTGCTCGGTGCTCAGTACTCAGGGTGCTCAGTGCTCAGGGTGCTGGGTGCTCAGTGCTCGGGGTGCTCATTGCTCAGTACTCAGGGTGCTGAGTGCTCAGTACTCAGGGTTCTGGGTGCTCAGTACTCAGGTTGCTGGGTGGTCAGTGCTCGGGGTGCTGGGTGCTCAGTGCTCAGGGTCCTGGGTGCTCAGTACTCAGGGTGCTGGGTGCTCAGTACTCGGGGTGCTGGGTGCTCAGTACTCAGGGTGCTGGGTGCTCAGTACTCGGGTGCTGGTTGCTCAGTGCTCAGGGTGCTGGGTGCTCAGTGCTCAGGGTGCTGGGTGCTCAGTGCTCGGGGTGCTGGGTGCTCAGTACTCAGGGTACTGGGTGCTCAGTGCTCAGGGTGCTGGGTGCTCAGTGCTCGGGGTGCTGGGTGCTCAGTGCTCAGGGTGCTGGGTGCTCAGTACTCAGGGTGCTGGGAGCTCAGTGCTCAGGGTGATCGGTGCTCAGTACTCAGGGTGCTCAGTACTCAGGGTGCTGGTTGCTCAGTGCTCGGGGTGCTGGGTGCTCAGTACTCAGGGTGTTGGGTGCTCAGTGCTCTGGGTGCTGGGTGCTAAGTGCTCAGGGTGATCGGTGCTCAGTACTCAGGGTGCTGGGTGCTCAGGGCTCAGGGTGCTGGGTGATCAGTCCTCAGGGTGCTCAGTGCTCAGGGTGCTGGGTGCTCAGTGCTCGGGGTGCTCAGTACTCAGTACTCAGGGAGCTGAGTGCTCAGTACTCAGGGTGCTGGGTGGTCAGTGCTCGGGGTGCTGGGTACTCAGTGCTCAGGGTGCTGGGTGATCAGTGCTCAGGGTGCTGGGTGCTCAGTGCTCAGGGTGCTGGGTGCTCAGTGCTCGCGGTGCTGGGTGCACAGTGCTCAGGGTGCTGGGTGCTCAGTGCTCAGTGCTCTGGGTGCTGGTTGCTCAGTGCTCAGTGCTAAGGGTGCTGGTTGCTCAGTACTCAGGGTGCTGGGTGCTCAGTACTCAGTGTGCTGGGTGCTCAGTGCTCCGGGTGCTGGGTGCTCAGTACTCAGGGTGCTGGGTGATCAGTGCTCGGGGTGCTGGGTGCTCAGTGCTCAGGGTGCTGGGTGCTCAGTGCTCAGGGTGCTGGGAGCTCAGTACTCAGGGTGCTGGGTGCTAAGTACTCAGGGTGCTGGGTGCTCAGTGTTCAGGGTGCTGGGTGCTCAGTGCTCAGGGTGCTGGGTGCTCAGTGATCGGGGTGCTGGGTGCTCAGTACTCAGGGTGCTCAGTGCTCGGGGAGCTCGGTGCTCAGTACTCAGGGTGCTGGGTGCTCAGTACTCAGTGCTCGGGGTCCTGGGTGCTCCGTGCTCGGGGTGCTGGGTGCTCAGTACTGGGGGTGCTCGGTGCTCAGTACTCAGGGTGCTGGGTGCTTAGTACTCCGGGTGCTGGGTGCTCAGTACTCAGGGTGCTCGGTGCTCAGTACTCAGGGTGCTGTGTGCTCAGTGCTCAGGGTGCTGGGTGCTAAGTACTCAGGGTGCTGGGTGCTCAGAGCTCAGGGTGCTGGTTGCTCAGTACTCAGAGTGCTCAGTACTCAGGGTGCTGGGTGCTCAGTGCTCAGGGTGCTGGGTGCTCAGTACTCAGGGTGCTGGGTGCTCAGTGCTCAGGGTGCTGGTTGCTCAGTACTCAGAGTGCTCAGTACTCAGGGTGCTGGGTGCTCAGTACTCAGGGTGCTCAGTACTCAGGGTGCTGGGAGCTCAGTGCTCGGGGTGCTGGGTGCTCAGTGCTCAGGGTGCTCAGTACTCAGGGTGCTGGGTGCTCAGTGCTTGGGGTGCTGGGTGCTCAGTGCTCAGGGTGCTGGGTGCTCAGTGCTCAGGGTGCAGGGTGCTAAGTACTCAGGGTGCTCGGTGCTCAGTACTCAGGGTGCTGGGTGCTCAGTGCTCAGGTTGCTGGGTGCTAAGTACTCAGTGTGCTGGGTGCTCAGTACTCAGGGTGCTGGGTGCTCAGTGCTCAGGGTGCTGGGTTCTCAGTACTCAGGGTGCTGGGTGCTCAGTGCTCAGGGTGCTGGGTGCTCAGTACTCAGGGTGCTCAGTACTCAGGGTGCTGGGTGGTCAGTACTCAGGGTGCTCAGTACTCAGGGTGCAGGGTGCTCAGTGCTCGGGTTGCTGGGTGCTCAGTACTCAGGGTGCTCAGTACTCGGGGTGCTGGGTGCTCAGTGCTCGGGGTGCAGGGTGCTCAGTACTCAGGGTGCTTGTTGCTCAGTGCTCAGGGTGCTGGGTGCTCAGTACTCAGGGTGCTGGGTGCTCAGTGCTCAGGGTGCTGGGTGCTCAGTACTCAGGGTGCTCAGTGCTCAGGGTGCTGGGTGCTCAGTGCTCGGGGTGCTCATTGCTCAGTACTCAGGGTGCTGAGTGCTCAGTACTCAGGGTTCTGGGTGCTCAGTACTCAGGTTGCTGGGTGCTCAGTGCTCGGGGTGCTGGGTGCTCAGTGCTCAGGGTCCTGGGTGCTCAGTACTCAGGGTGCTGGGTGCTCAGTACTCGGGGTGCTGGGTGCTCAGTACTCAGGGTGCTGGGTGCTCAGTACTCAGGGTGCTGGGTGCTCAGTACTCGGGTGCTGGTTGCTCAGTGCTCAGGGTGCTGGGTGCTCAGTGCTCAGGGTGCTGGGTGCTCAGTGCTCGGGGTGCTGGGTGCTCAGTACTCAGGGTACTGGGTGCTCAGTGCTCAGGGTGCTGGGTGCTCAGTGCTCGGGGTGCTGGGTGCTCAGTGCTCAGGGTGCTGGGTGCTCAGTACTCAGGGTGCTGGGAGCTCAGTGCTCAGGGTGATCGGTGCTCAGTACTCAGGGTGCTCAGTACTCAGGGTGCTGGTTGCTCAGTGCTCGGGGTGCTGGGTGCTCAGTACTCAGGGTGTTGGGTGCTCAGTGCTCTGGGTGCTGGGTGCTAAGTGCTCAGGGTGATCGGTGCTCAGTACTCAGGGTGCTGGGTGCTCAGGGCTCAGGGTGCTGGGTGATCAGTCCTCAGGGTGCTCAGTGCTCAGGGTGCTGGGTGCTCAGTGCTCGGGGTGCTCAGTACTCAGTACTCAGGGTGCTGAGTGCTCAGTACTCAGGGTGCTGGGTGGTCAGTGCTCGGGGTGCTGGGTACTCAGTGCTCAGGGTGCTGGGTGATCAGTGCTCAGGGTGCTGGGTGCTCAGTGCTCATGGTGCTGGGTGCTCAGTACTCGGGTGCTGGGTGCTCAGTGCTCAGGGTGCTGGGTGCTCATTGCTCAGTGTGCTGGGTGCTCAGTGCTCGGGGTGCTGGGTGCTCAGTGCTCAGTACTCAGGGTGCTGGGTGCTCAGTGCTCAGTACTCAGGGTTCTGGGTGCTCAGTGCTTAGGGTGCTGGGTGCTCAGTGCTCAGGGTGCTGGGTGCTCAGTGCTCGGGGTGCTGGGTGCTCAGTGCTCAGTACTCAGGGTGCTGGGTGCTCAGTGCTCGGGGTGCTGGGTGCCCAGTGCTCAGTACTCAGGGTGCTGGGTGCTCAGTGCTCGGGGTGCTGGGTGCTCAGTGCTCGGGGTGCTGGGTGCTCAGTACTCGGGGTGCTGGGTGCTCAGCACTCAGGGTGTTGGGTGCTCAGTACTCCGGGTGCTGGGTGCTCAGTTCTCGGGGTGCTCGGTGCTCAGTACTCAGTGATCAGGGTGCTGAGTGCTCAGTGCTCAGGGTGCTGGGTGTTCAGTACTCAGGGAGCTGGGTGCTCAGTACTCAGGGTGCTGGGTGCTCAGTGCTCAGGCTGCTGGGTGCTCAGTACTCGGGGTGCTCGGTGCCCAGTGCTCAGGGTGCTGGGTGCTCAGTACTCAGGGTGCTGGGTACTCAGTGCTCAGGGTGCTCGGTGCTCATTACTCGGGGTGCTGGGTGCTCATTCTCGGGGTGTTGGGTGCTCAGTGCTCGGGGTGCTGGGTGCTCAGTACTCAGGGTGCTGGGTCCTCAGTGCTCAGGGTGCTGGGTGCTCAGTACTCAGGGTGCTGGGTGCTCAGTGCTCAGGGTGCTGGGTGCTCAGTACTCAGGGTGCTGGGTGCTCAGTGCTCAGGGTGCTGGGTGCTCAGTACTCAGGGTGCTGGGAGCTCAGTGCTCAGGGTGATCGGTGCTCAGTACTCAGGGTGCTCAGTGCTCAGGGTGCTTGGTGCTCAGTGCTCAGGGTGCTGGGTGCTCAGTCCTCAGGGTGCTTAGTGCTCAGGGTGCTGGGTGCTCAGTGCTCGGGGTGCTCGGTGCTCAGTACTCAGGGTGCTGAGTGCTCAGTACTCAGGGTGCTGGGTGCTCAGTACTCAGGGTGCTGGGTGCTCAGTGCTCAGGTTGCTGGGTGATCAGTGCTCAGGGTGCTGTGTGCTCAGTGCTCAGCGTGCTGGGTGCTCAGTGCTCGGGGTGCTGGGTGCTCAGTACTCAGGGTGCTGTGTGCTCAGTGCTCGGGGTGCTGGGTGCTCAGTACTCAGAGTGCTGGGTGCTCAGTGCTCAGGGTGCTGGGTGCTCAGTGCTCAGGGTGCTCGGTGCTTAGTACTCAGGGTGCTCGGTGCTCGGGGTGCTGGGTGCTCAGTGCTCGGGGTGCTGGGTGCTCAGTACTCAGGGTGCTGTGTGCTCAGTGCTCGGGGTGCTGGGTGCTCAGTACTCAGAGTGCTGGGTGCTCAGTGCTCAGGGTGCTGGGTGCTCAGTGCTCAGGGTGCTCGGTGCTTAGTACTCAGGGTGCTCGGTGCTCGGGGTGCTGGGTGCTCAGTGCTCGGGGTGCTGGGTGCTCAGTACTCAGGGTGCTGTGTGCTCAGTGCTCGGGGTGCTGGGTGCTCAGTACTCAGAGTGCTGGGTGCTCAGTGCTCAGGGTGCTGGGTGCTCAGTGCTCAGGGTGCTCGGTGCTTAGTACTCAGGGTGCTCGGTGCTCGGGGTGCTGGGTGTTCAGTGCTCAGGGTGCTGGGTGCTCAGTGCTCAGGGTGCTGGGTGCTCAGTGCTCAGGGTGCTGGGTGCACAGTACTCAGGGTGCTGGGTGCTCAGTGCTCGGGGTGCTGGGTGCTCAGTACTCAGGGTGCTGGGTGCTCAGTACTCGGGTGCTGGGTGCTCAGTACTCAGGGTGCTGGGTGCTCAGTGCTCGGGGTGCTGGGTGCTCAGTGCTCAGTACTCAGGGTGCTGGGTGCTCAGTGCTCGGGGTGCTGGGTGCTCAGTGCTCAGGGTGCTGGGTGCTCAGTGCTCGGGGTGCTGGGTGCTCAGTACTCAGGGTGCTGGGTGCTCAGTACTCGGGTGCTGGGTGCTCAGTGCTCAGGGTGCTGGGTGCTCAGTGCTCGGGGTGCTGGGTGCTCAGTGCTCAGTACTCAGGGTGCTGGGTGCTCAGTGCTCGGGGTGCTGGGTGCTCAGTGCTCAGGGTGCTGGGTGCTCAGTGCTCAGGGCGCTGGGTGCTCAGTGCTCAGTCCTCAGGGTGATGGGTGCACAGTGCTCAGGGTGCTGGGTGCTCAGTGCTCAGGGTGCTGGGTACTCAGTGCTCGGGGTGCTGGGTGCTCAGTACTCAGAGTGTTGGGTGCTCAGTACACATGGGGCTGGGTTCTCAGTGCTCGGGATGCTGGGTGCTCAGTGCTCCGGGTGCTGGGTGCTCAGTGCTCGGGGTGCTGTGTGTTCAGTGCTCACGGTGCTGGGTGTTCAGTACTCAGGGTGCTGGGTGCTCAGTACTCAGGGTTCTCATTGCTCAGGGTGCTGGGTGCTCAGTACTCAGGGTGCTGGGTGCTCAGTACTCAGGGTGCTCAGTGCTCAGTACTCAGGGTGCTCAGTGCTCAGTACTCAGGGTGCTCGGTGCTCAGGGTGCTGGGTGCTCATTGCTCCGGGTGCTGGGTGCTCATTGCTCGCGGTGCTGCATGCTCAGTGCTCGGGGTGCTCGGTGCTCAGTACTCAGGGTGCTGGGTACTCAGTGCTCAGGGTGCTCGGTGCTCAGTACTCGGGGTGCTGGGTGCTCATTCTCGGGTTGCTTGGTGCTCAGTGCTCGGGGTGCTGGGTGCTCAGTACTCAGGGTGATGGGTGGTCAGTGCTCAGGGTGCTGGGTGCTCAGTACTCAGGGTGCTGGGTGCTCAGTGCTCAGGGTGCTGGGTGCTCAGTACTCAGGGTGCTGGGTGCTCAGTGCTCAGGTTGCTGAGTGCTCAGTACTCAGGGTGCTGGGAGCTCACTGCTCAGGGTGATCGGTGCTCAGTACTCAGGGTGCTCAGTACTCAGGGTGCTGGGTTCTCAGTGCTCGGGGTGCTGGGTGCTCAGTATTCAGGGTGCTGGGTGCTCAGTGCTTTGGGTTCTGGGTGCTCAGTGCTCAGGGTGATCGGTGCTCAGTACTCAGGGTGCTGGGTGCTCAGTGCTCAGGGTGCTGGGTGCTCAGTCCTCAGGGTGCTTAGTGCTCAGGGTGCTGGGTGCTCAGTCCTCGGGGTGCTCGGTGCTCAGTACTCAGGGTGCTGAGTTCTCAGTACTCAGGGTGCTGGGTGCTCAGTACTCAGGGTGCTGGGTGCTCAGTGCTCAGGTTGCTGGGTGATCAGTGCTCAGGGTGCTGGGTGCTCAGTGCTCAGCGTGCTGGGTGCTCAGTGCTCGGGGTGCTGGGTGCTCAGTACTCAGGTTGCTGGGTGCTCAGTGCTTGGTGTGCTCGGTGCTCAGTACGTTGGGTGCTCACTACTCAGGGTGCTGGGTGCTCAGTGCTCGGGGTGATCCGTGCTCAGTACTCAGGTTGCTGGGTGCTCAGTTCTCGGGGTGCTCAGTGCTCAGTATGTTGGGTGCTCACTACTCAGGGTGCTGGGTTCTCAGTGCTCGGGGTGCTGGGTGCTCAGTGCTCAGGGTGCTGGGTGCTCAGTACTCAGGGTGCTGGGAGCTCAGTGCTCAGGGTGATCGGTGCTCAGTACTCAGGGTGCTCAGTACTCAGGGTGCTGGTTGCTCAGTGCTCGGGGTGCTGGGTGCTCAGTACTCAGGGTGTTGGGTGCTCAGTGCTCTGTGTGCTGGGTGCTAAGTGCTCAGGGTGATCGGTGCTCAGTACTCAGGGTGCTGGGTGCTCAGGGCTCAGGGTGCTGGGTGATCAGTCCTCAGGGTGCTCAGTGCTCAGGGTGCTGGGTGCTCAGTGCTCGGGGTGCTCAGTACTCAGTACTCAGGGTGCTGAGTGCTCAGTACTCAGGGTGCTGGGTGGTCAGTGCTCGGGGTGCTGGGTACTCAGTGCTCAGGGTGCTGGGTGATCAGTGCTCAGGGTGCTGGGTGCTCAGTGCTCAGGGTGCTGGGTGCTCAGTACTCGGGTGCTGGGTGCTCAGTGCTCAGGGTGCTGGGTGCTCATTGCTCAGTGTGCTGGGTGCTCAGTGCTCGGGGTGCTGGGTGCTCAGTGCTCAGTACTCAGGGTGCTGGGTGCTCAGTGCTCAGTACTCAGGGTGCTGGGTGCTCAGTGCTTAGGGTGCTGGGTGCTCAGTGCTCAGGGTGCTGGGTGCTCAGTGCTCGGGGTGCTGGGTGCTCAGTGCTCAGTACTCAGGGTGCTGGGTGCTCAGTGCTCGGGGTGCTGGGTGCCCAGTGCTCAGTACTCAGGGTGCTGGGTGCTCAGTGCTCGGGGTGCTGGGTGCTCAGTGCTCGGGGTGCTGGGTGCTCAGTACTCGGGGTGCTGGGTGCTCAGCACTCAGGGTGTTGGGTGCTCAGTACTCCGGGTGCTGGGTGCTCAGTTCTCGGGGTGCTCGGTGCTCAGTACTCAGTGATCAGGGTGCTGAGTGCTCAGTGCTCAGGGTGCTGGGTGTTCAGTACTCAGGGAGCTGGGTGCTCAGTACTCAGGGTGCTGGGTGCTCAGTGCTCAGGCTGCTGGGTGCTCAGTACTCGGGGTGCTCGGTGCCCAGTGCTCAGGGTGCTGGGTGCTCAGTACTCAGGGTGCTGGGTACTCAGTGCTCAGGGTGCTCGGTGCTCATTACTCGGGGTGCTGGGTGCTCATTCTCGGGGTGTTGGGTGCTCAGTGCTCGGGGTGCTGGGTGCTCAGTACTCAGGGTGCTGGGTCCTCAGTGCTCGGGGTGCTGGGTGCTCAGTACTCAGGGTGCTGTGTGCTCAGTGCTCGGGGTGCTGGGTGCTCAGTACTCAGAGTGCTGGGTGCTCAGTGCTCAGGGTGCTGGGTGCTCAGTGCTCAGGGTGCTCGGTGCTTAGTACTCAGGGTGCTCGGTGCTCGGGGTGCTGGGTGCTCAGTGCTCGGGGTGCTGGGTGCTCAGTACTCAGGGTGCTGTGTGCTCAGTGCTCGGGGTGCTGGGTGCTCAGTACTCAGAGTGCTGGGTGCTCAGTGCTCAGGGTGCTGGGTGCTCAGTGCTCAGTGTGCTCGGTGCTTAGTACTCAGGGTGCTCGGTGCTCGGGGTGCTGGGTGCTCAGTGCTCAGGGTGCTGGGTGCTCAGTGCTCAGGGTGCTGGGTGCACAGTACTCAGGGTGCTGGGTGCTCAGTGCTCGGGGTGCTGGGTGCTCAGTACTCAGGGTGCTGGGTGCTCAGTACTCGGGTGCTGGGTGCTCAGTACTCAGGGTGCTGGGTGCTCAGTGCTCGGGGTGCTGGGTGCTCAGTGCTCAGTACTCAGGGTGCTGGGTGCTCAGTGCTCGGGGTGCTGGGTGCTCAGTGCTCAGGGTGCTGGGTGCTCAGTGCTCGGGGTGCTGGGTGCTCAGTACTCAGGGTGCTGGGTGCTCAGTACTCGGGTGCTGGGTGCTCAGTGCTCAGGGTGCTGGGTGCTCAGTGCTCGGGGTGCTGGGTGCTCAGTGCTCAGTACTCAGGGTGCTGGGTGCTCAGTGCTCGGGGTGCTGGGTGCTCAGTGCTCAGGGTGCTGGGTGCTCAGTGCTCAGGGCGCTGGGTGCTCAGTGCTCAGTCCTCAGGGTGATGGGTGCACAGTGCTCAGGGTGCTGGGTGCTCAGTGCTCAGGGTGCTGGGTACTCAGTGCTCGGGGTGCTGGGTGCTCAGTACTCAGAGTGTTGGGTGCTCAGTACACATGGGGCTGGGTTCTCAGTGCTCGGGTTGCTGGGTGCTCAGTGCTCCGGGTGCTGGGTGCTCAGTGCTCGGGGTGCTGTGTGTTCAGTGCTCACGGTGCTGGGTGTTCAGTACTCAGGGTGCTGGGTGCTCAGTACTCAGGGTTCTCATTGCTCAGGGTGCTGGGTGCTCAGTACTCAGGGTGCTGGGTGCTCAGTACTCAGGGTGCTCAGTGCTCAGTACTCAGGGTGCTCAGTGCTCAGTACTCAGGGTGCTCGGTGCTCAGGGTGCTGGGTGCTCATTGCTCCGGGTGCTGGGTGCTCATTGCTCGCGGTGCTGCATGCTCAGTGCTCGGGGTGCTCGGTGCTCAGTACTCAGGGTGCTGGGTACTCAGTGCTCAGGGTGCTCGGTGCTCAGTACTCGGGGTGCTGGGTGCTCATTCTCGGGTTGCTTGGTGCTCAGTGCTCGGGGTGCTGGGTGCTCAGTACTCAGGGTGATGGGTGGTCAGTGCTCAGGGTGCTGGGTGCTCAGTACTCAGGGTGCTGGGTGCTCAGTGCTCAGGGTGCTGGGTGCTCAGTACTCAGGGTGCTGGGTGCTCAGTGCTCAGGTTGCTGAGTGCTCAGTACTCAGGGTGCTGGGAGCTCAGTGCTCAGGGTGATCGGTGCTCAGTACTCAGGGTGCTCAGTACTCAGGGTGCTGGGTTCTCAGTGCTCGGGGTGCTGGGTGCTCAGTATTCAGGGTGCTGGGTGCTCAGTGCTTTGGGTTCTGGGTGCTCAGTGCTCAGGGTGATCGGTGCTCAGTACTCAGGGTGCTGGGTGCTCAGTGCTCAGGGTGCTGGGTGCTCAGTCCTCAGGGTGCTTAGTGCTCAGGGTGCTGGGTGCTCAGTGCTCGGGGTGCTCGGTGCTCAGTACTCAGGGTGCTGAGTGCTCAGTACTCAGGGTGCTGGGTGCTCAGTACTCAGGGTGCTGGGTGCTCAGTGCTCAGGTTGCTGGGTGATCAGTGCTCAGGGTGCTGGGTGCTCAGTGCTCAGCGTGCTGGGTGCTCAGTGCTCGGGGTGCTGGGTGCTCAGTACTCAGGTTGCTGGGTGCTCAGTGCTTGGTGTGCTCGGTGCTCAGTACGTTTGGTGCTCACTACTCAGGGTGCTGGGTGCTCAGTGCTCGGGGTGATCCGTGCTCAGTACTCAGGTTGCTGGGTGCTCAGTTCTCGGGGTGCTCAGTGCTCAGTACGTTGGGTGCTCACTACTCAGGGTGCTGGGTGCTCAGTGCTCAGGGTGCTGTGTGCTCAGTGCTCAGGGTGCTTGGTGCTCAGTGCTCAGGGTGCTGGGTGCTCAGTACTCAGGGTGCTGGTTGCTCAGTACTCAGGGTGCTCAGTGCTCAGTACTCAGGGTGCTCAGTGCTCAGTACTCAGGGTGCTCAGTTCTCAGGGTGCTGGGTGCTCAATCCTCAGGGTGCTTTGTGCTCAGTGCTCAGGGTGCTCAGTGCTCAGTGCTCAGGGTGCTGGGTGCTCAGTACTCAGGGTGCTGTGTGCTCAGTGCTCGGGGTGCTGGGTGCTCAGTACTCAGAGTGCTGGGTGCTCAGTGCTCAGGGTGCTGGGTGCTCAGTGCTCGGGGTGCTGGGTGCTCAGTGCTCAGTACTCAGGGTGCTGGGTGCTCAGTGCTCGGGGTGCTGGGTGCTCAGTGCTCAGGGTGCTGGGTGCTCAGTGCTCAGGGCGCTGGGTGCTCAGTGCTCAGTCCTCAGGGTGATGGGTGCACAGTTCTCAGGGTGCTGGGTGCTCAGTGCTCAGGGTGCTGGGTACTCAGTGCTCGGGGTGCTGGGTGCTCAGTACTCAGGGTGTTGGGTGCTCAGTACACATGGTGCTGGGTTCTCAGTGCTCGGGTTGCTGGGTGCTCAGTGCTCGGGGTGCTGGGTGCTCAGTGCTCGGGGTGCTGTGTGTTCAGTGCTCACGGTGCTGGGTGTTCAGTACTCAGGGTGCTGGGTGCTCAGTACTCAGGGTTCTCATTGCTCAGGGTGCTGGGTGCTCAGTACTCAGGGTGCTGGGTGCTCAGTACTCAGGGTGCTCAGTGCTCAGTACTCAGGGTGCTCAGTGCTCAGTACTCAGGGTGCTCGGTGCTCAGGGTGCTGGGTGCTCATTGCTCCGGGTGCTGGGTGCTCATTGCTCGCGGTGCTGCATGCTCAGTGCTCGGGGTGCTCGGTGCTCAGTACTCAGGGTGCTGGGTACTCAGTGCTCAGGGTGCTCGGTGCTCAGTACTCGGGGTGGTGGGTGCTCATTCTCGGGTTGCTTGGTGCTCAGTGCTCGGGGTGCTGGGTGCTCAGTACTCAGGGTGATGGGTGGTCAGTGCTCAGGGTGCTGGGTGCTCAGTACTCAGGGTGCTGGGTGCTCAGTGCTCAGGGTGCTGGGTGCTCAGTACTCAGGGTGCTGGGTGCTCAGTGCTCAGGTTGCTGAGTGCTCAGTACTCAGGGTGCTGGGAGCTCAGTGCTCAGGGTGATCGGTGCTCAGTACTCAGGGTGCTCAGTACTCAGGGTGCTGGGTGCTCAGTGCTCGGGGTGCTGGGTGCTCAGTATTCAGGGTGCTGGGTGCTCAGTGCTTTGGGTTCTGGGTGCTTAGTGCTCAGGGTGCTGGGTGCTCAGTGCTCGGGGTGCTCGGTGCTCAGTACTCAGGGTGCTGAGTGCTCAGTACTCAGGGTGCTGGGTGCTCAGTACTCAGGGTGCTGGGTGCTCAGTGCTCAGGTTGCTGGGTGATCAGTGCTCAGGGTGCTGGGTGCTCAGTGCTCAGCGTGCTGGGTGCTCAGTGCTCGGGGTGCTGGGTGCTCAGTACTCAGGTTGCTGGGTGCTCAGTGCTTGGTGTGCTCGGTGCTCAGAACGTTGGGTGCTCACTACTCAGGGTGCTGGGTGCTCAGTGCTCGGGGTGATCCGTGCTCAGTACTCAGGTTGCTGGGTGCTCAGTTCTCGGGGTGCTCAGTGCTCAGTACGTTGGGTGCTCACTACTCAGGGTGCTGGGTGCTCAGTGCTCAGGGTGCTGGGTGCTCAGTGCTCAGGGTGCTTGGTGCTCAGTGCTCAGGGTGCTGGGTGCTCAGTACTCAGGGTGCTGGTTGCTCAGTACTCAGGGTGCTCAGTGCTCAGTACTCAGGGTGCTCAGTGCTCAGTACTCAGGGTGCTCAGTTCTCAGGGTGCTGGGTGCTCAATCCTCAGGGTGCTTTGTGCTCAGTGCTCAGGGTGCTCAGTGCTCAGTGCTCAGGGTGCTGGGTGCTCAGTACTCAGGGTGCTGTGTGCTCAGTGCTCGGGGTGCTGGGTGCTCAGTACTCAGAGTGCTGGGTGCTCAGTGCTCAGGGTGCTGGGTGGTCAGTGCTCAGGGTGCTCGGTGCTTAGTACTCAGGGTGCTCGGTGCTCGGGGTGCTGGGTGCTCAGTGCACGGGGTGCTGGGTGCTCAGTGCTCGGGGTGCTGGGTGCTCAGTGCTCAGGGTGCTGGGTGCTCAGTACTCAAGGTGCTGGCTGCTCAGTACTCAGGGTGCTGGGTGCTCAGTACTCAGGGAGCTCAGTGCTTGGGGTGCTGGGTGCTCAGTACTCAGGGTGCTCAGTGCTTGGGGTGTTGGGTGCTCAGTACTCAGGTTGCTGGGTGCTCAGTGATCAGGGTGTTGGGTGCTCAGTACTCAGGGTGCTGGGTGCTAAGTACTCAGGGTGCTGGGTGCTCAGTGCTCGGGGTGCTGGGTGCTCAGTGCTCGGGGTGCTGGGTGCTCAGTGCTCGGGGTGCTGGGTGCTCAGTGCTCGGGGTGCTGGGTGCTCAGTGCTCGGGGTGCTGGGTGCTCAGTGCTCGGGGTGCTGGGTGCTCAGTGCTCGGGGTGCTGGGTTCTCAGTGCTCGGGGTGCTCGGTGCTCAGTTCTCGGGGTGCTGGGTGCTCAGTACTCGTGGTGCTCAGTGCTCAGTACTCAGGGTGCTGGGTGCTCAGTGCTCAGGGCGCTGGGTGCTCAGTGCTAGGGGTGCTGGCTGCTCGGTGCTCAGGTTGCTGGGTGGTCAGTACTCGGGGCGCTGGGTGCTCAGTACTCAGGGTGCGGGGTGCTCATTGCTTGGGGTGCTGGTTGCTCAGTGCTCGGGGTGCTGGGTGCTCAGTGCTCAGGGTGCTTGGTGCTCAGTGCTCAGGGTGCTGGGTGCTCAGTACTCAGGGTGCTGGGTGCTCAGTACTCGGGTGCTGGGTGCTCAGTGCTCAGGGTGCTGGGTGCTCAGTGCTCAGGGTGCTGGGTGCTCAGTGCTCGGGGTGCTGGGTGCTCAGTGCTCAGTACTCAGGGTGCTGGGTGCTCAGTGCTCAGTACTCAGGGTGCTGGGTGCTCAGTGCTTAGGGTGCTGGGTGCTCAGTGCTCAGGTTGCTGGGTGCTCAGTGCTCGGGGTGCTGGGTGCTCAGTGCTCAGTACTCAGGGTGCTGGGTGCTCAGTGCTCGGGGTGCTGGGTGCCCAGTGCTCAGTACTCAGGGTGCTGGGTGCTCAGTGCTCGGGGTGCTGGGTGCTCAGTGCTCGGGGTGCTGGGTGCTCAGTACTCGGGGTGCTGGGTGCTCAGCACTCAGGGTGTTGGGTGCTCAGTGCTCCGGGTGCTGGGTGCTCAGTTCTCGGGGTGCTCGGTGCTCAGTACTCAGTGATCAGGGTGCTGAGTGCTCAGTGCTCAGGGTGCTGGGTGTTCAGTACTCAGGGAGCTGGGTGCTCAGTACTCAGGGTGCTGGGTGCTCAGTGCTCAGGCTGCTGGGTGCTCAGTACTCGGGGTGCTCGGTGCCCAGTGCTCAGGGTGCTGGGTGCTCAGTACTCAGGGTGCTGGGTACTCAGTGCTCAGGGTGCTCGGTGCTCAGTACTCGGGGTGCTGGGTGCTCATTCTCGGGGTGTTGGGTGCTCAGTGCTCGGGGTGCTGGGTGCTCAGTACTCAGGGTCCTGGGTCCTCAGTGCTCAGGGTGCTGGGTGCTCAGTACTCAGGGTGCTGGGTGCTCAGTGCTCAGGGTGCTGGGTGCTCAGTACTCAGGGTGCTGGGTGCTCAGTGCTCAGGGTGCTGGGTGCTCAGTACTCAGGGTGCTGGGAGCTCAGTGCTCAGGGTGATCGGTGCTCAGTACTCAGGGTGCTCAGTGCTCAGGGTGCTGTTTGCTCAGTGCTCAGGGTGCTGGGTGCTCAGTCCTCAGGGTGCTTAGTGCTCAGGGTGCTGGGTGCTCAGTGCTCGGGGTGCTCGGTGCTCAGTACTCAGGGTGCTGAGTGCTCAGTACTCAGGGTGCTGGGTGCTCAGTACTCAGGGTGCTGGGTGCTCAGTACTCAGGGTGCTGGGTGCTCAGTGCTCAGGTTGCTGGGTGCTCAGTGCTCAGGGTGCTCGGTGCTTAGTACTCAGGGTGCTCGGTGCTCGGGGTGCTGGGTGCTCAGTGCTCGGGGTGCTGGGTGCTCAGTACTCAGGGTGCTGTGTGCTCAGTGCTCGGGGTGCTGGGTGCTCAGTACTCAGAGTGCTGGGTGCTCAGTGCTCAGGGTGCTGGGTGCTCAGTGCTCAGGGTGCTCGGTGCTTAGTACTCAGGGTGCTCGGTGCTCGGGGTGCTGGGTGCTCAGTGCTCGGGGTGCTGGGTGCTCAGTACTCAGGGTGCTGTGTGCTCAGTGCTCGGGGTGCTGGGTGCTCAGTACTCAGAGTGCTGGGTGCTCAGTGCTCAGGGTGCTGGGTGCTCAGTGCTCAGGGTGCTCGGTGCTTAGTACTCAGGGTGCTCGGTGCTCGGGGTGCTGGGTGTTCAGTGCTCAGGGTGCTGGGTGCTCAGTGCTCAGGTTGCTGGGTGCTCAGTGCTCAGGGTGCTGGGTGCACAGTACTCAGGGTGCTGGGTGCTCAGTGCTCGGGGTGCTGGGTGCTCAGTACTCAGGGTGCTGGGTGCTCAGTACTCGGGTGCTGGGTGCTCAGTACTCAGGGTGCTGGGTGCTCAGTGCTCGGGGTGCTGGGTGCTCAGTGCTCAGTACTCAGGGTGCTGGGTGCTCAGTGCTCGGGGTGCTGGGTGCTCAGTGCTCAGGGTGCTGGGTGCTCAGTGCTCGGGGTGCTGGGTGCTCAGTACTCAGGGTGCTGGGTGCTCAGTACTCGGGTGCTGGGTGCTCAGTGCTCAGGGTGCTGGGTGCTCAGTGCTCGGTGTGCTGGGTGCTCAGTGCTCAGTACTCAGGGTGCTGGGTGCTCAGTGCTTAGGGTGCTGGGTGCTCAGTGCTCAGGGTGCTGGGTGCTCAGTGCTCGGGGTGCTGGGTGCTCAGTGCTCAGTACTCAGGGTGCTGGGTGCTCAGTGCTCGGGGTGCTGGGTGCCCAGTGCTCAGTACTCAGGGTGCTGGGTGCTCAGTGCTCGGGGTGCTGGGTGCTCAGTGCTCGGGGTGGTGGGTGCTCAGTACTCGGGGTGCTGGGTGCTCAGTACTCAGGGTGTTGGGTGCTCAGTACTCCGGGTGCTGGGTGCTCAGTTCTCGGGGTGCTCGGTGCTCAGTACTCAGTGATCAGGGTGCTGAGTGCTCAGTGCTCAGGGTGCTGGGTGTTCAGTACTCAGGGAGCTGGGTGCTCAGTACTCAGGGTGCTGGGTGCTCAGTGCTCAGGCTGCTGGGTGCTCAGTACTCGGGGTGCTCGGTGCCCAGTGCTCAGGGTGCTGGGTGATCAGTACTCAGGGTGCTGGGTACTCAGTGCTCAGGGTGCTCGGTGCTCAGTACTCGGGGTGCTACGTGCTCATTCTCGGGGTGCTGGGTGCTCAGTGCTCAGGGTGCTGGGTGCTCAGTACTCAGGGTGCTGGGTGCTCAGTGCTCAGGGTGCTGGGTGCTCAGTACTCAGGGTGCTGGGTGCTCAGTGCTCAGGGTGCTGGGTGCTCAGTACTCAGGGTGCTGGGTGCTCAGTGCTCAGGGTGCTGTGTGCTCAGTACTCAGGGTGCTAGGAGCTCAGTGCTCAGGGTGATCGGTGCTCAGTACTCAGGGTGCTCAGTGCTCAGGGTGCTTGGTGCTCAGTGCTCAGGGTGCTGGGTGCTCAGTACTCAGGGTTCTCATTGCTCAGGGTGCTGTGTGCTCAGTACTCAGGGTGCTGGGTGCTCAGTACTCAGGGTGCTCAGTGCTCAGTACTCAGGGTGCTCAGTGCTCAGTACTCAGGGTGCTCGGTGATCAGGGTGCTCTGTGCTCATTGCTCCGGGTGCTGGGTGCTCATTGCTCGCGGTGCTGCATGCTCAGTGCTCGGGGTGCTCGGTGCTCAGTACTCAGGGTGCTGGGTACTCAGTGCTCAGGGTGCTCGGTGCTCAGTACTCGGGGTGCTGGGTGCTCATTCTCGGGGTGCTTGGTGCTCAGTGCTCGGGGTGCTGGGTGCTCAGTACTCAGGGTGCTGGGTGCTCAGTGCTCAGGGTGCTGGGTGCTCAGTACTCAGGGTGCTGGGTGCTCAGTGCTAAGGGTGCTGGGTGCTCAGTACTCAGGGTGCTGGGTGCTCAGTGCTCAGGGTGCTGGGTGCTCAGTACTCAGGGTGCTGGGAGCTCAGTGCTCAGGGTGATCGGTGCTCAGTACTCAGGGTGCTCAGTACACAGGGTGCTGGGTGCTCAGTGCTCGGGGTGCTGGGTGCTCAGTATTCAGGGTGCTGGGTGCTCAGTGCTTTGGGTTCTGGGTGCTCAGTGCTCAGGGTGATCGGTGCTCAGTACTCAGGGTGCTGGGTGCTCAGTGCTCAGGGTGCTGGGTGCTCAGTCCTCAGGGTGTTTAGTGCTTAGGGTGCTGGGTGCTCAGTGCTCGGGGTGCTCGGTGCTCAGTACTCAGGGTGCTGAGTGCTCAGTACTCAGGGTGCTGAGTGCTCAGTACTCAGGGTGCTGGGTGCTCAGTGCTCAGGTTGCTGGGTGATCAGTGCTCAGGGTGCTGGGTGCTCAGTGCTCAGCGTGCTGGGTGCTCAGTGCTCGGGGTGCTGGGTGCTCAGTACTCAGGTTGCTGGGTGCTCAGTGCTTGGTGTGCTCTTTGCTCAGTACGTTGGGAGCTCACTACTCAGGGTGTTGGGTGCTCAGTGCTCGGGGTGATCCGTGCTCAGTACTCAGGTTGCTGGGTGCTCAGTTCTCGGGGTGCTCAGTGCTCAGTACGTTGGGTGCTCACTACTCAGGGTGCTGGGTGCTCAGTGCTCAGGGTGCTGGGTGCTCAGTGCTCAGGGTGCTTGGTGCTCAGTGCTCAGGGTGCTGGGTGCTCAGTACTCAGGGTGCTGGTTGCTCAGTACTCAGGGTGCTCAGTGCTCAGTACTCAGGGTGCTCAGTGCTCAGTACTCAGGGTGCTCAGTTCTCAGGGTGCTGGGTGCTCAGTCCTCAGGGTGCTGGGTGCTCAGTGCTCAGGGTGCTCAGTGCTCAGTGCTCGGGGTGCTGGGTGCTCAGTACTCAGAGTGCTGGGTGCTCAGTGCTCAGGGTGCTGGGTGCTCAGTGCTCAGGGTGCTCGGTGCTTAGTACTCAGGGTGCTCGGTGCTCGGGGTGCTGGGTGCTCAGTGCACGGGGTGCTGGGTGCTCAGTGCTCGGGGTGCTGGGTGCTCAGTGCTCAGGGTGCTGGGTGCTCAGTACTCAAGGTGCTGGCTGCTCAGTACTCAGGGTGCTGGGTGCTCAGTACTCAGGGAGGTCAGTGCTTGGGGTGCTGGGTGCTCAGTACTCAGGGTGCTCAGTGCTTGGGGTGATGGGTGCTCAGTACTCAGGTTGCTGGGTGCTCAGTGTTCAGGGTGTTGGGTGCTCAGTACTCAGGGTGCTGGGTGCTCAGTACTCAGGGTGCTGGGTGCTCAGTGCTCGGGGTGCTGGGTGCTCAGTGCTCGGGGTGCTGGGTGCTCAGTGCTCGGGGTGCTGGGTGCTCAGTGCTCGGGGTGCTGGGTGCTCAGTGCTCAGGGTGCTGGGTGCTCAGTGCTCGGGGTGCTGGGTGCTCAGTGCTCGGGGTGCTGGGTTCTCAGTGCTCGGGGTGCTCGGTGCTCAGTGCTCGGGGTGCTGGGTGCTCAGTACTCGTGGTGCTCAGTGCTCAGTACTCAGGGTGCTGGGTGCTCAGTGCTCAGGGCGCTGGGTGCTCAGTGCTCGGGGTGCTGGCTGCTCGGTGCTCAGGTTGCTGGGTGGTCAGTACTCGGGGTGCTGGGTGCTCAGTACTCAGGGTGCGGGGTGCTCATTGCTTGGGGTGCTGGTTGCTCAGTGCTCGGGGTGCTGGGTGCTCAGTGCTCAGGGTGCTGGGTGCTCAGTGCTCAGGGTGCTGGGTGCTCAGTACTCAGGGTGCTGGGTGCTCAGTACTCGGGTGCTGGGTGCTCAGTGCTCAGGGTACTGGGTGCTCAGTTCTCAGGGTGCTGGGTGCTCAGTGCTCAGGGTGCTGGGTGCTCAGTGCTCGGGGTGCTGGGTGCTCAGTGCTCAGTACTCAGGGTGCTGGGTGCTCAGTGCTCGGGGTGCTGGGTGCTCAGTGCTCAGTACTCAGGGTGCTGGGTGCTCAGTGCTCGGGGTGCTGGGTACTCAGTGCTCGGGGTGCTGGGTGCTCAGTACTCGCGGTGCTGGGTGCTCAGTACTCAGGGTGTTGGGTGCTCAGTACTCCGGGTGCTGGGTGCTCAGTTCTCGGGGTGCTCGGTGCTCAGTACTCAGTGATCAGGGTGCTGAGTGCTCAGTGCTCAGGGTGCTGGGTGTTCAGTACTCAGGGAGCTGGGTGCTCAGTACTCAGGGTGCTGGGTGCTCAGTGCTCAGGCTGCTGGGTGCTCAGTACTCGGGGTGCTCGGTGCCCAGTGCTCAGGGTGCTGGGTGCTCAGTACTCAGGGTGCTGGGTACTCAGTGCTCAGGGTGCTCGGTGCTCAGTACTCGGGGTGCTGGGTGCTCATTCTCGGGGTGCTGGGTGCTCAGTACTCAGGGTGCTGGGTGCTCAGTGCTCAGGGTGCTGGGTGCTCAGTACTCAGGGTGCTGGGTGCTCAGTGCTCAGGGTGCTGGGTGCTCAGTACTCAGGGTGCTGGGAGCTCAGTGCTCAGGGTGATCGGTGCTCAGTACTCAGGGTGCTCAGTGTTCAGGGTGCTTGGTGCTCAGTGCTCAGGGTGCTGGGTGCTCAGTACTCAGGGTTCTCATTGCTCAGGGGGCTGGGTGCTCAGTACTCAGGGTGCTGGGTGCTCAGTACTCAGGGTGCTCAGTGCTCAGTACTCAGGGTGCTCAGTGCTCAGTACTCAGGGTGCTCGGTGATCAGGGTGCTGGGTGCTCATTGCTCCGGGTGCTGGGTGCTCATTGCTCGCGGTGCTGCATGCTCAGTGCTCGGGGTGCTCGGTGCTCAGTACTCAGGGTGCTGGATACTTAGTGCTCAGGGTGCTCGGTGCTCAGTACTCGGGGTGCTGGGTGCTCATTCTCGGGGTGCTTGGTGCTCAGTGCTCGGGGTGCTGGGTGCACAGTACTCAGGGTGCTGGGTGCTCAGTGCTCAGGGTGCTGGGTGCTCAGTACTCAGGGTGCTGGGTGCTCAGTGCTAAGGGTGCTGGGTGCTCACTACGCAGGGTGCTGGGTGCTCAGTGCTCAGGGTGCTGGGTGCTCAGTACTCAGGGTGCTGGGAGCTCAGTGCTCAGGGTGATCGGTGCTCAGTACTCAGGGTGCTCAGTACACAGGGTGCTGGGTGCTCAGTGCTCGGGGTGCTGGGTGCTCAGTATTCAGGGTGCTGGGTGCTCAGTGCTTTGGGTTCTGGGTGCTCAGTGCTCAGGGTGATCGGTGCTCAGTACTCAGGGTGCTGGGTGCTCAGTGCTCAGGGTGCTGGGTGCTCAGTCCTCAGGGTGCTTAGTGCTCAGGGTGCTGGGTGCTCAGTGCTCGGGGTGCTCGGTGCTCAGTATTCAGGGTGCTGAGTGCTCAGTACTCAGGGTGCTGAGTGCTCAGTACTCAGGGTGCTGGGTGCTCAGTGCTCAGGTTGCTGGGTGATCAGTGCTCAGGGTGCTGGGTGCTCAGTTCTCAGCGTGCTGGGTGCTCAGTGCTCGGGGTGCTGGGTGCTCAGTACTCAGGTTGCTGGGTGCTCAGTGCTTGGTGTGCTCGGTGCTCAGTACGTTGGGTGCTCACTACTCAGGGTGCTGGGTGCTCAGTGCTCGGGGTGATCCGTGCTCAGTACTCAGGTTGCTGGGTGCTCAGTTCTCGGGGTGCTCAGTGCTCAGTACGTTGGGTGCTCACTACTCAGGGTGCTGGGTGCTCAGTGCTCAGGGTGCTGGGTGCTCAGTGCTCAGGGTGCTTGGTGCTCAGTGCTCAGGGTGCTGGGTGCTCAGTACTCAGGGTGCTGGTTGCTCAGTACTCAGGGTGCTCAGTGCTCAGTACTCAGGGTGCTCAGTGCTCAGTACTCAGGGTGCTCAGTTCTCAGGGTGCTGGGTGCTCAGTCCTCAGGGTGCTGGGTGCTCAGTGCTCAGGGTGCTCAGTGCTCAGTGCTCAGGGTGCTGGGTGCTCAGTACTCAGGGTGCTGTGTGCTCAGTGCTCGGGGTGCTGGGTGCTCAGTACCCAGAGTGCTGGGTGCTCAGTGCTCAGGGTGCTGGGTGCTCAGTGCTCAGGGTGCTCGGTGCTTAGTACTCAGGGTGCTCGGTGCTCGGGGTGCTGGGTGCTCAGTGCACGGGGTGCTGGGTGCTCAGTGCTCGGGGTGCTGGGTGCTCAGTGCTCAGGGTGCTGGGTGCTCAGTACTCAAGGTGCTGGCTGCTCAGTACTCAGGGTGCTGGGTGCTCAGTACTCAGGGAGCTCAGTGCTTGGGGTGCTGGGTGCTCAGTACTCAGGGTGCTCAGTGCTTGGGGTGTTGGGTGCTCAGTACTCAGGTTGCTGGGTGCTCAGTGTTCAGGGTGTTGGGTGCTCAGTACTCAGGGTGCTGGGTGCTCAGTACTCAGGGTGCTGGGTGCTCAGTGCTCGGGGTGCTGGGTGCTCAGTGCTCGGGGTGCTGGGTGCTCAGTGCTCGGGGTGCTGGGTGCTCAGTGCTCGGGGTGCTGGGTGCTCAGTGCTCAGGGTGCTGGGTGCTCAGTGCTCGGGGTGCTGGGTGCTCAGTGCTCGGGGTGCTGGGTTCTCAGTGCTCGGGGTGCTCGGTGCTCAGTGCTCGGGGTGCTGGGTGCTCAGTACTCGTGGTGCTCAGTGCTCAGTACTCAGGGTGCTGGGTGCTCAGTGCTCAGGGCGCTGGGTGCTCAGTGCTCGGGGTGCTGGCTGCTCGGTGCTCAGGTTGCTGGGTGGTCAGTACAAGGGGTGCTGGGTGCTCAGTACTCAGGGTGCGGGGTGCTCATTGCTTGGGGTGCTGGTTGCTCAGTGCTCGGGGTGCTGGGTGCCCAGTGCTCAGGGTGCTTGGTGCTCAGTGCTCAGGGTGCTGGGTGCTCAGTACTCAGGGTGCTGGGTGCTCAGTACTCGGGTGCTGGGTGCTCAGTGCTCAGGGTACTGGGTGCTCAGTGCTCAGGGTGCTGGGTGCTCAGTGCTCAGGGTGCTGGGTGCTCAGTGCTCGGGGTGCTGGGTGCTCAGTGCTCAGTACTCAGGGTGCTGGGTGCTCAGTGCTCGGGGTGCTGGGTGCTCAGTGCTCAGTACTCAGGGTGCTGGGTGCTCAGTGCTCGGGGTGCTGGGTACTCAGTGCTCGGGGTGCTGGGTGCTCAGTACTCGCGGTGCTGGGTGCTCAGTACTCAGGGTGTTGGGTGCTCAGTACTCCGGGTGCTGGGTGCTCAGTTCTCGGGGTGCTCGGTGCTCAGTACTCAGTGATCAGGGTGCTGAGTGCTCAGTGCTCAGGGTGCTGGGTGTTCAGTACTCAGGGAGCTGGGTGCTCAGTACTCAGGGTGCTGGGTGCTCAGTGCTCAGGCTGCTGGGTGCTCAGTACTCGGGGTGCTCGGTGCCCAGTGCTCAGGGTGCTGGGTGCTCAGTACTCAGGGTGCTGGGTACTCAGTGCTCAGGGTGCTCGGTGCTCAGTACTCGGGGTGCTGGGTGCTCATTCTCGGGGTGCTGGGTGCTCAGTGCTCGGGGTGCTGGGTGCTCAGTACTCAGGGTGCTGGGTGCTCAGTGCTCAGGGTGCTGGGTGCTCAGTACTCAGGGTGCTGGGTGCTCAGTGCTCAGGGTGCTGGGTGCTCAGTACTCAGGGTGCTGGGTGCTCAGTGCTCAGGGTGCTGGGTGCTCAGTACTCAGGGTGCTGGGAGCTCAGTGCTCAGGGTGATCGGTGCTCAGTACTCAGGGTGCTCAGTACTCAGGGTGCTGGGTGCTCAGTGCTCGGGGTGCTGGGTGCTCAGTATTCAGGGTGCTGGGTGCTCAGTGCTTTGGGTTCTGGTTGCTCAGTGCTCAGGGTGATCGGTGCTCAGTACTCAGGGTGCTGGGTGCTCAGTGCTCAGGGTGCTGGGTGCTCAGTCCTCAGGGTGCTTAGTGCTCAGGGTGCTGGGTGCTCAGTGCTCGGGGTGCTCGGTGCTCAGTACTCAGGGTGCTGAGTGCTCAGTACTCAGGGTGCTGGGTGCTCAGTAATCAGGGTGCTGGGTGCTCAGTGCTCAGGTTGCTGGGTGATCAGTGCTCAGGGTGCTGGGTGCTCAGTGCTCAGCGTGCTGGGTGCTCAGTGCTCGGGGTGCTGGGTGCTCAGTACTCAGGTTGCTGGGTGCTCAGTGCTTGGAGTGCTCGGTGCTCAGTACGTTGGGTGCTCACTACTCAGGGTGCTGGGTGCTCAGTGCTCGGGGTAATCCGTGCTCAGTACTCAGGTTGCTGGGTGCTCAGTGCTCGGGGTGCTCAGTGCTCAGTACGTTGGGTGCTCACTACTCAGGGTGCTGGGTGCTCAGTGCTCAGGGTGCTGGGTGCTCAGTGCTCAGGGTGCTTGGTGCTCAGTGCTCAGGGTGCTGGGTGCTCAGTACTCAGGGTGCTGGTTGCTCAGTACTCAGGGTGCTCAGTGCTCAGTACTCAGGGTGCTCAGTGCTCAGTACTCAGGGTGCTCAGTTCTCATGGTGCTGGGTGCTCAGTCCTCAGGGTGCTGGGTGCTCTGTGCTCAGGGTGCTCAGTGCTCAGTGCTCAGGGTGCTGGGTGCTCAGTACTCAGGGTGCTGTGTGCTCAGTGCACGTTGTGCTGGGTGCTCAGTACTCAGAGTGCTGGGTGCTCAGTGCTCAGGGTGCTGGGTGCTCAGTGCTCAGGGTGCTCGGTGCTTAGTACTCAGGGTGCTCGGTGCTCGGGGTGCTGGGTGCTCAGTGCACGGGGTGCTGGGTGCTCAGTACTCAGAGTGCTGGGTGCTCAGTGCTCAGGGTGCTGGGTGCTCAGTGCTCAGGGTGCTCGGTGCTTAGTACTCAGGGTGCTCGGTGCTCGGGGTGCTGGGTGCTCGGTGCTCAGGGTGCTGGGTGCTCAGTGCTCAGGGTGCTGGGTGCTCAGTACTCAAGGTGCTGGCTGCTCAGTACTCAGGGTGCTGGGTGCTCAGTACTCAGGGAGCTCAGTGCTTGGGGTGCTGGGTGCTCAGTACTCAGGGTGCTCAGTGCTTGGGGTGTTGGGTGCTCAGTACTCAGGTTGCTGGGTGCTCAGTGATCAGGATGTTGGGTGCTCAGTACTCAGGGTGCTTGGTGCTCAGTACTCAGGGTGCTGGGTGCTCAGTGCTCAGGGCGCTGTGTGCTCAGTGCTCGGGGTGCTGGCTGCTCGGTGCTCAGGTTGCTGGGTGGTCAGTACTCGGGGTGCTGGGTGCTCAGTACTCAGGGTGCGATGTGCTCATTGCTTGGGGTGCTGGTTGCTCAGTGCTCGGGGTGCTGGGTGCTCAGTGCTCAGGGTGCTTGGTGCTCAGTTCTCAGGGTGCTGGGTGCTCAGTACTCAGGGTGCTGGGTGCTCAGTACTCGGGTGCTGGGTGCTCATTGCTCAGGGTGCTGGGTGCTCAGTGCTCAGGGTGCTGGGTGCTCAGTGCTCGGGGTGCTGGGTGCTCAGTGCTCAGTACTCAGGGTGCTGGGTGCTCAGTGCTCAGTACTCAGGGTGCTGGGTGCTCAGTGCTCAGGGTGCTGGGTGCTCAGTGCTCAGGGTGCTGGGTGCTCAGTGCTCGGGGTGCTGGGTGCTCAGTGCTCAGTACTCACGGTGCTGGGTGCTCAGTGCTCGGGGTGCTGGGTGCTCAGTGCTCAGTACTCAGGGTGCTGGGTGCTCAGTGCTCGGGGTGCTGGGTGCTCAGTGCTCGGGGTGCTGGGTGCTCAGTACTCGGGGTGCTGGGTGCTCAGTACTCAGGGTGTTGGGTGCTCAGTACTCCGGGTGCTGGGTGCTCAGTTCTCGGGGTGCTCGGTGCTCAGTACTCAGTGATCAGGGTGCTGAGTGCTCAGTGCTCAGGGTGCTGGGTGTTCAGTACTCAGGGAGCTGGGTTCTCAGTACTCAGGGTGCTGGGTGCTCAGTGCTCAGGCTGCTGGGTGCTCAGTACTCGGGGTGCTCGGTGCCCAGTGCTCAGGGTGCTGGGTGCTCAGTACTCAGGGTGCTGGGTACTCAGTGCTCAGGGTGCTCGGTGCTCAGTACTCGGGGTGCTGGGTGCTCATTCTCGGGGTGCTGGGTGCTCAGTGATCGGGGTGCTGGGTTCTCAGTACTCAGGGTGCTGGGTGCTCAGTG
Organism: Microtus oregoni; assembly: GCF_018167655.1. NCBI lineage: Eukaryota > Metazoa > Chordata > Mammalia > Rodentia > Cricetidae > Microtus > Microtus oregoni. The sequence goes on from NW_024543329.1 coordinate 156,791, forward strand.
CTCAGGGTGCTGGGTGCTCAGTACTCAGGGTGCTGGGTGCTCAGTGCTCAGGGTGCTGGGTGCTCAGTACTCAGGGTGCTGGGTGCTCAGTGCTCAGGGTGCTGGGTGCTCAGTACTCAGGGTGCTGGGAGCTCAGTGCTCAGGGTGATCGGTGCTCAGTACTCAGGGTGCTCAGTACTCAGGGTGCTGGGTGCTCAGTGCTCGGGGTGCTGGGTGCTCAGTATTCAGGGTGCTGGGTGCTCAGTGCTTTGGGTTCTGGGTGCTCAGTGCTCAGGGTGATCGGTGCTCAGTACTCAGGGTGCTGGGTGCTCAGTGCTCAGGGTGCTGGGTGCTCAGTCCTCAGGGTGCTTAGTGCTCAGGGTGCTGGGTGCTCAGTGCTCGGGGTGCTCGGTGCTCAGTACTCAGGGTGCTGAGTGCTCAGTACTCAGGGTGCTGGGTGCTCAGTACTCAGGGTGCTGGGTGCTCAGTGCTCAGGTTGCTGGGTGATCAGTGCTCAGGGTGCTGGGTGCTCAGTGCTCAGCGTGCTGGGTGCTCAGTGCTCGGGGTGCTGGGTGCTCAGTACTCAGGTTGCTGGGTGCTCAGTGCTTGGTGTGCTCGGTGCTCAGTACGTTGGGTGCTCACTACTCAGGGTGCTGGGTGCTCAGTGCTCGGGGTGATCCGTGTTCAGTACTCAGGTTGCTGGGTGCTCAGTGCTCGGGGTGCTCAGTGCTCAGTACGTTGGGTGCTCACTACTCAGGGTGCTGGGTGCTCAGTGCTCAGGGTGCTGGGTGCTCAGTGCTCAGGGTGCTTGGTGCTCAGTGCTCAGGGTGCTGGGTGCTCAGTACTCAGGGTGCTGGTTGCTCAGTACTCAGGGTGCTCAGTGCTCAGTACTCAGGGTGCTCAGTGCTCAGTACTCAGGGTGCTCAGTTCTCATGGTGCTGGGTGCTCAGTCCTCAGGGTGCTGGGTGCTCTGTGCTCAGGGTGCTCAGTGCTCAGTGCTCAGGGTGCTGGGTGCTCAGTACTCAGGGTGCTGTGTGCTCAGTGCACGTTGTGCTGGGTGCTCAGTACTCAGAGTGCTGGGTGCTCAGTGCTCAGGGTGCTGGGTGCTCAGTGCTCAGGGTGCTCGGTGCTTAGTACTCAGGGTGCTCGGTGCTCGGGGTGCTGGGTGCTCAGTGCACGGGGTGCTGGGTGCTCAGTACTCAGAGTGCTGGGTGCTCAGTGCTCAGGGTGCTGGGTGCTCAGTGCTCAGGGTGCTCGGTGCTTAGTACTCAGGGTGCTCGGTGCTCGGGGTGCTGGGTGCTCGGTGCTCAGGGTGCTGGGTGCTCAGTGCTCAGGGTGCTGGGTGCTCAGTACTCAAGGTGCTGGCTGCTCAGTACTCAGGGTGCTGGGTGCTCAGTACTCAGGGAGCTCAGTGCTTGGGGTGCTGGGTGCTCAGTACTCAGGGTGCTCAGTGCTTGGGGTGTTGGGTGCTCAGTACTCAGGTTGCTGGGTGCTCAGTGATCAGGATGTTGGGTGCTCAGTACTCAGGGTGCTTGGTGCTCAGTACTCAGGGTGCTGGGTGCTCAGTGCTCAGGGCGCTGTGTGCTCAGTGCTCGGGGTGCTGGCTGCTCGGTGCTCAGGTTGCTGGGTGGTCAGTACTCGGGGTGCTGGGTGCTCAGTACTCAGGGTGCGATGTGCTCATTGCTTGGGGTGCTGGTTGCTCAGTGCTCGGGGTGCTGGGTGCTCAGTGCTCAGGGTGCTTGGTGCTCAGTTCTCAGGGTGCTGGGTGCTCAGTACTCAGGGTGCTGGGTGCTCAGTACTCGGGTGCTGGGTGCTCATTGCTCAGGGTGCTGGGTGCTCAGTGCTCAGGGTGCTGGGTGCTCAGTGCTCGGGGTGCTGGGTGCTCAGTGCTCAGTACTCAGGGTGCTGGGTGCTCAGTGCTCAGTACTCAGGGTGCTGGGTGCTCAGTGCTCAGGGTGCTGGGTGCTCAGTGCTCAGGGTGCTGGGTGCTCAGTGCTCAGGGTGCTGGGTGCTCAGTGCTCAGTACTCACGGTGCTGGGTGCTCAGTGCTCGGGGTGCTGGGTGCTCAGTGCTCGGGGTGCTGGGTGCTCAGTGCTCGGGGTGCTGGGTGCTCAGTGCTCGGGGTGCTGGGTGCTCAGTGCTCAGGGTGCTGGGTGCTCAGTGCTCGGGGTGCTGGGTGCTCAGTGCTCGGGGTGCTGGGTTCTCAGTGCTCGGGGTGCTCGGTGCTCAGTGCTCGGGGTGCTCGGTGTTCAGTACTCGTGGTGCTCAGTGCTCAGTACTCAGGGTGCTGGGTGCTCAGTGCTCAGGGCGCTGGGTGCTCAGTGCTCGGGGTGCTGGCTGCTCGGTGCTCAGGTTACTGGGTGGTCAGTACTCGGGGTGCTGGGTGCTCAGTACTCAGGGTGCGGGGTGCTCATTGCTTGGGGTGCTGGTTGCTCAGTGCTCGGGGCGCTGGGTGCTCAGTGCTCGGGGCGCTGGTTGCTCAGTGCTCGGGGCGCTGGGTGCTCAGTGCTCGGGGTGCTCGGTGCTCAGTGCTCAAGGTGCTGGGTGCTCAGTACTCAGGGTGCCCATTGCTCATGGTGCTGGGTGCTCAGTACTCAGGGTGCTGGGTGCTCATTGCTCAGGGAGCTCGGTGCTAGGGGTGCTGGGTGCTCAGTGCTCGGGGTGCTCGGAGCTCAGTACTCAGAGTGCTGGGTGCTCAGTGCTCGGGGTGCTCGGTGCTCAGTACTCAGGGTGCTGTGTGCTCAATGCTCGGGGTGCTGGGTGCTCAGTGCTCAGTACTCAGGGTGCTGGGTGCTCAGTGCTCAGGGTGCTGTGTGCTCAGTGCTCAGGGTGCTGGGTGCTCAGTGCTCAGGGTGCTGGGTGCTCAGTGCTCGGGGTGCTCGGTGCTCAGTGCTCGGGGTGCTGGGTGCTCAGTACTCGTGGTGCTCAGTGCTCAGTACTCAGGGTGCTGGGTGCTCAGTGCTCAGGGCGCTGGGTGCTCAGTGCTCGGGGTGCTGGCTGCTCGGTGCTCAGGTTGCTGGGTGGTCAGTACTCCTGGTGCTGGGTGCTCAGTACTCAGGGTGCGGGGTGCTCATTGCTTGGGGTGCTGGTTGCTCAGTGCTCGGGGTGCTGGGTGCTCAGTGCTCGGGGCGCTGGGTGCTCAGTGCTCGGGGCGCTGTTTGCTCAGTGCTCGGGGCGCTGGGTGCTCAGTGCTCTGGGTGCTCGAAGCTCAGTACTCAGGGTGCTGGGTTCTCAGTGCTCGGGTTGCACGGTGCTCAGTACGTTGGGTGCTCACTACTCAGGGTGCTGAGTGCTCAGTGCTCAGGGTGCTCAGTGCTCAGTACTCAGGGTGCTCAGTGCTCAGTACTCAGGGTGCTCGGTGCTCAGGGTGCTGGGTGCTCAGTGCTCGGGGTGCTGGGTGCTCATTGCTCGCGGGGCTGCGTGCTCAGTGCTCAGGGTGCTCAGTGCTCAGTACTCGGGGTGCTGGGTGCTCAGTGCTCAGGGTGCTCAATGCTCAGTACTCGGGGTGCTGTGTGCTCAGTGCTCAGGGTGCTCAGTGCTCAGTGCTCGGGGTGCTGGGTGCTCAGTGCTCGGGGCGCTGGGTGCTCAGTGCTCGGGGTGCTGGGTGCTCAGTACTCGGGGTGCTGGGTGCTCAGTGCTCAGGGTGCTCAGTGCTCAGTACTCAGTGCTCAGGGTGCTCAGTGCTCAGTGCTCAGGGTGCTGTATGTTCACTACTCAGGGTGCTGGGTGCTCAGTACTCAGGGTGCTGGGTGCTCAGTGCTCAGGGTGCTGGGTGCTCAGTGCTCGGGGTGCTCAGTACTCAGGGTGCTGTGTGGTCAGTGCTCAGGGTACTGGATGCTCAGTACTCAGGGTGCTCGGTGCTTAGTACTCAGGGTGCTGGGTGCTCAGTACTCCGGGTGCTGGGTGCTCAGTGCTCGGGGTACTCGGAGCTCAGTACTCAGGGTGCTGGGTGCTCAGTTCTCGGTGTGATCGGTGCTCAGGACTCAGGGTGCTGGGTGCTCAGTGCTCGGGGTGCTTGGTGCTCTGTACGTTGGGTGCTCACTACTCAGGGTGCTGGGTGCTCAGTGCTCAGTGTGCTGGGTGCTCAGTGCTCAGGGTGCTGGGTGCTCAGTGCTCAGGGTGCTGGGTGCACAGTATTCAGGGTGCTGGGTGCTCAGTGCTCGGGGTGCTGGGTGCTCAGTGCTCAGGGTGCTGGGTGCTCAGTACTCAGGGTGCTGGGTGCTCAGTACTCAGGGTGCTGGGTGCTCAGTACTCGGGTGCTGGGTGCTCAGTACTCAGGGTGCTGGGTGCTCAGTACTCGGGTGCTGGGTGCTCAGTGCTCAGGGTGCTGGGTGCTCAGTGCTCGGGGTGCTGGGTGCTCAGTGCTCAGTACTCAGGGTGCTGGGTGCTCAGTGCTCGGGGTGCTGGGTGCTCAGTGCTCAGGGTGCTGGGTGCTCAGTGCTCGGGGTGCTGGGTGCTCAGTACTCAGGGTGCTGGGTGCTCAGTGCTCGGGGTGCTGGGTGCTCAGTGCTCAGTACTCAGGGTGCTGGGTGCTCAGTGCTCGGGGTGCTGGGTGCTCAGTGCTCGGGGTGCTGGGTGCTCAGTGCTCAGTACTCAGGGTGCTGGGTGCTCAGTACTCGGGTGCTGGGTGCTCAGTGCTCAGGGTGCTGGGTGCTCAGTGCTCGGGGTGCTGGGTGCTCAGTGCTCAGTACTCAGGGTGCTGGGTGCTCAGTGCTCGGGGTGCTGGGTGCTCAGTGCTCAGGGTGCTGGGTGCTCAGTGCTCAGGGTGCTGGGTACTCAGTGCTCGGGGTGCTGGGTGCTCAGTACTCAGGGTGCTGGGTGCTCAGTACACATGGTGCTGGGTTCTCAGTGCTCGGGTTGCTGGGTGCTCAGTGCTCGGGGTGCTGGGTGCTCAGTGCTCGGGGTGCTGTGTGTTCAGTGCTCACGGTGCTGGGTGTTCAGTACTCAGGGTGCTGGGTGCTCAGTACTCAGGGTTCTCATTGCTCAGGGTGCTGGGTGCTCAGTACTCAGGGTGCTGGGTGCTCAGTACTCAGGGTGCTCAGTGCTCAGTACTCAGGGTGCTCAGTGCTCAGTACTCAGGGTGCTCGGTGCTCAGGGTGCTGGGTGCTCATTGCTCCGGGTGCTGGGTGCTCATTGCTCGCGGTGCTGCATGCTCAGTGCTCGGGGTGCTCGGTGCTCAGTACTCAGGGTGCTGGGTGCTCAGTGCTCGAGGTGCTCAGTACTCAGGGTGCTCTGTGTTCAGTGCTCAGGGTGCTGGGTGCTCAGTACTCAGGGTGCTGGGTGCTCAGTGCTCGGGGTGCTGGGTGCTCAGTGCTCAGGGTGCTGGGTGCTCAGTACTCAGGGTGCTGGGTGCTCAGTACTCCGGGTGCTGGGTGCTCAGTACTCAGGGTGCTGGGTGCTCAGTACTCAGGGTGCTGGTTGCTCAGTACTCGGGTGCTGCGTGCTCAGTGCTCGGGGTGCTGGGTGCTCAGTGCTCGGGGTGCTGGTTGCTCAGTGCTCGGGGTGCTCGGTGCTCAGTGCTCAAGGTGCTGGGTGCTCAGTACTCAGGGTGCTCATTGCTCAGGGTGCTGGGTGCTCAGTACTCAGGGTGCTCATTGCTCAGGGTGCTGGATGCTCAGTACTCAGGGTGCTCATCGCTCAGGGTGCTGGGTGCTCAGTGCTCAGGGTGCTCGGTGCTCGGGGCACTGGGTGCTCAGTGCTCAGGGTGCTCAGAGCTCAGTACTCAGGGTGCTGGGTGCTCAGTGCTCGGGGTGCTCGGTGCTCAGTACTCAGGGTGCTTGGTGCTCAGTGCTCGGGGTGCTCGGTGCTCAGTACGTTGGGTGCTCACTACTCAGGGTGCTGGGTGCTCAGTGCTCAGGGTGCTGGGTGCTCGGTGCTCAGGGTGCTGGGTGCTCAGTACTCAGGGTGCTGGGTGCTCAGTGCTCGGGGTGCTGGTTGCTCAGTACTCAGGGTGCTGGGTGCTCAGTACTCAGGGTGCTGGGTGCTCAGTACTCGGGTGCTGGGTGCTCAGTGCTCAGGGTGCTGGGTGCTCAGTGCTCGGGGTGCTGGGTGCTCAGTGCTCAAGGTGCTGGGTGCTCAGTACTCAGGGTGCTCATTGCTCAGGGTGCTGGGTGCTCAGTACTCAGGGTGCTGGGTGCTCGTTGCTCAGGTTGCATGGTGCTCATGGCGCTGGGTGCTCAGTGCTCGGGTTGCTCAGAGCTCAGTACTCAGGTTGCTGGGTGCTCAGTGCTCGGGGTGCTGGGTGCTCAGTGCTCAGTACTCAGGGTGCTGGGTGCTCAGTGCTCAGGGTGCTGTGTGCTCAGTCCTCAGGGTGCTGGGTGCTCAGTGCTCGGGGTGCTGGGTGCTCAGTGCTCAGTACTCAGGGTGCTGAGTGCTCAGTGCTCAGGGTGCTGTGTGCTCAGTGCTCAGGGTGCTGGGTGCTCAGTGCTCAGGGTGCTGGGTACTCAGTACTCAGGGTGCTGCGTGCTCAGTGCTCGGGGTGCTATGTGCTCAGTGATCGCGGTGCTGGGTGCTCAGTGCTCGGGGTGCTGGGTGCTCAGTGCTCGGGGTGCTATGTGCTCAGTGCTCGCGGTGCTTGGTGCTCAGTGCTCGGGGTGCTCGGTGCTCAGTACTCAGGGTGCTGTGTGTTCAGTTCTCAGGGTGCTGGGTGCTCAGTACTCACGGTGCTCGGTGCTTAGTACTCAGTGTGCTGTGTGCTCAGTACTCCGGGTGCTGGGTGCTCAGTGCTCGGGGTTCTCGGTGCTCAGTGCTCAAGCTGCTGGGTGCTCAGTACTCAGGGTGCTAATTGCTCGGGGCACTGGGTGCTCAGTGCTCGGGGTGCTCGGAGCTCAGTACTCAGGGTGATGGGTGCTCAGTGCTCGGGGTGCTCGGTGCTCAGTACTCAGGGTGCTGGGTGCTCAGTGCTCGGGGTGCTCGGTGCTCAGTACGTTGTGTGCTCACTACTCAGGGTGCTGGGTGCTCAGTGCTCAGGGTGCTGGGTGCTCGGTGCTCAGGGTGCTGGGTGCTCAGTACTCAGGGTGCTGGGTGCTCAGTGCTCGGGGTGCTGGGTGCTCAGTTCTCAGGGTGCTGGGTGCTCAGTACTCAGGGTGCTGGGTGCTCAGTACTCGGGTGCTGGGTGCTCAGTGCTCAGGGTGCTGGGTGCTCAGTGCTCGGGGTGCTGGGTGCTCATTGCTCAGTACTCAGGGTGCTGGGTGTTCAGTGCTCGGGGTGCTGGGTGCTCAGTGCTCAGTACTCAGGGTGCTGGGTGCTCAGTGCTCAGGGTGCTGGGTGCTCAGTGCTCAGGGTGCTGGGTGCTCAGTGCTCAGGGTGCTGGGTACTCAGTGCTCAGGGTGCTGGGTGCTCAGTACTCAGGGTGCTCAGTGCTCAGTACTCGGGGTGCTGGGTGCTCAGTGCTCAGGGTGCTCAATGCTCAGTACTCGGGGTGCTGTGTGCTCAGTGCTCAGGGTGCTCAGTGCTCAGTGCTCGGGGTGCTGGGTGCTCCGTACTCGGGGCGCTGGGTGCTCAGTGCTCGGGGTGCTGGGTGCTCAGTACTCGGGGTGCTGGGTGCTCAGTGCTCAGTACTCAGGGTGCTCAGTACTCAGTGCTCAGGGTGCTCAGTGCTCAGTGCTCAGGGTGCTGGGTGTTCAGTACTCAGGGTGCTGGGTGCTCAGTACTCAGGGTGCTGGGTGCTCAGTGCTCAGGGTGCTGGGTGCTCAGTGCTCGGGGTGCTCAGTACTCAGGGTGCTGTGTGTTCAGTGCTCAGGGTACTGGGTGTTCAGTACTCAGGGTGCTCGGTGCTTAGTACTCAGGGTGCTGGGTGCTCAGTACTCCGGGTGCTGGGTGCTCAGTGCTCAGGGTGCTCGGAGCTCAGTACTCAGGGTCCTGGGTGCTCAGTTCTCGGGGTGATCGGTGCTCAGTACTCAGGGTGCTGGGTGCTCAGTGCTCGGGGTGTTCGGTGCTCATTACGTTGGGTGCTCTCTACTCAGGGTGCTGGGTGCTCAGTACTCAGGGTGCTCGGTGCTCAGTACTCAGGGTGCTGGGTGCTCAGTGCTCGGGGTGCTGGGTGCTCAGTACTCAGGGTGCTGGGTGCTCAGTGCTCGGGGTGCTCGGTGCTCAGTACGCTGGGTGCTCAGTACTCAGGGTGCTGGGTGCTCAGTACTCAGGGTGCTGGGTGCTCAGTACTCAGGGTGCTGGGTGCTTAGTACTCAGGGTGCTGCGTGCTCAGTGCTCGGGGTGCTGGGTGCTCAGTGCTCGGGGTGCTCAGTGCTCAGTGCTCGGGGTGCTGGGTGCTCAGTACTCAGGTTGCTGGGTGCTCAGTACTCGTTGTGCTGGGTGCTCAGTGCTCAGCGTGCTGGGTGCTCAGTACTCAGGGTGCTCGGTGCTCAGTGCTCGGGGTGCTGGGTGCTCAGTACTCAGGGTGCTGGGTGCTCAGTACTCAGGGTGCTCAGTTCTCAGTACTCAGCGTGCTGGCTGCTCAGTGCTCAGGGTGCTCGGTGCTCAGTACTCAGGGTGCTCAGTGCTCAGTACTCAGCGTGCTGGTTGCTCAGTGCTCAGGGTGCTGGGTGCTCAGTACTCAGGGTGCTGGGTGCTTAGTACTCAGGGTGCTCGGTCCTCAGTGCTCAGGGTGCTGGGTGCTCAGTACTCAGGGAGCAGGGTGCTCAGTGCTCAGGGTGCTCAGTGCTCAGTACTCAGGGTGCTCAGTGCTCAGTGCTCAGGGTGCTCAGTGCTCAGTACTCAGGGTGCTCAGTGCTCAGTGCTCTGGGTGCTGGGTGCTGGGTGCTCAGTGCTTGGGGTGCTGGGTGCTCAGTGCTCAGGGTGCTGGGTGCTCAGTACTCAGGGTGCTCAGTGCTCAGGGTGCTGGGTGCTCAGTGCTCGGGGTGCTGGGTACTCAGTGCTCAGTACACAGGGTGCTGGGTGCTCAGTGCTCTGGGTGCTGCGTGCTCAGTACTCAGTACTCAGGGTGCTGGGTGCTCAGTGCTCGGGGTGCTGGATGCTCAGTACTCAGGGTGCTGGGTGCTCAGTGCTCAGGGTGCTGGGTGCTCAGTACTCAGGGTGCTGGGTGCTCAGTGCTCAGGGTGCTGGGTGCACAGTACTCAGGGTGCTGGGTCCTCAGTGCTCAGGGTGCTGGGTGCTCAGTGCTCGGGGTGCTCAGTACTCAGGGTGCTGTGTGTTCAGTGCTCAGGGTACTGGGTTCTCAGTACTGAGGGTGCTCGGTGCTTAGTACTCAGGGTGCTGGGTGCTCAGTACTCAGGGTGCTCATTGCTCAGGGTGCTGGGTGCTCAGTACTCAGGGTGCTCATTGCTCAGGGTGCTTTGTGCTCAGTCCTCAGGGTGCTGGGTGCTCAGTGCTCGGGGTGCTCGGTGCTCAGTGCTCAGGGTGCTGGGTGCTCAGTACTCAGGGTGCTCATTGCTCAGGGTGCTGGGTGCTCAGTACTCAGGGTGCTGGGTGCTCAGTACTCAGGGTGCTCAGTGCTCAGTACTTAGGGAGCTCAGTGCTCATTACTCAGGGTGCTCAGTGCTCAGGGTGCTGGGTGCTCACTGCTCGGGGTGCTGGGTGCTCAGTGCTCAGGTTGCTGGGTGCTCAGTGCTCAGGGTGCTCGGTGCTCAGTGCTCAGGGTGCTGGGTGCTCAGTACTCAGGGTGCTAGGTGCTCAGTACTCAGGGTGCTCAGTGCTCAGTACTCAGGGTGCTCAGTGCTCAGTACTCAGGGTGCTCAATGCTCAGGGTGCTGGGTGCTCAGTGCTCGGGGTGCTTGGTGCTCAGTCCTCAGGGTGCTGGGTGCTCAGTGCTCAGGGTGCTCGGTGCTCAGTGCTCAGGGTGCTGGGTGCTAAGTACTCAGGGTGCTGGGTGCTCAGTGCTCGGGGTGCTTGGTGCTCAGTCCTCAGGGTGCTGGGTGCTCAGTGCTCAGGGTGCTGGGTGCTCAGTGCTCAGGGTGCTGGTTGCTCAGTACTCAGGGTGCTTGGTGCTCAGTGCTCGGGGTGCTCGGTGCTCAGTACTCAGGGTGCTGGGTGCTCAGTGCTCAGGGTGCTGGGTGCACAGTACTCAGGGTGCTTGGTCCTCAGTGCTCAGGGTGCTGGGTGCTCAGTACTCAGGGTGCTGGGTGCTTAGTACTCAGGGTGCTCGGTCCTCAGTGCTCAGGGTGCTGGGTGCTCAGTACTCAGGGAGCAGGGTGCTCAGTGCTCAGGGTGCTCAGTGCTCAGTACTCAGGGTGCTCGGTGCTCAGTGCTCAGGGTGCTCAGGGCTCAGTACTCAGGGTGCTCAGTGCTCTGGGTGCTGGGTGCTCAGTGCTCCGGGTGCTGGGTGCTCAGTGCTCAGTGTGCTGGGTGCTCAGTACTCAGGGTGCTCAGTGCTCAGGGTGCTGGGTGCTCAGTGCTCGGGGTGCTGGGTACTCAGTGCTCAGTACACAGGGTGCTGGGTGCTCAGTGCTCTGGGTGCTGGGTGCTCAGTACTCAGTACTCAGGGTGCTGGGTGCTCAGTGCTCGGGGTGCTGGATGCTCACTACTCAGGGTGCTGGGTGCTCAGTGCTCAGGGTGCTGGGTGCTCAGTACTCAGGGTGCTGGGTGCTCAGTGCTCAGGGTGCTGGGTGCACAGTACTCAGGGTGCTGGGTGCTCAGTGCTCAGGGTGCTGGGTGCTCAGTGCTCAGGGTGCTGGGTGCTCAGTGCTCGGGGTGCTCAGTACTCAGGGTGCTGTGTGTTCAGTGCTCAGGGTACTGGGTGTTCAGTACTCAGGGTGCTCGGTGCTTAGTACTCAGGGTGCTGGGTGCTCAGTACTCCGGGTGCTGGGTGCTCAGTGCTCAGGGTGCTCGGAGCTCAGTACTCAGGGTCCTGGGTGCTCAGATCTCGGGGTGATCGGTGCTCAGTACTCAGGGTGTTGGGTGCTCAGTGCTCGGGGTGTTCGGTGCTCAGTACGTTGGGTGCTCACTACTCAGGGTGCTGGGTGCTCAGTACTCAGGGTGCTCGGTGCTCAGTACTCAGGGTGCTGGGTGCTCAGTGCTCTGGGTGCTGGGTGCTCAGTACTCAGGGTGCTGGGTGCTCAGTGCTCGGGGTGCTCGGTGCTCAGTACGCTGGGTGCTCAGTACTCACGGTGCTGGGTGCTCAGTACTCAGGGTGCTGGGTGCTCAGTACTCAGGGTGCTGGGTGCTTAGTACTCAGGGTGCTGCGTGCTCAGTGCTCGGGGTGCTGGGTGCTCAGTGCTCGGGGTGCTCAGTGCTCAGTGCTCGGGGTGCTGGGTGCTCAGTACTCAGGTTGCTGGGTGCTCAGTACTCGTTGTGCTGGGTGCTCAGTGCTCAGCGTGCTGGGTGCTCAGTACTCAGGGTGCTCGGTGCTCAGTGCTCGGGGTGCTGGGTGCTCAGTACTCAGGGTGCTGGGTGCTCAGTACTCAGGGTGCTCAGTTCTCAGTACTCAGCGTGCTGGCTGCTCAGTGCTCAGGGTGCTCGGTGCTCAGTACTCAGGGTGCTCAGTGCTCAGTACTCAGCGTGCTGGTTGCTCAGTGCTCAGGGTGCTGGGTGCTCAGTACTCAGGGTGCTGGGTGCTTAGTACTCAGGGTGCTCGGTCCTCAGTGCTCAGGGTGCTGGGTGCTCAGTACTCAGGGAGCAGGGTGCTCAGTGCTCAGGGTGCTCAGTGCTCAGTACTCAGGGTGCTCAGTGCTCAGTGCTCAGGGTGCTCAGTGCTCAGTACTCAGGGTGCTCAGTGCTCAGTGCTCTGGGTGCTGGGTGCTGGGTGCTCAGTGCTTGGGGTGCTGGGTGCTCAGTGCTCAGGGTGCTGGGTGCTCAGTACTCAGGGTGCTCAGTGCTCAGGGTGCTGGGTGCTCAGTGCTCGGGGTGCTGGGTACTCAGTGCTCAGTACACAGGGTGCTGGGTGCTCAGTGCTCTGGGTGCTGCGTGCTCAGTACTCAGTACTCAGGGTGCTGGGTGCTCAGTGCTCGGGGTGCTGGATGCTCAGTACTCAGGGTGCTGGGTGCTCAGTGCTCAGGGTGCTGGGTGCTCAGTACTCAGGGTGCTGGGTGCTCAGTACTCAGGGTGCTCATTGCTCAGGGTGCTGGGTGCGCAGTACTCAGGGTGCTCATTGCTCAGGGTGCTGGGTGCTCAGTGCTCGGGGTGCTCAGTACTCAGGGTGCTGTGTGTTCAGTGCTCAGGGTACTGGGTTCTCAGTACTGAGGGTGCTCGGTGCTTAGTACTCAGGGTGCTGGGTGCTCAGTACTCAGGGTGCTCATTGCTCAGGGTGCTGGGTGCTCAGTACTCAGGGTGCTCATTGCTCAGGGTGCTGGGTGCTCAGTACTCAGGGTGCTGGGTGCTCAGTGCTCGGGGTGCTCGGTGCTCAGTGCTCAGGGTGCTGGGTGCTCAGTACTCAGGGTGCTCATTGCTCAGGGTGCTGGGTGCTCAGTACTCAGGGTGCTGGGTGCTCAGTACTCAGGGTGCTCAGTGCTCAGTACTCAGGGAGCTCAGTGCTCATTACTCAGGGTGCTCAGTGCTCAGGGTGCTGGGTGCTCACTGCTCGGGGTGCTGGGTGCTCAGTGCTCAGGTTGCTGGGTGCTCAGTGCTCAGGGTGCTCGGTGCTCAGTGCTCAGCGTGCTGGGTGCTCAGTACTCAGGGTGCTAGGTGCTCAGTACTCAGGGTGCTCAGTGCTCAGTACTCAGGGTGCTCAGTGCTCAGTACTCAGGGTGCTCAATGCTCAGGGTGCTGGGTGCTCAGTGCTCAGGGTGCTCGGTGCTCAGTGCTCAGGGTGCTGGGTGCTAAGTACTCAGGGTGCTGGGTGCTCGGTGCTCAGGGTGCTGGGTGCTCAGTACTCAGGGTGCTGGGTGCTCAGTGCTCGGGGTGCTGGGTGCTCAGTTCTCAGGGTGCTGGGTGCTCAGTACTCAGGGTGCTGGGTGCTCAGTACTCGGGTGCTGGGTGCTCAGTGCTCAGGGTGCTGGGTGCTCAGTGCTCGGGGTGCTGGGTGCTCATTGCTCAGTACTCAGGGTGCTGGGTGTTCAGTGCTCGGGGTGCTGGGTGCTCAGTGCTCAGTACTCAGGGTGCTGGGTGCTCAGTGCTCAGGGTGCTGGGTGCTCAGTGCTCAGGGTGCTGGGTGCTCAGTGCTCAGGGTGCTGGGTACTCAGTGCTCAGGGTGCTGGGTGCTCAGTACTCAGGGTGCTCAGTGCTCAGTACTCGGGGTGCTGGGTGCTCAGTGCTCAGGGTGCTCAATGCTCAGTACTCGGGGTGCTGTGTGCTCAGTGCTCAGGGTGCTCAGTGCTCAGTGCTCGGGGTGCTGGGTGCTCCGTACTCGGGGCGCTGGGTGCTCAGTGCTCGGGGTGCTGGGTGCTCAGTACTCGGGGTGCTGGGTGCTCAGTGCTCAGTACTCAGGGTGCTCAGTACTCAGTGCTCAGGGTGCTCAGTGCTCAGTGCTCAGGGTGCTGGGTGTTCAGTACTCAGGGTGCTGGGTGCTCAGTACTCAGGGTGCTGGGTGCTCAGTGCTCAGGGTGCTGGGTGCTCAGTGCTCGGGGTGCTCAGTACTCAGGGTGCTGTGTGTTCAGTGCTCAGGGTACTGGGTGTTCAGTACTCAGGGTGCTCGGTGCTTAGTACTCAGGGTGCTGGGTGCTCAGTACTCCGGGTGCTGGGTGCTCAGTGCTCAGGGTGCTCGGAGCTCAGTACTCAGGGTCCTGGGTGCTCAGTTCTCGGGGTGATCGGTGCTCAGTACTCAGGGTGCTGGGTGCTCAGTGCTCGGGGTGTTCGGTGCTCATTACGTTGGGTGCTCTCTACTCAGGGTGCTGGGTGCTCAGTACTCAGGGTGCTCGGTGCTCAGTACTCAGGGTGCTGGGTGCTCAGTGCTCGGGGTGCTGGGTGCTCAGTACTCAGGGTGCTGGGTGCTCAGTGCTCGGGGTGCTCGGTGCTCAGTACGCTGGGTGCTCAGTACTCAGGGTGCTGGGTGCTCAGTACTCAGGGTGCTGGGTGCTCAGTACTCAGGGTGCTGGGTGCTTAGTACTCAGGGTGCTGCGTGCTCAGTGCTCGGGGTGCTGGGTGCTCAGTGCTCGGGGTGCTCAGTGCTCAGTGCTCGGGGTGCTGGGTGCTCAGTACTCAGGTTGCTGGGTGCTCAGTACTCGTTGTGCTGGGTGCTCAGTGCTCAGCGTGCTGGGTGCTCAGTACTCAGGGTGCTCGGTGCTCAGTGCTCGGGGTGCTGGGTGCTCAGTACTCAGGGTGCTGGGTGCTCAGTACTCAGGGTGCTCAGTTCTCAGTACTCAGCGTGCTGGCTGCTCAGTGCTCAGGGTGCTCGGTGCTCAGTACTCAGGGTGCTCAGTGCTCAGTACTCAGCGTGCTGGTTGCTCAGTGCTCAGGGTGCTGGGTGCTCAGTACTCAGGGTGCTGGGTGCTTAGTACTCAGGGTGCTCGGTCCTCAGTGCTCAGGGTGCTGGGTGCTCAGTACTCAGGGAGCAGGGTGCTCAGTGCTCAGGGTGCTCAGTGCTCAGTACTCAGGGTGCTCAGTGCTCAGTGCTCAGGGTGCTCAGTGCTCAGTACTCAGGGTGCTCAGTGCTCAGTGCTCTGGGTGCTGGGTGCTGGGTGCTCAGTGCTTGGGGTGCTGGGTGCTCAGTGCTCAGGGTGCTGGGTGCTCAGTACTCAGGGTGCTCAGTGCTCAGGGTGCTGGGTGCTCAGTGCTCGGGGTGCTGGGTACTCAGTGCTCAGTACACAGGGTGCTGGGTGCTCAGTGCTCTGGGTGCTGCGTGCTCAGTACTCAGTACTCAGGGTGCTGGCTGCTCAGTGCTCGGGGTGCTGGATGCTCAGTACTCAGGGTGCTGGGTGCTCAGTGCTCAGGGTGCTGGGTGCTCAGTACTCAGGGTGCTGGGTGCTCAGTGCTCAGGGTGCTGGGTGCACAGTACTCAGGGTGCTGGGTCCTCAGTGCTCAGGGTGCTGGGTGCTCAGTGCTCGGGGTGCTCAGTACTCAGGGTGCTGTGTGTTCAGTGCTCAGGGTACTGGGTTCTCAGTACTGAGGGTGCTCGGTGCTTAGTACTCAGGGTGCTGGGTGCTCAGTACTCAGGGTGCTCATTGCTCAAGGTGCTGGGTGCTCAGTACTCAGGGTGCTCATTGCTCAGGGTGCTTTGTGCTCAGTCCTCAGGGTGCTGGGTGCTCAGTGCTCGGGGTGCTCGGTGCTCAGTGCTCAGGGTGCTGGGTGCTCAGTACTCAGGGTGCTCATTGCTCAGGGTGCTGGGTGCTCAGTACTCAGGGTGCTGGGTGCTCAGTACTCAGGGTGCTCAGTGCTCAGTACTTAGGGAGCTCAGTGCTCATTACTCAGGGTGCTCAGTGCTCAGGGTGCTGGGTGCTCACTGCTCGGGGTGCTGGGTGCTCAGTGCTCAGGTTGCTGGGTGCTCAGTGCTCAGGGTGCTCGGTGCTCAGTGCTCAGGGTGCTGGGTGCTCAGTACTCAGGGTGCTAGGTGCTCAGTACTCAGGGTGCTCAGTGCTCAGTACTCAGGGTGCTCAGTGCACAGTACTCAGGGTGCTCAATGCTCAGGGTGCTGGGTGCTCAGTGCTCGGGGTGCTTGGTGCTCAGTCCTCAGGGTGCTGGGTGCTCAGTGCTCAGGGTGCTCGGTGCTCAGTGCTCAGGGTGCTGGGTGCTAAGTACTCAGGGTGCTGGGTGCTCAGTGCTCGGGGTGCTTGGTGCTCAGTCCTCAGGGTGCTGGGTGCTCAGTGCTCAGGGTGCTGGGTGCTCAGTGCTCAGGGTGCTGGGTGCTCAGTACTCAGGGTGCTGGGTGCTCAGTGCTCGGGGTGCTCGGTGCTCAGTACTCAGGGTGCTGGGTGCTCAGTGCTCAGGGTGCTGGGTGCACAGTACTCAGGGTGCTTGGTCCTCAGTGCTCAGGGTGCTGGGTGCTCAGTACTCAGGGTGCTGGGTGCTTAGTACTCAGGGTGCTCGGTCCTCAGTGCTCAGGGTGCTGGGTGCTCAGTACTCAGGGAGCAGGGTGCTCAGTGCTCAGGGTGCTCAGTGCTCAGTACTCAGGGTGCTCGGTGCTCAGTGCTCAGGGTGCTCAGGGCTCAGTACTCAGGGTGCTCAGTGCTCTGGGTGCTGGGTGCTCAGTGCTCCGGGTGCTGGGTGCTCAGTGCTCAGTGTGCTGGGTGCTCAGTACTCAGGGTGCTCAGTGCTCAGGGTGCTGGGTGCTCAGTGCTCGGGGTGCTGGGTACTCAGTGCTCAGTACACAGGGTGCTGGGTGCTCAGTGCTCTGGGTGCTGGGTGCTCAGTACTCAGTACTCAGGGTGCTGGGTGCTCAGTGCTCGGGGTGCTGGATGCTCACTACTCAGGGTGCTGGGTGCTCAGTGCTCAGGGTGCTGGGTGCTCAGTACTCAGGGTGCTGGGTGCTCAGTGCTCAGGGTGCTGGGTGCACAGTACTCAGGGTGCTGGGTGCTCAGTGCTCAGGGTGCTGGGTGCTCAGTGCTCAGGGTGCTGGGTGCTCAGTGCTCGGGGTGCTCAGTACTCAGGGTGCTGTGTGTTCAGTGCTCAGGGTACTGGGTGTTCAGTACTCAGGGTGCTCGGTGCTTAGTACTCAGGGTGCTGGGTGCTCAGTACTCCGGGTGCTGGGTGCTCAGTGCTCAGGGTGCTCGGAGCTCAGTACTCAGGGTCCTGGGTGCTCAGATCTCGGGGTGATCGGTGCTCAGTACTCAGGGTGTTGGGTGCTCAGTGCTCGGGGTGTTCGGTGCTCAGTACGTTGGGTGCTCACTACTCAGGGTGCTGGGTGCTCAGTACTCAGGGTGCTCGGTGCTCAGTACTCAGGGTGCTGGGTGCTCAGTGCTCGGGGTGCTGGGTGCTCAGTACTCAGGGTGCTGGGTGCTCAGTGCTCGGGGTGCTCGGTGCTCAGTACGCTGGGTGCTCAGTACTCACGGTGCTGGGTGCTCAGTACTCAGGGTGCTGGGTGCTCAGTACTCAGGGTGCTGGGTGCTTAGTACTCAGGGTGCTGCGTGCTCAGTGCTCGGGGTGCTGGGTGCTCAGTGCTCGGGGTGCTCAGTGCTCAGTGCTCGGGGTGCTGGGTGCTCAGTACTCAGGTTGCTGGGTGCTCAGTACTCGTTGTGCTGGGTGCTCAGTGCTCAGCGTGCTGGGTGCTCAGTACTCAGGGTGCTCGGTGCTCAGTGCTCGGGGTGCTGGGTGCTCAGTACTCAGGGTGCTGGGTGCTCAGTACTCAGGGTGCTCAGTTCTCAGTACTCAGCGTGCTGGCTGCTCAGTGCTCAGGGTGCTCGGTGCTCAGTACTCAGGGTGCTCAGTGCTCAGTACTCAGCGTGCTGGTTGCTCAGTGCTCAGGGTGCTGGGTGCTCAGTACTCAGGGTGCTGGGTGCTTAGTACTCAGGGTGCTCGGTCCTCAGTGCTCAGGGTGCTGGGTGCTCAGTACTCAGGGAGCAGGGTGCTCAGTGCTCAGGGTGCTCAGTGCTCAGTACTCAGGGTGCTCAGTGCTCAGTGCTCAGGGTGCTCAGTGCTCAGTACTCAGGGTGCTCAGTGCTCAGTGCTCTGGGTGCTGGGTGCTGGGTGCTCAGTGCTTGGGGTGCTGGGTGCTCAGTGCTCAGGGTGCTGGGTGCTCAGTACTCAGGGTGCTCAGTGCTCAGGGTGCTGGGTGCTCAGTGCTCGGGGTGCTGGGTACTCAGTGCTCAGTACACAGGGTGCTGGGTGCTCAGTGCTCTGGGTGCTGCGTGCTCAGTACTCAGTACTCAGGGTGCTGGGTGCTCAGTGCTCGGGGTGCTGGATGCTCAGTACTCAGGGTGCTGGGTGCTCAGTGCTCAGGGTGCTGGGTGCTCAGTACTCAGGGTGCTGGGTGCTCAGTACTCAGGGTGCTCATTGCTCAGGGTGCTGGGTGCGCAGTACTCAGGGTGCTCATTGCTCAGGGTGCTGGGTGCTCAGTGCTCGGGGTGCTCAGTACTCAGGGTGCTGTGTGTTCAGTGCTCAGGGTACTGGGTTCTCAGTACTGAGGGTGCTCGGTGCTTAGTACTCAGGGTGCTGGGTGCTCAGTACTCAGGGTGCTCATTGCTCAGGGTGCTGGGTGCTCAGTACTCAGGGTGCTCATTGCTCAGGGTGCTGGGTGCTCAGTACTCAGGGTGCTGGGTGCTCAGTGCTCGGGGTGCTCGGTGCTCAGTGCTCAGGGTGCTGGGTGCTCAGTACTCAGGGTGCTCATTGCTCAGGGTGCTGGGTGCTCAGTACTCAGGGTGCTGGGTGCTCAGTACTCAGGGTGCTCAGTGCTCAGTACTCAGGGAGCTCAGTGCTCATTACTCAGGGTGCTCAGTGCTCAGGGTGCTGGGTGCTCACTGCTCGGGGTGCTGGGTGCTCAGTGCTCAGGTTGCTGGGTGCTCAGTGCTCAGGGTGCTCGGTGCTCAGTGCTCAGCGTGCTGGGTGCTCAGTACTCAGGGTGCTAGGTGCTCAGTACTCAGGGTGCTCAGTGCTCAGTACTCAGGGTGCTCAGTGCTCAGTACTCAGGGTGCTCAATGCTCAGGGTGCTGGGTGCTCAGTGCTCAGGGTGCTCGGTGCTCAGTGCTCAGGGTGCTGGGTGCTAAGTACTCAGGGTGCTGGGTGCTCAGTGCTCGGGGTGCTTGGTGCTCAGTCCTCAGGGTGCTGGGTGCTCAGTGCTCAGGGTGCTGGGTGCTCAGTGCTCAGGGTGCTGGGTGCTCAGTACTCAGGGTGCTGGGTGCTCAGTGCTCGGAGTGCTCGGTGCTCAGTACTCAGGGTGCTGGGTGCTCAGTGCTCAGGGTGCTGGGTGCACAGTACTCAGGGTGCTTGGTCCTCAGTGCTCAGGGTGCTGGGTGCTCAGTACTCAGGGTGCTGGGTGCTTAGTACTCAGGGTGCTCGGTCCTCAGTGCTCAGGGTGCTGGGTGCTCAGTACTCAGGGAGCAGGGTGCTCAGTGCTCAGGGTGCTCAGTGCTCAGTACTCAGGGTGCTCGGTGCTCAGTGCTCAGGGTGCTCAGGGCTCAGTACTCAGGGTGCTCAGTGCTCTGGGTGCTGGGTGCTCAGTGCTCCGGGTGCTGGGTGCTCAGTGCTCAGTGTGCTGGGTGCTCAGTACTCAGGGTGCTCAGTGCTCAGGGTGCTGGGTGCTCAGTGCTCGGGGTGCTGGGTACTCAGTGCTCAGTACACAGGGTGTTGGGTGCTCAGTGCTCTGGGTGCTGGGTGCTCAGTACTCAGTACTCAGGGTGCTGGGTGCTCAGTGCTCGGGGTGCTGGATGCTCACTACTCAGGGTGCTGGGTGCTCAGTGCTCAGGGTGCTGGGTGCTCAGTACTCAGGGTGCTGGGTGCTCAGTGCTCAGGGTGCTGGGTGCACAGTACTCAGGGTGCTGGGTCCTCAGTGCTCAGGGTGCTGGGTTCTCAGTGCTCGGGGTGCTCAGTACTCAGGGTGCTGTGTGTTCAGTGCTCAGGGTACTGGGTGCTCAGTACTGAGGGTGCTCGGTGCTTAGTACTCAGGGTGCTGGGTGCTCAGTACTCAGGGTGCTCATTGCTCAGGGTGCTGGGTGCTCAGTACTCAGGGTGCTCATTGCTCAGGGTGCTGGGTGCTCAGTACTCAGGGTGCTGGGTGCTCAGTGCTCGGGGTGCTCGGTGCTCAGTGCTCAGATGGTTGGGTGCTCAGTACTCAGGGTGATCATTGCTCAGGGTGCTGGGTGCTCAGTACTCAGGGTGCTCATGGCTCAGGGTGCTGGGTGCTCAGTGCTCAGGGTGCTGGGTGCTCAATGCTCGGGTTGCTGGCTGCTCAGTGCTCAGGTTGCTGGGTGCTCAGTGCTCAGGGTGCTCGGTGCTCAGTGCTCAGGGTGCTGGGTGCTCAGTACTCAGGGTGCTAGGTGCTCAGTACTCAGGGTGCTCAGTGCTCAGTACTCAGGGTGCTCAGTGCTCAGTACTCAGGGTGCTCAGTGCTCAGGGTGCTGGGTGCTCAGAGCTCGGGGTGCTTGGTGCTCAGTCCTCAGGGTGCTGGGTGCTCAGTGCTCAGGGTGCTCGGTGCTCAGTGCTCAGGGTGCTGGGTGCTAAGTACTCAGGGTGCTGGGTGCTCAGTGCTCGGGGTGCTGGGTGCTCAGTACTCAGGGTGCTGGGTGCTCAGTGCTCAGGGTGCTCGGTGCTTAGTACTCAGGGTGCTCGGTGCTCGGGGTGCTGGGTGCTCAGTGCTCGGGGTGCTGGGTACTCAGTGCTCGCGGTGCTGGGTGCTCAGTGCTTGGGGTGCTGGGTGCTCAGTGCTCGGGGTGCTCCGTGCTCAGTGCTCGGGGTGCTGGGTGCTCAGTACTCTGGGTGCTCGGTGCTCAGTACTCAGGGTGCTGGGTGCTCAGTGCTCAGGGAGATGGGTGCTCAGTACTCAGGGTGCTGGGTGCTCGGTGCTCAGTACGCTGGGTGCTCAGTGCTCAGGGTGCTGGGTGCTCAGTGCTCGGGGCGCTGGGTGCTCAGTGCTCGGGGTGCTCGGAGCTCAGTACTCAGGGTGCTGGGTGCTCAGTGCTCGGGGTGATCGGTGCTCAGTACTCAGGGTGCTGGGTGCTCAGTGCTCGGGTTTCTCGGTGCTCAGTACGTTGGGTGCTCACTACTCAGGGTGCTGGGTGCTCAGTGCTCAGGGTGCTGGGTGCTCAGTGCTCAGGGTGCTGGGTGCTCAGGGTGCTGGGTGCTCAGTACTCAGGGTTCTGGGTGCTCAGTGCTCAGGGTGCTTGGTGCTCAGTACTCACGGTGCTGGGTGCTCAGTACTCGGCGTGCTGGGTGCTCAGTACTCAGGGTGCTGGGTGCTCAGTACTCAGGGTGCTGGGTGCTCAGTCCTCGGGTGCTGGGTGCTCAGTGCTCAGGGTGCTGGGTGCTCAGTGCTCGGGGTGCTGGGTGCTCAGTGCTCAGTACTCAGGGTGCTGGGTGCTCAGTGCTCGGGGTGCTGGGTGCTCAGTGCTCAGAACTCAGGGTGCTGGGTGCTCAGTGCTCAGGGTGCTGTGTGCTCAGTGCTCAGGGTGCTGGGTGCTCAGTGCACAGGGTGCTGGGTACTCAGTGCTCAGGGTGCTGGGTGCTCAGTACTCAGGGTGCTGGGTGCTCTGTACTCAGGGTGCTGGGTGCTCAGTGCTCGGGGTGCTGGGTGCTCATTGCTCGCGGTGCTGGGTGCTCAGTGCTCGGGGTGCTCGGTGCTCAGTACTCAGGGTGCTGGGTGCTCAGTGCTCGAGGTGCTCAGTACTCAGGGTGCTGTGTGTTCAGTGCTCAGGGTGCTGGGTGCTCAGTACTCAGGGTGCTGGGTGCTCAGTGCTCGGGGTGCTGGGTGCTCAGTGCTCAGGGTGCTGGGTGCTCAGTACTCAGGGTGCTGGGTGGTCAGTACTCGGGGTGCTGGGTGCTCAGTACTCAGGGTGCTGGGTGCTCAGTACTCAGGGTGCTGGGTGCTCAGTACTCGGGTGCTGGGTGCTCAGTGCTCAGGGTGCTGGGTGCTCAGTGCTCGGGGTGCTGGGTGCTCAGTGCTCGGGGTGCTCGGTGCTCAGTGCTCAAGGTGCTGGGTGCTCAGTACTCAGGGTGCTCATTGCTCAAGGTGCTGGGTGCTCAGTACTCAGGGTGCTTGGTGCTCAGTGCTCAGGGTGCTCGGTTCTCGGGGCACTGGGTGCTCAGTGCTTGGGGTGCTCGAAGCTCAGTACTCAGGGTGCTGGGTGCTCAGTGCTCGGGGTGCTCGGTGCTCAGTACTCAGGGTGCTGGGTGCTCAGTGCTCGGGGTGCTGGGTGCTCAGTGCTCAGTACTCAGGGTGCTGGGTGCTCAGTGCTCAGGGTGCTGTGTGCTCAGTGCTCAGGGTGCTGGGTGCTCAGTGCTCATGGTGCTGGGTACTCAGTACTAAGGGTGCTGGGTGCTCAGTGCTCGGGGTGCTATGTGCTCAGTGCTCGCGGTGCTGGGTGCTCAGTGCTCGGGGTGCTGGGTGCTCAGTGCTCGGGGTGCTATGTGCTCAGTGCTCGCGGTGCTGGGTGCTCAGTGCTCGGAGTGCTCGGTGCTCAATACTCAGGGTGCTGGGTGCTCAGTGCTCGAGGTGCTCAGTAGTCAGGGTGCTGTGTGTTCAGTGCTCAGGGTGCTGGGTGCTCAGTACTCAGGGTGCTCATTGCACAGGGTGCTGGGTGCTCAGTACTCCGGGTGCTGGGTGCTCAGTGCTCGGGGTTCTCAGTGCTCAGCGCTCAAGGTGCTGCGTGCTCAGTACTCAGGGTGCTCATTGCTCAGGGTGCTGGGTGCTCAGTGCTCAGGGTGCTCGGTGCTCGGGGCACTGGGTGCTCAGTGCTCAGGGGGCTCAGAGCTCAGTACTCAGGGTGCTGGGTGCTCAGTGCTCGGGGTGCTCGGTGCTCAGTACTCAGTGTGCTGGGTGCTCAGTGCTCGGGGTGCTCGGTGCTCAGTACGTTGGGTGCTCACTACTCAGGGTGCTGGATGCTCAGTGCTCAGGGTGCTGGGTGCTCGGTGCTCAGGGTGCTGGGTGCTCAGTACTCAGGGTGCTGGGTGCTCACTGCTCGGGGTGCTGGGTGCTCAGTACTCAGGGTGCTGGGTGCTCAGTACTCAGGGTGCTGGGTGCTCAGTACTCGGGTGCTGGGTGCTCAGTGCTCAGGGTGCTGGGTGCTCAGTGCTCGGGGTGCTGGGTGCTCAGTGCTCAGTACTCAGGGTGCTGGGTGTTCAGTGCTCGGGGTGCTGGGTTCTCAGTGCTCAGTACTCAGGGTGCTGGGTGCTCAGTGCTCAGGGTGCTGGGTGCTCAGTGCTCAGGGTGCTGGGTGCTCAGTGCTCAGGGTGCTGGGTACTCAGTGCTCAGGGTGCTGGGTGCTCAGTGCTCGGGGTGCTGGGTGCTCAGTACTCGGGGTGCGTGGTGCTCAGTGCTCAGGGTGCTCAGTGCTCAGTACTCAATGCTCAGGGTGCTCAGTGCTCAGTGCTCAGGGTGCTGGGTGTTCAGTACTCAGGGTGCTGGGTGCTCAGTACTCAGGGTGCTGGGTGCTCAGTCCTCGGGTGCTGGGTGCTCAGTGCTCAGGGTGGTGGGTGCTCAGTGCTCGGTGTGCTGGGTGCTCAGTGCTCAGTACTCAGGGTGCTGGGTGCTCAGTGCTCGGGGTGCTGGGTGCTCAGTGCTCAGGGTGCTGGGTGCTCAGTGCTCGGGGAGCTGGGTGCTCAGGGCTCAGTACTCAGGGTGCTGGGTGCTCAGTGCTCGGGGTGCTGGGTGCTCAGTGCTCAGGGTGCTGGGCGCTCAGTACTCAGGGTGCTGGGTGCTCAGTACTCAGGGTGCTGGGTGCTCAGTACTCGGGTGCTGGGTGCTCAGTGCTCAGGGTGCTGGGTGCTCAGTGCTCGGGGTGCTGGGTGCTCAGTGCTCAGGGGGCTGGGTGCTCAGTGCTCAGGGCGCTGGGTGCTCAGTGCTCGGGGTGCTGGGTGCTCAGTGCTCAGTCCTCAGGGTGATGGGTGCTCAGTGCTCAGGGTGCTGGGTGCTCAGTGCTCAGGGTGCTGGGTACTCAGTGCTCGGGGTGCTGGGTGCTCAGTACTCAGGGTGCTGGGTGCTCAGTACACATGGTGCTGGGTTCTCAGTGCTCGGGTTGCTGGGTGCTCAGTGCTCGGGGTGCTGGGTGCTCAGTGCTCGGGGTGCTGTGTGTTCAGTGCTCAGGGTGCTGGGTGTTCAGTACTCAGGATGCTGGGTGCTCAGTACTCAGGGTTCTCATTGCTCAGGGTGCTGGGTGCTCAGTAATCAGGGTGCTGGGTGCTCAGTACTCAGGGTGCTCAGTGCTCAGTACTCAGGGTGCTCAGTGCTCAGTACTCAGGGTGCTCGGTGCTCAGGGTGCTGTGTGCTCAGTGCTCGGGGTGCTCGGTGCTCAGTACTCAGGGTGCTGGGTGCTCAGTGCTCAGGGTGCTGGGTGCTCAGTGCTCAGGGTGCTGGGTGCTCAGTGCTCAGGGTGCTGGGAGCTCAGTACTCAGGGTGCTCGTTGCTCGGGGTGCTGAGTGCTCAGTGCTCAGGGTGTTCGGTGCTCGGGGCACTGGGTGCTCAGTGCTCAGGGGGCTCAGAGCTCAGTACTCAGGGTGCTGGGTGCTCAGTGCTCGGGGTGCTCGGTGCTCAGTACTCAGTGTGCTGGGTGCTCAGTGCTCGGGGTGCTCGGTGCTCAGTACGTTGGGTGCTCAATACTCAGGGTGCTGGATGCTCAGTGCTCAGGGTGCTGGGTGCTCGGTGCTCAGGGTGCTGGGTGCTCAGTACTCAGGGTGCTGGGTGCTCACTGCTCGGGGTGCTGGGTGCTCAGTACTCAGGGTGCTGGGTGCTCAGTACTCAGGGTGCTGGGTGCTCAGTACTCGGGTGCTGGGTGCTCAGTGCTCAGGGTGCTGGGTGCTCAGTGCTCCAGGTGCTGGGTGCTCAGTGCTCAGTACTCAGGGTGCTGGGTGTTCAGTGCTCGGGGTGCTGGGTGCTCAGTGCTCAGTACTCAGGGTGCTGGGTGCTCAGTGCTCAGGGTGCTGGTTGCTCAGTGCTCAGGGTGCTGGGTGCTCAGTGCTCAGGGTGCTGGGTACTCAGTGCTCAGGGTGCTGGGTGCTCAGTACTCAGGGTGCTCAGTGCTCAGTACTCGGGGTGCTGGGTGCTCAGTGCTCAGGGTGCTCAGTGCTCAGTACTCGGGGTGCTGTGTGCTCAGTGCTCAGGGTTGTCAGTGCTCGGGGTGCTGGGTGCTCAGTGCTCGGGGCGCTGGGTGCTCAGTGCTCGGGGTGCTGGGTGCTCAGTACTCGGGGTGCGTGGTGCTCAGTGCTCAGGGTGCTCAGTGCTCAGTACTCAGTGCTCAGGGTGCTCAGTGCTCAGTGCTCAGGGTGCTGGGTGTTCAGTACTCAGGGTGCTGGGTGCTCAGTACTCAGGGTGCTGGGTGCTCAGTCCTCGGGTGCTGGGTGCTCAGTGCTCAGGGTGCTGGGTGCTCAGTGCTCGGGGTGCTGGGTGCTCAGTGCTCAGTACTCAGGGTGCTGGGTGCTCAGTGCTCGGGGTGCTGGGTGCTCAGTGCTCAGGGTGCTGGGTGCTCAGTGCTCGGGGAGCTGGGTGCTCAGGGCTCAGTACTCAGGGTGCTGGGTGCTCAGTGCTCGGGGTGCTGGGTGCTCAGTGCTCAGGGTGCTGGGCGCTCAGTACTCAGGGTGCTGGGTGCTCAGTACTCAGGGTCCTGGGTGCTCAGTACTCGGGTGCTGGGTGCTCAGTGCTCAGGGTGCTGGGTGCTCAGTGCTCGGGGTGCTGGGTGCTCAGTGCTCAGGGTGCTGGGTGCTCAGTGCTCAGGGCGCTGGGTGCTCAGTGCTCGGGGTGCTGGGTGCTCAGTGCTCAGTCCTCAGGGTGATGGGTGCTCAGTGCTCAGGGTGCTGGGTGCTCAGTGCTCAGGTTGCTGGGTACTCAGTGCTCGGGGTGCTGGGTGCTCAGTACTCAGGGTGCTGGGTGCTCAGTACACATGGTGCTGGGTTCTCAGTGCTCGGGTTGCTGGGTGCTCAGTGCTCGGGGTGCTGGGTGCTCAGTGCTCAGTCCTCAGGGTGATGGGTGCTCAGTGCTCAGGGTGCTGGGTGCTCAGTGCTCAGGTTGCTGGGTACTCAGTGCTCGGGGTGCTGGGTGCTCAGTACTCAGGGTGCTGGGTGCTCAGTACACATGGTGCTGGGTTCTCAGTGCTCGGGTTGCTGGGTGCTCAGTGCTCGGGGTGCTGGGTGCTCAGTGCTCGGGGTGCTGTGTGTTCAGTGCTCAGGGTGCTGGATGTTCAGTACTCAGGATGCTGGTTGCTCAGTACTCAGGGTTCTCATTGCTCAGGGTGCTGGGTGCTCAGTATTCAGGGTGCTGGGTGCTCAGTACTCAGGGTGCTCAGTGCTCAGTACTCAGGATGCTCAGTGCTCAGTATTCAGGGTGCTCGGTGCTCAGGGTGCTGTGTGCTCAGTGCTCGGGGTGCTCGGTGCTCAGTACTCAGGGTGCTGGGTGCTCAGTGCTCAGGGTGCTGGGTGCTCAGTGCTCAGGGTGCTGGGTGCTCAGTGCTCAGGGTGCTGGGAGCTCAGTACTCACGGTGCTCGTTGCTCGGGGTGCTGGGTGCTCAGTGCTCGGGGTGCTCGGTGCTCAGTACTCGGGGTGCTCAGTGCTCAGTACTCAGGGTGCTGGGTGCTCAGTGCTCAGGGTGCTGGGTGCTCAGTACTCAGGGTGCTGCGTGCTCGGTGCTCAGGACGCTGGGTGCTCAGTACTCAGGGTGCTGGGTGCTCAGTACTCAGGGTGCTCGGTGCTCAGTACTCAGGTTGCTGGGTGCTCAGTGCTCGGGGTGCTGGGTGCTCAGTTCTCAGGGTGCTCAGTGCTCAGTACTCAGCGTGCTGGGTGCTCAGTCCTCAGGGTGCTCGGTGCTCAGTACTCAGGGTGCTCAGTGCTCAGTACTCAGCGTGCTGGGTGCTCAGTGCTCAGGGTGCTCTCTGCTCAGTACTCAGGGTGCTCAGTGCTCAGTACTCAGCGTGCTGGGTGCTCAGTGCTCAGGGTGCTGGGTGCTCAGTGCTCAGGGTGCTGGGTACTCAGTGCTCGGGGTGCTGGGTGCTCAGTACTCAGGGTGCTGGGTGCTCAGTACACATGGTGCTGGGTTCTCAGTGCTCGGGTTGCTGGGTGCTCAGTGCTCGGGGTGCTGGGTGCTCAGTGCTCGGGGTGCTGTGTGTTCAGTGCTCAGGGTGCTGGGTGTTCAGTACTCAGGATGCTGGGTGCTCAGTACTCAGGGTGCTCAGTGCTCAGTACTCAGGGTGCTCGGTGCTCAGGGTGCTGTGTGCTCAGTGCTCGGGGTGCTCGGTGCTCAGTACTCAGGGTGCTGGGTGCTCAGTAATCAGGGTGCTGGGTGCTCAGTACTCAGGGTGCTCAGTGCTCAGTACTCAGGGTGCTCAGTGCTCAGTACTCAGGGTGCTCGGTGCTCAGGGTGCTGTGTGCTCAGTGCTCGGGGTGCTCGGTGCTCAGTACTCAGGGTGCTGGGTGCTCAGTGCTCAGGGTGCTGGGTGCTCAGTGCTCAGGGTGCTGGGTGCTCAGTTCTCAGGGTGCTGGGAGCTCAGTACTCAGGGTGCTCGTTGCTCGGGGTGCTGAGTGCTCAGTGCTCAGGGTGTTCGGTGCTCGGGGCACTGGGTGCTCAGTGCTCAGGGGGCTCAGAGCTCAGTACTCAGGGTGCTGGGTGCTCAGTGCTCGGGGTGCTCGGTGCTCAGTACTCAGTGTGCTGGGTGCTCAGTGCTCGGGGTGCTCGGTGCTCAGTACGTTGGGTGCTCAATACTCAGGGTGCTGGATGCTCAGTGCTCAGGGTGCTGGGTGCTCGGTGCTCAGGGTGCTGGGTGCTCAGTACTCAGGGTGCTGGGTGCTCACTGCTCGGGGTGCTGGGTGCTCAGTACTCAGGGTGCTGGGTGCTCAGTACTCAGGGTGCTGGGTGCTCAGTACTCGGGTGCTGGGTGCTCAGTGCTCAGGGTGCTGGGTGCTCAGTGCTCCAGGTGCTGGGTGCTCAGTGCTCAGTACTCAGGGTGCTGGGTGTTCAGTGCTCGGGGTGCTGGGTGCTCAGTGCTCAGTACTCAGGGTGCTGGGTGCTCAGTGCTCAGGGTGCTGGTTGCTCAGTGCTCAGGGTGCTGGGTGCTCAGTGCTCAGGGTGCTGGGTACTCAGTGCTCAGGGTGCTGGGTGCTCAGTACTCAGGGTGCTCAGTGCTCAGTACTCGGGGTGCTGGGTGCTCAGTGCTCAGGGTGCTCAGTGCTCAGTACTCGGGGTGCTGTGTGCTCAGTGCTCAGGGTTGTCAGTGCTCGGGGTGCTGGGTGCTCAGTGCTCGGGGCGCTGGGTGCTCAGTGCTCGGGGTGCTGGGTGCTCAGTACTCGGGGTGCGTGGTGCTCAGTGCTCAGGGTGCTCAGTGCTCAGTACTCAGTGCTCAGGGTGCTCAGTGCTCAGTGCTCAGGGTGCTGGGTGTTCAGTACTCAGGGTGCTGGGTGCTCAGTACTCAGGGTGCTGGGTGCTCAGTCCTCGGGTGCTGGGTGCTCAGTGCTCAGGGTGCTGGGTGCTCAGTGCTCGGGGTGCTGGGTGCTCAGTGCTCAGTACTCAGGGTGCTGGGTGCTCAGTGCTCGGGGTGCTGGGTGCTCAGTGCTCAGGGTGCTGGGTGCTCAGTGCTCGGGGAGCTGGGTGCTCAGGGCTCAGTACTCAGGGTGCTGGGTGCTCAGTGCTCGGGGTGCTGGGTGCTCAGTGCTCAGGGTGCTGGGCGCTCAGTACTCAGGGTGCTGGGTGCTCAGTACTCAGGGTCCTGGGTGCTCAGTACTCGGGTGCTGGGTGCTCAGTGCTCAGGGTGCTGGGTGCTCAGTGCTCGGGGTGCTGGGTGCTCAGTGCTCAGGGTGCTGGGTGCTCAGTGCTCAGGGCGCTGGGTGCTCAGTGCTCGGGGTGCTGGGTGCTCAGTGCTCAGTCCTCAGGGTGATGGGTGCTCAGTGCTCAGGGTGCTGGGTGCTCAGTGCTCAGGTTGCTGGGTACTCAGTGCTCGGGGTGCTGGGTGCTCAGTACTCAGGGTGCTGGGTGCTCAGTACACATGGTGCTGGGTTCTCAGTGCTCGGGTTGCTGGGTGCTCAGTGCTCGGGGTGCTGGGTGCTCAGTGCTCAGTCCTCAGGGTGATGGGTGCTCAGTGCTCAGGGTGCTGGGTGCTCAGTGCTCAGGTTGCTGGGTACTCAGTGCTCGGGGTGCTGGGTGCTCAGTACTCAGGGTGCTGGGTGCTCAGTACACATGGTGCTGGGTTCTCAGTGCTCGGGTTGCTGGGTGCTCAGTGCTCGGGGTGCTGGGTGCTCAGTGCTCGGGGTGCTGTGTGTTCAGTGCTCAGGGTGCTGGATGTTCAGTACTCAGGATGCTGGTTGCTCAGTACTCAGGGTTCTCATTGCTCAGGGTGCTGGGTGCTCAGTATTCAGGGTGCTGGGTGCTCAGTACTCAGGGTGCTCAGTGCTCAGTACTCAGGGTGCTCAGTGCTCAGTATTCAGGGTGCTCGGTGCTCAGGGTGCTGTGTGCTCAGTGCTCGGGGTGCTCGGTGCTCAGTACTCAGGGTGCTGGGTGCTCAGTGCTCAGGGTGCTGGGTGCTCAGTGCTCAGGGTGCTGGGTGCTCAGTGCTCAGGGTGCTGGGAGCTCAGTACTCACGGTGCTCGTTGCTCGGGGTGCTGGGTGCTCAGTGCTCGGGGTGCTCGGTGCTCAGTACTCGGGGTGCTCAGTGCTCAGTACTCAGGGTGCTGGGTGCTCAGTGCTCAGGGTGCTGGGTGCTCAGTACTCAGGGTGCTGCGTGCTCGGTGCTCAGGACGCTGGGTGCTCAGTACTCAGGGTGCTGGGTGCTCAGTACTCAGGGTGCTCGGTGCTCAGTACTCAGGTTGCTGGGTGCTCAGTGCTCGGGGTGCTGGGTGCTCAGTTCTCAGGGTGCTCAGTGCTCAGTACTCAGCGTGCTGGGTGCTCAGTGCTCAGGGTGCTCGGTGCTCAGTACTCAGGGTGCTCAGTGCTCAGTACTCAGCGTGCTGGGTGCTCAGTGCTCAGGGTGCTCTCTGCTCAGTACTCAGGGTGCTCAGTGCTCAGTACTCAGCGTGCTGGGTGCTCAGTGCTCAGGGTGCTCGGTGCTCAATACTCAGGGTGCTCAGTGCTGAGTACTCAGCGTGCTGGCTGCTCAGTGCTCGGGGTGCTGGGTGCTCAGTACTCAGGGTGCTGGGTGCTCAGTACTCGTTGTGCTGGGTGCTAAGTGCTCAGGGTGCTGGGTGCTCAGAACTCAGGGTGCTGGGTGCTCAGTACTCAGGGTGCTCAGTGCTTAGTACTCAGCGTGCTGGGTGCTCAGTGCTCAGGGTGCTCGGTGCTCAGTGCTCGGGGTGCTGAGTGCTCAGTGCTCAGGGTGCTGGGTGCTCAGTACTCAGGGTGCTGGGTGCTCAGTACTCAGGGTGCTGGGTGCTCAGTACTCGAGTGCTGGGTGCTCAGGGTTCAGGGTGCTGGGTGCTCAGTGCTCGGGGTGCTGGGTGCTCAGTGCTCAGTACTCAGGGTGCTGGGTGCTCAGTGCTCGGGGTGCTGGGTGCTCAGTGCTCAGTACTCAGGGTGCTGGGTGCTCAGTGCTCGGGGTGCTGGGTGCTCAGTGCTCAGTACTCAGGGTGCTGGGTGAACAGTGCTCGGGCTGCTAGGTGCTCAGTGCTCAGGGTGCTGGGTGCTCAGTGCTCAGGGCGCTGGGTGCTCAGTGCTCGGGGTGCTGGGTGCTCAGTGCTCAGTCCTCAGGGTGATGGGTGCTCAGTGCTCAGGGTGCTGGTTGCTCAGTGCTCAGGGTGCTGGGTACTCAGTGCTCGGGGTGCTGGGTGCTCAGTACTCAGGGTGCTGGGTGCTCAGTACACATGGTGCTGGGTTCTCAGTGCTCGGGTTGCTGGGTGCTCAGTGCTCCGGGTGCTGGGTGCTCAGTGCTCCGGGTGCTGTGTGTTCAGTGCTCAGGGTGCTGGGTGTTCAGTACTCAGGATGCTGGGTGCTCAGTACTCAGGGTTCTCATTGCTCAGGGTGCTGGGTGCTCAGTACTCAGGGTGCTGGGTGCTCAGTACTCAGGGTGCTCAGTGCTCAGTACTCAGGGTGCTCAGTGCTCAGTACTCAGGGTGCTCGGTGCTCAGGGTGCTGGGTGCTCAGTGCTCGGGGTGCTCGGTGCTCAGTACTCAGGGTGCTGGGTGCTCAGTACTCAGGGAGCTGGGTGCTCAGTGCTCAGGGTGCTGGGTGCTCAGTGCTCAGGGTGCTGGGTGCTCAGTACTCAGGGTGCTCGGTGCTCGGGGTGCTGGGTGCTCAGTGCTCGGGGTGCTCGGTGCTCAGTCCTCCGGGTGCTCAGTGCTCAGTACTCAGGGTGCTGGGTGCTCAGTGCTCAGGGTGCTGGGTGCTCAGTACTCAGGGTGCTGGGTGCACGGTGCTCAGTACGCTGGGTGCTCAGTACTCAGGTTGCTGGGTGCTCAGTACTCAGGGTGCTCAGTGCTCAGTACTCAGCGTGCTGGGTGCTCAGTGCTCAGGGTGCTCGGTGCTCAGTACTCATGGTGCTCAGTGCTCAGTACTCAGCGTGCTGGGTGCTCAGTGCTCAGGAAGCTCTGTGCTCAGTACTCAGGGTGCTCAGTGCTCAGTACTCAGCGTGCTGGGTGCTCAGTGCTCGGGGTGCTGGGTGCTCAGTACTCAGGGTGCTGGGTGCTCAGTACTCGTTGTGCTGGGTGCTAAGTGCTCAGGGTGCTGGGTGCTCAGAACTGAGGGTGCTGGGTGCTCAGTACTCAGGGTACTCAGTGCTCAGTACTCAGCGTGCTGGGTGCTCAGTGCTCAGGGTGCTCGGTGCTCAGTACTCAGGGTGCTCAGTGCTCAGTACTCAGCGTGCTGGGTGCTCAGTGTTCAGGGTGCTGGGTGCTCAGTACTCAGGGTGCTGGGTGCTTAGTACTCAGGGTGCTCGGTCCTCAGTGCTCAGGGTGCTGGGTGCTTAGTACTCAGGGAGCAGGGTGCTCAATGCTCAGGGTGCTCAGTGCTCAGTACTCAGGGTGCTCGGTGCTCAGTGATCAGGGTGCTCAGTGCTCAGTACTCAGGGTGCTCAGTGCTCAGTGCTCTGGGTGCTGGGTGCTCAGTGCTCGGGGTGCTGGGTGCTCAGTGCTCAGGGTGCTGGGTGCTCAGTACTCAGGGTGCTCAGTGCTCAGGGTGCTGGGTGCTCAGTGCTCGGGGTAATGGGTACTCAGTGCTCAGTACACAGGGTGCTGGGTGCTCAGTGCTCTGGGTGCTGGGTGCTCAGTACACAGTACTCAGGGTGCTGGGTGCTCAGTGCTCGGGGTGCTGGATGCTCAGTACTCAGGGTGCTGGGTGCTCAGTGCTCGGGGTGCTGGATGCACAGTACTCAGGGTGCTGGGTCCTCAGTGCTCAGGGTGCTGGGTGCTCAGTGCTCGGGGTTCTCAGTACTGAGGGTGCTGTGTGTTCAGTGCTCAGGGTACTGGGTGCTCAGTACTGAGGGTGTTCGGTGCTTAGTACTCAGGGTGCTGGGTGCTCAGTACTCAGGATGCTCATTGCTCAGGGTGCTGGGTGCTCAGTACTCAGGGTGCTCATTGCTCAGGGTGCTGGGTGCTCAGTACTCAGTGTGCTGGGTGCTCAGTGCTCGGGGTGCTGGGTGCTCAGTGCTCAGGGTGCTGGGTGCTCAGTACTCAGGGTGCTGGGTGGTCAGTACTCGGGGTACTGGGTGCTCAGTACTCAGGGTGCTGGGTGCTCAGTACTCAGGGTGCTGGGTGCTCAGTACTCGGGTGCTGGGTGCACAGTGCTCAGGGTGCTGGGTGCTCAGTGCTCGGGGTGCTGGGTGCTCAGTGCTCGGGGTGCTCGGTGCTCAGTGCTCAAGGTGCTGGGTGCTCAGTACTCAGGGTGCTCATTGCTCAAGGTGCTGGGTGCTCAGTACTCAGGGTGCTTGGTGCTCAGTGCTCAGGGTGCTCGGTTCTCGGGGCACTGGGTGCTCAGTGCTTGGGGTGCTCGAAGCTCAGTACTCAGGGTGCTGGGTGCTCAGTGCTCGGGGTGCTCGGTGCTCAGTACTCAGGGTGCTGGGTGCTCAGTGCTCGGGGTGCTGGGTGCTCAGTGCTCAGTACTCAGGGTGCTGGGTGCTCAGTGCTCAGGGTGCTGTCTGCTCAGTGCTCAGGGTGCTGGGTGCTCAGTGCTCATGGTGCTGGGTACTCAGTACTAAGGGTGCTGGGTGCTCAGTGCTCGGGGTGCTATGTGCTCAGTGCTCGCGGTGCTGGGTGCTCAGTGCTCGGGGTGCTATGTGCTCAGTGCTCGCGGTGCTGGGTGCTCAGTGCTCGGGGTGCTCGGTGCTCAATACTCAGGGTGCTGGGTGCTCAGTGCTCGAGGTGCTCAGTAGTCAGGGTGCTGTGTGTTCAGTGCTCAGGGTGCTGGGTGCTCAGTACTCAGGGTGCTCGGTGCTTAGTACTCAGGGTGCTGGGTGCTCAGTACTCCGGGTGCTGGGTGCTCAGTGCTCGGGGTTCTCAGTGCTCAGCGCTCAATGTGCTGCGTGCTCAGTACTCAGGGTGCTCATTGCTCAGGTTGCTGGGTGCTCAGTGCTCAGGGTGCTCGGTGCTCGGGGCACTGGGTGCTCAGTGCTCAGGGGGCTCAGAGCTCAGTACTCAGGGTGCTGGGTGCTCAGTGCTCGGGGTGCTCGGTGCTCAGTACTCAGTGTGCTGGGTGCTCAGTGCTCGGGGTGCTCGGTGCTCAGTACGTTGGGTGCTCACTACTCAGGGTGCTGGATGCTCAGTGCTCAGGGTGCTGGGTGCTCGGTGCTCAGGGTGCTGGGTGCTCAGTACTCAGGGTGCTGGGTGCTCACTGCTCGGGGTGCTGGGTGCTCAGTACTCAGGGTGCTGGGTGCTCAGTACTCAGGGTGCTGGGTGCTCAGTACTCGGGTGCTGGGTGCTCAGTGCTCAGGGTGCTGGGTGCTCAGTGCTTGGGGTGCTGGGTGCTCAGTGCTCAGTACTCAGGGTGCTGGGTGTTCAGTGCTCGGGGTGCTGGGTGCTCAGTGCTCAGTACTCAGGGTGCTGGGTGCTCAGTGCTCAGGGTGCTGGGTGCTCAGTGCTCAGGGTGCTGGGTGCTCAGTGCTCAGGGTGCTGGGTACTCAGTGCTCAGGGTGCTGGGTGCTCAGTACTCAGGGTGCTCAGTGCTCAGTACTCGGGGTGCTGGGTGCTCAGTGCTCAGGGTGCTCAGTGCTCAGTACTCGGGGTGCTGTGTGCTCAGTGCTCAGGGTGCTCGGTGCTCAGTACTCAGGGTGCTCAGTGCTGAGTACTCAGCGTGCTGGCTGCTCAGTGCTCGGGGTGCTGGGTGCTCAGTACTCAGGGTGCTGGGTGCTCAGTACTCGTTGTGCTGGGTGCTAAGTGCTCAGGGTGCTGGGTGCTCAGAACTCAGGGTGCTGGGTGCTCAGTACTCAGGGTGCTCAGTGCTTAGTACTCAGCGTGCTGGGTGCTCAGTGCTCAGGGTGCTCGGTGCTCAGTGCTCGGGGTGCTGAGTGCTCAGTGCTCAGGGTGCTGGGTGCTCAGTACTCAGGGTGCTGGGTGCTCAGTACTCAGGGTGCTGGGTGCTCAGTACTCGGGTGCTGGGTGCTCAGTACTCAGGGTGCTGGGTGCTCAGTACTCGGGTGCTGGGTGCTCAGTGTTCAGGGTGCTGGGTGCTCAGTGCTCGGGGTGCTGGGTGCTCAGTGCTCAGTACTCAGGGTGCTGGGTGCTCAGTGCTCGGGGTGCTGGGTGCTCAGTGCTCAGGGTGCTGTGTGCTCAGTGATCGGGGTGCTGGGTGCTCAGTGCACAGTACTCAGGGTGCTGGGTGCTCAGTGCTCGGGGTGCTGGGTGCTCAGTACTCAGGGTGCTGGGTGCTCAGTACTCAGGGTGCTGGGTGCTCAGTGCTCAGGGTGCTGGGTGCTCAGTGCTCGTGGTGCTGGGTGCTCAGTGCTCAGTACTCAGGGTGCTGGGTGATCAGTGCTCGGGCTGCTGGGTGCTCAGTGCTCAGGGTGCTGGGTGCTCAGTGCTCAGGGCGCTGGGTGCTCAGTGCTCGGGGTGCTGGGTGCTCAGTGCTCAGTCCTCAGGGTGATGGGTGCTCAGTGCTCAGGGTGCTGGTTGCTCAGTGCTCAGGGTGCTGGGTACTCAGTGCTCGGGGTGCTGGGTGCTCAGTACTCAGGGTCCTGGGTGCTCAGTACTCGGGTGCTGGGTGCTCAGTGCTCAGGGTGCTGGGTGCTCAGTGCTCGGGGTGCTGGGTGCTCAGTGCTCAGGGTGCTGGGTGCTCAGTGCTCAGGGCGCTGGGTGCTCAGTGCTCGGGGTGCTGGGTGCTCAGTGCTCAGTCCTCAGGGTGATGGGTGCTCAGTGCTCAGGGTGCTGGGTGCTCAGTGCTCAGGTTGCTGGGTACTCAGTGCTCGGGGTGCTGGGGGCTCAGTACTCAGGGTGCTGGGTGCTCAGTACACATGGTGCTGGGTTCTCAGTGCTCGGGTTGCTGGGTGCTCAGTGCTCGGGGTGCTGGGTGCTCAGTGCTCGGGGTGCTGTGTGTTCAGTGCTCAGGGTGCTGGATGTTCAGTACTCAGGATGCGGGTTGCTCAGTACTCAGGGTTCTCATTGCTCAGGGTGCTGGGTGCTCAGTATTCAGGGTGCTGGGTGCTCAGTACTCAGGGTGCTCAGTGCTCAGTACTCAGGGTGCTCAGTGCTCAGTATTCAGGGTGCTCGGTGCTCAGGGTGCTGTGTGCTCAGTGCTCGGGGTGCTCGGTGCTCAGTACTCAGGGTGCTGGGTGCTCAGTGCTCAGGGTGCTGGGTGCTCAGTGCTCAGGGTGCTGGGTGCTCAGTGCTCAGGGTGCTGGGAGCTCAGTACTCACGGTGCTCGTTGCTCGGGGTGCTGGGTGCTCAGTGCTCGGGGTGCTCGGTGCTCAGTACTCGGGGTGCTCAGTGCTCAGTACTCAGGGTGCTGGGTGCTCAGTGCTCAGGGTGCTGGGTGCTCAGTACTCAGGGTGCTGCGTGCTCGGTGCTCAGGACGCTGGGTGCTCAGTACTCAGGGTGCTGGGTGCTCAGTACTCAGGGTGCTCGGTGCTCAGTACTCAGTGTGCTGGGTGCTCAGTGCTCGGGGTGCTGGGTGCTCAGTTCTCAGGGTGCTCAGTGCTCAGTACTCAGCGTGCTGGGTGCTCAGTGCTCAGGGTGCTCGGTGCTCAGTACTCAGGGTGCTCAGTGCTCAGTACTCAGCGTGCTGGGTGCTCAGTGCTCAGGGTGCTCTCTGCTCAGTACTCAGGGTGCTCAGTGCTCAGTACTCAGCGTGCTGGGTGCTCAGTGCTCAGGGTGCTCGGTGCTCAATACTCAGGGTGCTCAGTGCTGAGTACTCAGCGTGCTGGCTGCTCAGTGCTCGGGGTGCTGGGTGCTCAGTACTCAGGGTGCTGGGTGCTCAGTACTCGTTGTGCTGGGTGCTAAGTGCTCAGGGTGCTGGGTGCTCAGAACTCAGGGTGCTGGGTGCTCAGTACTCAGGGTGCTCAGTGCTTAGTACTCAGCGTGCTGGGTGCTCAGTGCTCAGGGTGCTCGGTGCTCAGTGCTCGGGGTGCTGAGTGCTCAGTGCTCAGGGTGCTGGGTGCTCAGTACTCAGGGTGCTGGGTGCTCAGTACTCAGGGTGCTGGGTGCTCAGTACTCGGGTGCTGGGTGCTCAGTGTTCAGGGTGCTGGGTGCTCAGTGCTCGGGGTGCTGGGTGCTCAGTGCTCAGTACTCAGGGTGCTGGGTGCTCAGTGCTCGGGGTGCTGGGTGCTCAGTGCTCAGTACTCAGGGTGCTGGGTGCTCAGTGCTCGGGGTGCTGGGTGCTCAGTGCTCAGTACTCAGGGTGCTGGGTGAACAGTGCTCGGGCTGCTAGGTGCTCAGTGCTCAGGGTGCTGGGTGCTCAGTGCTCAGGGCGCTGGGTGCTCAGTGCTCGGGGTGCTGGGTGCTCAGTGCTCAGTCCTCAGGGTGATGGGTGCTCAGTGCTCAGGGTGCTGGTTGCTCAGTGCTCAGGGTGCTGGGTACTCAGTGCTCGGGGTGCTGGGTGCTCAGTACTCAGGGTGCTGGGTGCTCAGTACACATGGTGCTGGGTTCTCAGTGCTCGGGTTGCTGGGTGCTCAGTGCTCCGGGTGCTGGGTGCTCAGTGCTCGGGGTGCTGTGTGTTCAGTGCTCAGGGTGCTGGGTGTTCAGTACTCAGGATGCTGGGTGCTCAGTACTCAGGGTTCTCATTGCTCAGGGTGCTGGGTGCTCAGTACTCAGGGTGCTGGGTGCTCAGTACTCAGGGTGCTCAGTGCTCAGTACTCAGGGTGCTCAGTGCTCAGTACTCAGGGTGCTCGGTGCTCAGGGTGCTGGGTGCTCAGTGCTCGGGGTGCTCGGTGCTCAGTACTCAGGGTGCTGGGTGCTCAGTACTCAGGGAGCTGGGTGCTCAGTGCTCAGGGTGCTGGGTGCTCAGTGCTCAGGGTGCTGGGTGCTCAGTACTCAGGGTGCTCGGTGCTCGGGGTGCTGGGTGCTCAGTGCTCGGGGTGCTCGGTGCTCAGTCCTCCGGGTGCTCAGTGCTCAGTACTCAGGGTGCTGGGTGCTCAGTGCTCAGGGTGCTGGGTGCTCAGTACTCAGGGTGCTGGGTGCACGGTGCTCAGTACGCTGGGTGCTCAGTACTCAGGTTGCTGGGTGCTCAGTACTCAGGGTGCTCGGTGCTCAGTACTCAGGGTGCTGGGTGCTCAGTGCTCGGGGTGCTGGGTGCTCAGTACTCAGGGTGCTCGGTGCTCAGTACTCAGCGTGCTGGGTGCTCAGTGCTCAGGGTGCTCGGTGCTCAGTACTCAGGGTGCTCAGTGCTCAGTACTCAGCGTGCTGGGTGCTCAGTGCACAGGGTGCTCGGTGCTCAGTACTCATGGTGCTCAGTGCTCAGTACTCAGCGTGCTGGGTGCTCAGTGCTCAGGATGCTCTGTGCTCAGTACTCAGGGTGCTCAGTGCTCAGTACTCAGCGTGCTGGGTGCTCAGTGCTCGGGGTGCTGGGTGCTCAGTACTCAGGGTGCTGGGTGCTCAGTACTCGTTGTGCTGGGTGCTAAGTGCTCAGGGTGCTGGGTGCTCAGAACTGAGGGTGCTGGGTGCTCAGTACTCAGGGTACTCAGTGCTCAGTACTCAGCGTGCTGGGTGCTCAGTGCTCAGGGTGCTCGGTGCTCAGTACTCAGGGTGCTCAGTGCTCAGTACTCAGCGTGCTGGGTGCTCAGTGTTCAGGGTGCTGGGTGCTCAGTACTCAGGGTGCTGGGTGCTTAGTACTCAGGGTGCTCGGTCCTCAGTGCTCAGGGTGCTGGGTGCTTAGTACTCAGGGAGCAGGGTGCTCAATGCTCAGGGTGCTCAGTGCTCAGTACTCAGGGTGCTCGGTGCTCAGTGATCAGGGTGCTCAGTGCTCAGTACTCAGGGTGCTCAGTGCTCAGTGCTCTGGGTGCTGGGTGCTCAGTGCTCGGGGTGCTGGGTGCTCAGTGCTCAGGGTGCTGGGTGCTCAGTACTCAGGGTGCTCAGTGCTCAGGGTGCTGGGTGCTCAGTGCTCGGGGTAATGGGTACTCAGTGCTCAGTACACAGGGTGCTGGGTGCTCAGTGCTCTGGGTGCTGGGTGCTCAGTACACAGTACTCAGGGTGCTGGGTGCTCAGTGCTCGGGGTGCTGGATGCTCAGTACTCAGGGTGCTGGGTGCTCAGTGCTCGGGGTGCTGGATGCACAGTACTCAGGGTGCTGGGTCCTCAGTGCTCAGGGTGCTGGGTGCTCAGTGCTCGGGGTGCTCAGTACTGAGGGTGCTGTGTGTTCAGTGCTCAGGGTACTGGGTGCTCAGTACTGAGGGTGTTCGGTGCTTAGTACTCAGGGTGCTGGGTGCTCAGTACTCAGGATGCTCATTGCTCAGGGTGCTGGGTGCTCAGTACTCAGGGTGCTCATTGCTCAGGGTGCTGGGTGCTCAGTACTCAGTGTGCTGGGTGCTCAGTGCTCGGGGTGCTGGGTGCTCAGTGCTCAGGGTGCTGGGTGCTCAGTACTCAGGGTGCTGGGTGGTCAGTACTCGGGGTGCTGGGTGCTCAGTACTCAGGGTGCTGGGTGCTCAGTACTCAGGGTGCTGGGTGCTCAGTACTCGGGTGCTGGGTGCACAGTGCTCAGGGTGCTGGGTGCTCAGTGCTCGGGGTGCTGGGTGCTCAGTGCTCGGGGTGCTCGGTGCTCAGTGCTCAAGGTGCTGGGTGCTCAGTACTCAGGGTGCTCATTGCTCAAGGTGCTGGGTGCTCAGTACTCAGGGTGCTTGGTGCTCAGTGCTCAGGGTGCTCGGTTCTCGGGGCACTGGGTGCTCAGTGCTTGGGGTGCTCGAAGCTCAGTACTCAGGGTGCTGGGTGCTCAGTGCTCGGGGTGCTCGGTGCTCAGTACTCAGGGTGCTGGGTGCTCAGTGCTCGGGGTGCTGGGTGCTCAGTGCTCAGTACTCAGGGTGCTGGGTGCTCAGTGCTCAGGGTGCTGTCTGCTCAGTGCTCAGGGTGCTGGGTGCTCAGTGCTCATGGTGCTGGGTACTCAGTACTAAGGGTGCTGGGTGCTCAGTGCTCGGGGTGCTATGTGCTCAGTGCTCGCGGTGCTGGGTGCTCAGTGCTCGGGGTGCTATGTGCTCAGTGCTCGCGGTGCTGGGTGCTCAGTGCTCGGGGTGCTCGGTGCTCAATACTCAGGGTGCTGGGTGCTCAGTGCTCGAGGTGCTCAGTAGTCAGGGTGCTGTGTGTTCAGTGCTCAGGGTGCTGGGTGCTCAGTACTCAGGGTGCTCGGTGCTTAGTACTCAGGGTGCTGGGTGCTCAGTACTCCGGGTGCTGGGTGCTCAGTGCTCGGGGTTCTCAGTGCTCAGCGCTCAAGGTGCTGCGTGCTCAGTACTCAGGGTGCTCATTGCTCAGGTTGCTGGGTGCTCAGTGCTCAGGGTGCTCGGTGCTCGGGGCACTGGGTGCTCAGTGCTCAGGGGGCTCAGAGCTCAGTACTCAGGGTGCTGGGTGCTCAGTGCTCGGGGTGCTCGGTGCTAAGTACTCAGTGTGCTGGGTGCTCAGTGCTCGATGTGCTCGGTGCTCAGTACGTTGGGTGCTCACTACTCAGGGTGCTGGATGCTCAGTGCTCAGGGTGCTGGGTGCTCGGTGCTCAGGGTGCTGGGTGCTCAGTACTCAGGGTGCTGGGTGCTCACTGCTCGGGGTGCTGGGTGCTCAGTACTCAGGGTGCTGGGTGCTCAGTACTCAGGGTGCTGGGTGCTCAGTACTCGGGTGCTGCGTGCTCAGTGCTCAGGGTGCTGGGTGCTCAGTGCTTGGGGTGCTGGGTGCTCAGTGCTCAGTACTCAGGGTGCTGGGTGTTCAGTGCTCGGGGTGCTGGGTGCTCAGTGCTCAGTACTCAGGGTGCTGGGTGCTCAGTGTTCAGGGTGCTGGGTGCTCAGTGCTCAGGGTGCTGGGTGCTCAGTGCTCAGGGTGCTGGGTACTCAGTGCTCAGGGTGCTGGGTGCTCAGTACTCAGGGTGCTCAGTGCTCAGTACTCGGGGTGCTGGGTGCTC
The DNA here is from genome assembly GCF_018167655.1 of Microtus oregoni. Classification (NCBI taxonomy): domain Eukaryota; kingdom Metazoa; phylum Chordata; class Mammalia; order Rodentia; family Cricetidae; genus Microtus; species Microtus oregoni. Next base: position 196,589 of record NW_024543329.1, read on the forward strand.
AGTGCTCAGGGTGCTCAGTGCTCAGTACTCGGGGTGCTGTGTGCTCAGTGCTCAGGGTGCTCGGTGCTCAGTACTCAGGGTGCTCAGTGCTGAGTACTCAGCGTGCTGGCTGCTCAGTGCTCGGGGTGCTGGGTGCTCAGTACTCAGGGTGCTGGGTGCTCAGTACTCGTTGTGCTGGGTGCTAAGTGCTCAGGGTGCTGGGTGCTCAGAACTCAGGGTGCTGGGTGCTCAGTACTCAGGGTGCTCAGTGCTTAGTACTCAGCGTGCTGGGTGCTCAGTGCTCAGGGTGCTCGGTGCTCAGTGCTCGGGGTGCTGAGTGCTCAGTGCTCATGGTGCTGGGTACTCAGTACTAAGGGTGCTGGGTGCTCAGTGCTCATGGTGCTGGGTACTCAGTACTAAGGGTGCTGGGTGCTCAGTGCTCGGGGTGCTATGTGCTCAGTGCTCGCGGTGCTGGGTGCTCAGTGCTCGGGGTGCTATGTGCTCAGTGCTCGCGGTGCTGGGTGCTCAGTGCTCGGGGTGCTCGGTGCTCAATACTCAGGGTGCTGGGTGCTCAGTGCTCGAGGTGCTCAGTAGTCAGGGTGCTGTGTGTTCAGTGCTCAGGGTGCTGGGTGCTCAGTACTCAGGGTGCTCGGTGCTTAGTACTCAGGGTGCTGGGTGCTCAGTACTCCGGGTGCTGGGTGCTCAGTGCTCGGGGTTCTCAGTGCTCAGCGCTCAAGGTGCTGCGTGCTCAGTACTCAGGGTGCTCATTGCTCAGGTTGCTGGGTGCTCAGTGCTCAGGGTGCTCGGTGCTCGGGGCACTGGGTGCTCAGTGCTCAGGGGGCTCAGAGCTCAGTACTCAGGGTGCTGGGTGCTCAGTGCTCGGGGTGCTCGGTGCTAAGTACTCAGTGTGCTGGGTGCTCAGTGCTCGGGGTGCTCGGTGCTCAGTACGTTGGGTGCTCACTACTCAGGGTGCTGGATGCTCAGTGCTCAGGGTGCTGGGTGCTCGGTGCTCAGGGTGCTGGGTGCTCAGTACTCAGGGTGCTGGGTGCTCACTGCTCGGGGTGCTGGGTGCTCAGTACTCAGGGTGCTGGGTGCTCAGTACTCAGGGTGCTGGGTGCTCAGTACTCGGGTGCTGGGTGCTCAGTGCTCAGGGTGCTGGGTGCTCAGTGCTTGGGGTGCTGGGTGCTCAGTGCTCAGTACTCAGGGTGCTGGGTGTTCAGTGCTCGGGGTGCTGGGTGCTCAGTGCTCAGTACTCAGGGTGCTGGGTGCTCAGTGCTCAGGGTGCTGGGTGCTCAGTGCTCAGGGTGCTGGGTGCTCAGTGCTCAGGGTGCTGGGTACTCAGTGCTCAGGGTGCTGGGTGCTCAGTACTCAGGGTGCTCAGTGCTCAGTACTCGGGGTGCTGGGTGCTCAGTGCTCAGGGTGCTCAGTGCTCAGTACTCGGGGTGCTGTGTGCTCAGTGCTCAGGGTGCTCGGTGCTCAGTACTCAGGGTGCTCAGTGCTGAGTACTCAGCGTGCTGGCTGCTCAGTGCTCGGGGTGCTGGGTGCTCAGTACTCAGGGTGCTGGGTGCTCAGTACTCGTTGTGCTGGGTGCTAAGTGCTCAGGGTGCTGGGTGCTCAGAACTCAGGGTGCTGGGTGCTCAGTACTCAGGGTGCTCAGTGCTTAGTACTCAGCGTGCTGGGTGCTCAGTGCTCAGGGTGCTCGGTGCTCAGTGCTCGGGGTGCTGAGTGCTCAGTGCTCAGGGTGCTGGGTGCTCAGTACTCAGGGTGCTGGGTGCTCAGTACTCAGGGTGCTGGGTGCTCAGTACTCGGGTGCTGGGTGCTCAGTACTCAGGGTGCTGGGTGCTCAGTACTCGGGTGCTGGGTGCTCAGTGTTCAGGGTGCTGGGTGCTCAGTGCTCGGGGTGCTGGGTGCTCAGTGCTCAGTACTCAGGGTGCTGGGTGCTCAGTGCTCGGGGTGCTGGGTGCTCAGTGCTCAGGGTGCTGTGTGCTCAGTGATCGGGGTGCTGGGTGCTCAGTGCACAGTACTCAGGGTGCTGGGTGCTCAGTGCTCGGGGTGCTGGGTGCTCAGTACTCAGGGTGCTGGGTGCTCAGTACTCAGGGTGCTGGGTGCTCAGTGCTCAGGGTGCTGGGTGCTCAGTGCTCGTGGTGCTGGGTGCTCAGTGCTCAGTACTCAGGGTGCTGGGTGATCAGTGCTCGGTCTGCTGGGTGCTCAGTGCTCAGGGTGCTGGGTGCTCAGTGCTCAGGGCGCTGGGTGCTCAGTGCTCGGGGTGCTGGGTGCTCAGTGCTCAGTCCTCAGGGTGATGGGTGCTCAGTGCTCAGGGTGCTGGTTGCTCAGTGCTCAGGGTGCTGGGTACTCAGTGCTCGGGGTGCTGGGTGCTCAGTACTCAGGGTGCTGGGTGCTCAGTACACATGGTGCTGGGTTCTCAGTGCTCGGGTTGCTGGGTGCTCAGTGCTCCGGGTGCTGGGTGCTCAGTGCTCGGGGTGCTGTGTGTTCAGTGCTCAGGGTGCTGGGTGTTCAGTACTCAGGATGCTGGGTGCTCAGTACTCAGGGTTCTCATTGCTCAGGGTGCTGGGTGCTCAGTACTCAGGGTGCTGGGTGCTCAGTACTCAGGGTGCTCAGTGCTCAGTACTCAGGGTGCTCAGTGCTCAGTACTCAGGGTGCTCGGTGCTCAGGGTGCTGGGTGCTCAGTGCTCGGGGTGCTCGGTGCTCAGTACTCAGGGTGCTGGGTGCTCAGTACTCAGGGAGCTGGGTGCTCAGTGCTCAGGGTGCTGGGTGCTCAGTGCTCAGGGTGCTGGGTGCTCAGTACTCAGGGTGCTCGGTGCTCGGGGTGCTGGGTGCTCAGTGCTCGGGGTGCTCGGTGCTCAGTCCTCCGGGTGCTCAGTGCTCAGTACTCAGGGTGCTGGGTGCTCAGTGCTCAGGGTGCTGGGTGCTCAGTACTCAGGGTGCTGGGTGCACGGTGCTCAGTACGCTGGGTGCTCAGTACTCAGGTTGCTGGGTGCTCAGTACTCAGGGTGCTCGGTGCTCAGTACTCAGGGTGCTGGGTGCTCAGTGCTCGGGGTGCTGGGTGCTCAGTACTCAGGGTGCTCGGTGCTCAGTACTCAGCGTGCTGGGTGCTCAGTGCTCAGGGTGCTGGGTGCTCAGTACTCAGGGTGCTCAGTGCTCAGTACTCAGCGTGCTGGGTGCTCAGTGCTCAGGGTGCTCGGTGCTCAGTACTCAGGGTGCTCAGTGCTCAGTACTCTGCGTGCTGGGTGCTCAGTGCTCAGGGTGCTCGGTGCTCAGTACTCAGGGTGCTCAGTGCTCAGTACTCAGCGTGCTGGGTGCTCAGTGCTCGGGGTGCTGGGTGCTCAGTACTCAGGGTGCTGGGTGCTCAGTACTCGTTGTGCTGGGTGCTAAGTGCTCAGGGTGCTGGGTGCTCAGAACTGAGGGTGCTGGGTGCTCAGTACTCAGGGTACTCAGTGCTCAGTACTCAGCGTGCTGGGTGCTCAGTGCTCAGGGTGCTCGGTGCTCAGTACTCAGGGTGCTCAGTGCTCAGTACTCAGCGTGCTGGGTGCTCAGTGTTCAGGGTGCTGGGTGCTCAGTACTCAGGGTGCTGGGTGCTTAGTACTCAGGGTGCTCGGTCCTCAGTGCTCAGGGTGCTGGGTGCTTAGTACTCAGGGAGCAGGGTGCTCAATGCTCAGGGTGCTCAGTGCTCAGTACTCAGGGTGCTCGGTGCTCAGAGATCAGGGTGCTCAGTGCTCAGTACTCAGGGTGCTCAGTGCTCAGTGCTCTGGGTGCTGGGTGCTCAGTGCTCGGGGTGCTGGGTGCTCAGTGCTCAGGGTGCTGGGTGCTCAGTACTCAGGGTGCTCAGTGCTCAGGGTGCTGGGTGCTCAGTGCTCGGGGTAATGGGTACTCAGTGCTCAGTACACAGGGTGCTGGGTGCTCAGTGCTCTGGGTGCTGGGTGCTCAGTACTCAGTACTCAGGGTGCTGGGTGCTCAGTGCTCGGGGTGCTGGATGCTCAGTACTCAGGGTGCTGGGTGCTCAGTGCTCGGGGTGCTGGATGCACAGTACTCAGGGTGCTGGGTCCTCAGTGCTCAGGGTGCTGGGTGCTCAGTGCTCGGGGTGCTCAGTACTGAGGGTGCTGTGTGTTCAGTCCTCAGGGTACTGGGTGCTCAGTACTGAGGGTGTTCGGTGCTTAGTACTCAGGGTGCTGGGTGCTCAGTACTCAGGGTGCTCATTGATCAGGGTGCTGGGTGCTCAGTACACAGGGTGCTCATTGCTCAGGGTGCTGGGTGCTCAGTACTCAGTGTGCTGGGTGCTCAGTGCTCGGGGTGCTCGGTGCTCAGTGCTCAGGGTGCTGGGTGCTCAGTACTCAGGGTGCTCATTGCTCAGGGTGCTGGGTGCTCAGTACTCAGGGTGCTGGGTGCTCAGTACTCAGGGTGCTCAGTGCTCAGTACTCAGGGAACTCAGTGCTCAGTACTCAGGGTACTGGGTGCTCAGTGCTCAGGGTGCTGGGTGCTCAGTGATGAGGGTGGTCAGTACTCAGGGTGCTGTGTGTTCAGTGCTCAGTGTACTGGGTGCTCAGTACTCAGGGTGCTGGGTGCTCAGTGCTCGGGGTGCTGGGTGCTCAGTGCTCAGTACTCAGTGTGCTGGGTGCTCAGTGCTCAGGGTGCTGGGTGCTCAGTGCTCAGGGTGCTGGGTGCTCAGAGCTCACGGTGCTGGGTACTCAGTGCTCGGGGTGCTCAGTGCTCAGTACTCGGGGTGCTGGGTGCTCAGTGCTCAGGGTGCTCAATGCTCAGTACTCGGGGTGCTGTGTGCTCAGTGCTCAGGGTGCTCAGAGCTCAGTGCTCGGGGTGCTGGGTGCTCAGTGCTCGGGGCGCTGGGTGCTCAGTGCTCGTGGTGCTGGGTGCTCAGTACTCGGGGTGCTGCGTGCTCAGTGCTCAGGGTGCTCAGTGCTCAGTACTCAGTGCTCAGGGTGCTCAGTGCTCAGTGCTCAGGGTGCTGGGTGTTCAGTACTCAGGGTGCTGGTTGCTCAGTACTCAGCGTGCTGGGTACTCAGTGCTCAGGGTGCTGGGTGCTCAGTGCTCGGGGTGCTCAGTACTCAGGCTGCTGTGTGTTCAGTGCTCAGGGTACTGGGTGCTCAGTACTCAGGGTGCTCGGTGCTTAGTACTCAGGGTGCTGGGTGCTCAGTACTCCGGTTGCTGGGTGCTCAGTGCTCGGGGTGCTCGGAGCTCAGTACTCAGAGTGCTGGGTGCTCAGTTCTCGGGGTGATCGGTGCTCAGTACTCAGGGTGCTGGGTGCTCAGTGCTCAGGGTGCTCGGTGCTCAGTATGTTGGGTGCTCACTACTCAGGGTGCTGGGTGCTCAGTGCTCAGTGTGCTGGGTGCTCAGTGCTCAGGGTGCTGGGTGATCAGTGCTCATGGTGCTGGGTACTCAGTGCTCGGGGTGCTGGGTGCTCAGTGCTCGGGTTGCTGGGTGCTCAGTGCTCAGTCCTCAGGGTGATGGGTGCTCAGTGCTCAGGGTGCTGGGTGCTCAGTACTCAGGGTGCTGGGTGCTCAGTGCTCGGGGTGCTGGGTGCTCAGTGCTCGGGTTGCTGGGTGCTCAGTGCTCAGTCCTCAGGGTGATGGGTGCTCAGTGCTCAGGGTGCTGGGTGCTCAGTGCTCAGTGTGCTGGGTACTCAGTGCTCGGGGTGCTGGGTGCTCAGTACTCAGGGTGCTGGGTGCTCAGTACACATGGTGCTGGGTTCTCAGTGCTCGGGTTGCTGGGTGCTCAGTGCTCGGGGTGCTGGGTTCTCAGTGCTCGGGGTGCTGTGTGTTCAGTGCTCAGGGTGCTGGGTGTTCAGTACTCAGGATGCTGGGTGCTCAGTACTCAGGGTGCTCAGTGCTCAGTACTCAGGGTGCTCAGTGCTCAGTACTCAGGGTGCTCGGTGCTCGGGGTGCTGTGTGCTCAGTGCTCGGGGTGCTCGGTGCTCAGTACTCAGGGTGCTGGGTGCTCAGTGCTCAGGGTGCTGGGTGCTCAGTGCTCAGGGTGCTGGGAGCTCAGTACTCAGGGTGCTCGGTGCTCGGGGTGCTGGGTGCTCAGTACTCGGGGTGCTCAGTGCTCAGTACTCAGGGTGCTGGGTGCTCAGTGCTCAGGGTGCTGGGTGCTCAGTACTCAGGGTGCTGCGTGCTCGGTGCTCAGGACGCTGGGTGCTCAGTACTCAGGGTGCTCGGTGCTCAGTACTCAGGGTGCTGGGTGCTCAGTGCTCGGGGTGCTGGGTGCTCAGTACTCAGGGTGCTCAGTGCTCAGTACTCAGCGTGCTGGGTGCTCAGTGCTCAGGGTGCTCGGTGCTCAGTACTCAGGGTGCTCAGTGCTCAGTACTCAGCGTGCTGGGTGCTCAGTGCTCAGGGTGCTCGGTGCTCAGTACTCAGGGTGCTCAGTGCTCAGTACTCAGCGTGCTGGGTGCTCATTGCTCGGGGTGCTGGGTGCTCAGTACTCAGGGTGCTGGGTGCTCAGTACTCGTTGTGCTGGGTGCTAAGTGCTCAGGGTGCTGGGTGCTCAGAACTCAGGGTGCTGGGTGCTCAGTACTCAGGGTGCTCAGTGCTTAGTACTCAGCGTGCTGGGTGCTCAGTGCTCAGGGTGCTCGGTGCTCAGTGCTCGGGGTGCTGAGTGCTCAGTGCTCAGGGTGCTGGGTGCTCAGTACTCGGGTGCTGGGTGCTCAGTACTCAGGGTGCTGGGTGCTCAGTACTCGGGTGCTGGGTGCTCAGTGTTCAGGGTGCTGGGTGCTCAGTGCTCGGGGTGCTGGGTGCTCAGTGCTCAGTACTCAGGGTGCTGGGTGCTCAGTGCTCGGGGTGCTGGGTGCTCAGTGCTCAGGGTGATGGGTGCTCAGTGCTCGGGGTGCTGGGTACTCAGTGCACAGTACTCAGGGTGCTGGGTGCTCAGTGCTCGGGGTGCTGGGTGCTCAGTGCTCAGGGTGCTGGGCGCTCAGTACTCAGGGTGCTGGGTGCTTAGTACTCAGGGTGCTGGGTGCTCAGTGCTCAGGGTGCTGGGTGCTCAGTGCTCGTGGTGCTGGGTGCTCAGTGCTCAGTACTCAGCGTGCTGGGTGCTCAGTGCTCAGGGTGCTCGGTGCTCAGTACTCAGGGTGCTCAGTGCTCAGTACTCAGCCTGCTGGGTGCTCAGTGCTCAGGGTGCTCGGTGCTCAGTACTCAGGGTGCTCAGTGCTCAGTACTCAGCGTGCTGGGTGCTCAGTGCTCAGGGTGCTCGGTGCTCAGTACTCAGGGTGCTCAGTGCTGAGTACTCAGCGTGCTGGGTGCTCAGTGCTCGGGGTGCTGGGTGCTCAGTACTCAGGGTGCTGGGTGCTCAGTACTCGTTGTGCTGGGTGCTAAGTGCTCAGGGTGATGGGTGCTCAGAACTCAGGGTGCTGGGTGCTCAGTACTCAGGGTGCTCAGTGCTTAGTACTCAGCGTGCTGGGTGCTCAGTGCTCAGGGTGCTCGGTGCTCAGTGCTCGGGGTGCTGAGTGCTCAGTGCTCAGGGTGCTGGGTGCTCAGTACTCAGGGTGCTGGGTGCTCAGTACTCAGGGTGCTGGGTGCTCAGTACTCGGGTGCTTGGTGCTCAGTACTCAGGGTGCTGGGTGCTCAGTACTCGGGTGCTGGGTGCTCAGTGTTCAGGGTGCTGGGTGCTCAGTGCTCGGGGTGCTGGGTGCTCAGTGCTCAGTACTCAGGGTGCTGGGTGCTCAGTGCTCGGGGTGCTGGGTGCTCAGTGCTCAGGGTGCTGGGTGCTCAGTGCTCGGGGTGCTGGGTGCTCAGTGCACAGTACTCAGGGTGCTGGGTGCTCAGTGCTCGGGGTGCTGGGCGCTCAGTACTCAGGGTGCTGGGTGCTCAGTACTCAGGGTGCTGGGTGCTCAGTGCAGAGGGTGCTGGGTGCTCAGTGCTCGTGGTGCTGTGTGCTCAGTGCTCAGTACTCAGGGTGCTGGGTGATCAGTGCTCGGGCTGCTGGGTGCTCAGTGCTCAGGGTGCTGGGTGCTCAGTGCTCAGGGTGCTGGGTGCTCTGTGCTCGTGGTGCTGGGTGCTCAGTGCTCAGTACTCAGGGTGTTGGGTGATCAGTGCTCGGGCTGCTGGGTGCTCAGTGCTCAGGGTGCTGGGTGCTCAGAGCTCGTGGTGCTGGGTGCTCAGTGCTCAGTACTCAGGGTGATGGGTGCTCAGTGCTCAGGGTGCTGGTTGCTCAGTGCTCAGGGTGCTGGGTACTCAGTGCTCGGGGTGCTGGGTGCTCAGTACTCAGGGTGCTGGGTGCTCAGTACACATGGTGCTGGGTTCTCAGTGCTCGGGTTGCTGGGTGCTCAGTGCTCCGGGTGCTGGGTGCTCAGTGCTCGGGGTGCTGTGTGTTCAGTGCTCAGGGTGCTGGGTGTTCAGTACTCAGGATGCTGGGTGCTCAGTACTCAGGGTTCTCATTGCTCAGGGTGCTGGGTGCTCAGTACTCAGGGTGCTGGGTGCTCAGTACTCAGGGTGCTCAGTGCTCAGTACTCAGGGTGCTCAGTGCTCAGTACTCAGGGTGCTCGGTGCTCAGGGTGCTGGGTGCTCAGTGCTCGGGGTGCTCGGTGCTCAGTACTCAGGGTGCTGGGTGCTCAGTACTCAGGGAGCTTGGTGCTCAGTGCTCAGGGTGCTGGGTGCTCAGTGCTCAGGGTGCTGGGTGCTCAGTACTCAGGGTGCTCGGTGCTCGGGGTGCTGGGTGCTCGGTGCTCGGGGTGCTCGGTGCTCAGTCCTCCGGGTGCTCAGTGCTCAGTACTCAGGGTGCTGGGTGCTCAGTGCTCAGGGTGCTGGGTGCTCAGTACTCAGGGTGCTAGGTGCACGGTGCTCAGTACGCTGGGTGCTCAGTACTCAGGGTGCTGGGTGCTCAGTACTCAGGGTGCTCGGTGCTCAGTACTCAGGGTGCTGGGTGCTCAGTGCTCGGGGTGCTGGGTGCTCAGTACTCAGGGTGCTCAGTGCTCAGTACTCAGCGTGCTGGGTGCTCAGTGCTCAGGGTGCTCGGTGCTCAGTACTCAGGGTGCTCAGTGCTCAGTACTCAGCGTGCTGGGTGCTCAGTGCTCAGGGTGCTCGGTGCTCAGTACTCAGGGTGCTCAGTGCTCAGTACTCAGCGTGCTGGGTGCTCAGTGCTCAGGGTGCTCGGTGCTCATTACTCAGGGTGCTCAGTGCTCAGTACTCAGCGTGCTGGGTGCTCAGTGCTCGGGGTGCTGGGTGCTCAGTACTCAGGGTGCTGGGTGCTCAGTACTCGTTGTGCTGGGTGCTAAGTGCTCAGGGTGCTGGGTGCTCAGAACTGAGGGTGCTGGGTGCTCAGTACTCAGGGTGCTCAGTGCTCAGTACTCAGCGTGCTGGGTGCTCAGTGCTCAGGGTGCTCGGTGCTCAGTACTCAGGGTGCTCAGTGCTCAGTACTCAGCGTGCTGGGTGCTCAGTGCTCAGGGTGCTGGGTGCTCAGTACTCAGGGTGCTGGGTGCTTAGTACTCAGGGTGCTCGGTCCTCAGTGCTCAGGGTGCTGGGTGCTTAGTACTCAGAGAGCAGGGTGCTCAATGCTCAGGGTGCTCAGTGCTCAGTACTCAGGGTGCTCGGTGCTCAGTGATCAGGGTGCTCAGTGCTCAGTACTCAGGGTGCTCAGTGCTCAGTGCTCTGGGTGCTGGGTGCTCAGTGCTCGGGGTGCTGGGTGCTCAGTGCTCAGGGTGCTGGGTGCTCAGTACTCAGGGTGCTCAGTGCTCAGGGTGCTGGGTGCTCAGTGCTCGGGGTAATGGGTACTCAGTGCTCAGTACACAGGGTGCTGGGTGCTCAGTGCTCTGGGTGCTGGGTGCTCAGTACTCAGTACTCAGGGTGCTGGGTGCTCAGTGCTCGGGGTGCTGGTTGCTCAGTACTCAGGGTGCTGGGTGCTCAGTGCTCGGGGTGCTGGATGCACAGTACTCAGGGTGCTGGGTCCTCAGTGCTCAGGGTGCTGGGTGCTCAGTGCTCGGGGTGCTCAGTACTCAGGGTGCTGTGTGTTCAGTGCTCAGGGTACTGGGTGCTCAGTACTGAGGGTGCTCGGTGCTTAGTACTCAGGGTGCTGGGTGCTCAGTACTCAGGGTGCTCATTGCTCAGGGTGCTGGGTGCTCAGTACTCAGGGTGCTCATTGCTCAGGGTGCTGGGTGCTCAGTACTCAGTGTGCTGGGTGCTCAGTGCTCGGGGTGCTCGGTGCTCAGTGCTCAGGGTGCTGGGTGCTCAGTACTCAGGGTGCTCATTGCTCAGGGTGCTGGGTGCTCAGTACTCAGGGTGCTGGGTGCTCAGTACTCAGGGTGCTCAGTGCTCAGTACTCAGGGAGCTCAGTGCTCAGTACTCAGGGTGCTGGGTGCTCAGTGCTCAGGGTGCTGGGTTCTCAGTGCTGAGGGTGCTCAGTACTCAGGGTGCTGTGTGTTCAGTGCTCAGGGTACTGGGTGCTCAGTACTCAGGGTGCTGGGTGCTCAGTGCTCGGGGTGCTGGGTGCTCAGTGCTCAGTACTCAGTGTGCTGGGTGCTCAGTGCTCAGGGTGCTGGGTGCTCAGTGCTCAGGGTGCTGGGTGCTCAGTGCTCACGGTGCTGGGTACTCAGTGCTCGGGGTGCTCAGTGCTCAGTACTCGGGGTGCTGGGTGCTCAGTGCTCAGGGTGCTCAATGCTCAGTACTCGGGGTGCTGTGTGCTCAGTGCTCAGGGTGCTCAGAGCTCAGTGCTCGGGGTGCTGGGTGCTCAGTGCTCGGGGCGCTGGGTGCTCAGTGCTCGTGGTGCTGGGTGCTCAGTACTCGGGGTGCTGCGTGCTCAGTGCTCAGGTTGCTCAGTTCTCAGTACACAGTGCTCAGGGTGCTCAGTGCTCAGTGCTCAGGGTGCTGGGTGTTCAGTACTCAGGGTGCTGGGTGCTCAGTACTCAGGGTGCTGGGTACTCAGTGCTCAGGGTGCTGGGTGCTCAGTGCTCTGGGTGCTCAGTACTCAGGCTGCTGTATGTTCAGTGCTCAGGGTACTGGGTGCTCAGTACTCAGGGTGCTCGGTGCTTAGTACTCAGGGTGCTGGGTGCTCAGTACTCCGGTTGCTGGGTGCTCAGTGCTCGGGGTGCTCGGAGCTCAGTACTCAGAGTGCTGGGTGCTCAGTTCTCGGGGTGATCGGTGCTCAGTACTCAGGGTGCTGGGTGCTCAGTGCTCGGGGTGCTCGGTGCTCAGTACGTTGGGTGCTCACTACTCAGGGTGCTGGGTGCTCAGTGCTCAGTGTGCTGGGTGCTCAGTGCTCAGGGTGCTGGGTGCTCAGTGCTCAGGGTGCTGGGTGCTCAGTACTCAGGGTGCTGGGTGCTCAGTGCTCGGGGTGCTGGGTGCTCAGTGCTCGGGTTGCTGGGTGCTCAGTGCTCAGTCCTCAGGGTGATGGGTGCTCAGTGCTCAGGGTGCTGGGTGCTCAGTGCTCAGGGTGCTGGGTACTCAGTGCTCGGGGTGCTGGGTGCTCAGTACTCAGGGTGCTGGGTGCTCAGTACACATGGTGCTGGGTTTTCAGTGCTCGGGTTGCTGGGTACTCAGTGCTCGGGGTGCTGGGTTCTCAGTGCTCGGGGTGCTGTGTGTTCAGTGCTCAGGGTGCTGGGTGTTCAGTACTCAGGATGCTGGGTGCTCAGTACTCAGGGTTCTCATTGCTCAGGGTGCTGGGTGCTCAGTACTCAGGGTGCTGGGTGCTCAGTACTCAGGGTGCTCGGTGCTCAGGGTGCTGTGTGCTCAGTGCTCGGGGTGCTCAGTGCTCAGTACTCAGGGTGCTCAGTGCTCAGTACTCAGGGTGCTCGGTGCTCAGGGTGCTGTGTGCTCAGTGCTCGGGGTGCTCGGTGCTCAGTACTCAGGGTGCTGGGTGCTCAGTGCTCAGGGTGCTGGGTGCTCAGTGCTCAGGGTGCTGGGTGCTCAGTGCTCAGGGTGCTGGGAGCTCAGTACTCAGGGTGCTCGGTGCTCGGGGTGCTGGGTGCTCAGTGCTCGGGGTGCTCGGTGCTCAGTACTCGGGGTGCTCAGTGCTCAGTACTCAGGGTGCTGGGTGCTCAGTGCTCAGGGTGCTGGGTGCTCAGTACTCAGGGTGCTGCGTGCTCGGTGCTCAGGACGCTGGGTGCTCAGTACTCAGGGTGCTGGGTGCTCAGTACTCAGGGTGCTCGGTGCTCAGTACTCAGGGTGCTGGGTGCTCAGTGCTCAGGGTGCTGGGTGCTCAGTACTCAGGGTGCTCAGTGCTCAGTACTCAGCGTGCTGGGTGCTCAGTGCTCAGGGTGCTCGGTGCTCAGTACTCAGGGTGCTCAGTGCTCAGTACTCAGCGTGCTGGGTGCTCAGTGCTCAGGGTGCTCGGTGCTCAGTACTCAGGGTGCTCAGTGCTCAGTACTCAGCGTGCTGCGTGCTCAGTGCTCAGGGTGCTCGGTGCTCAGTACTCAGGGTGCTCAGTGCTGAGTACTCAGCGTGCTGGGTGCTCATTGCTCGGGGTGCTGGGTGCTCAGTACTCAGGGTGCTGGGTGCTCAGTACTCGTTGTGCTGGGTGCTAAGTGCTCAGGGTGCTGGGTGCTCAGAACTCAGGGTGCTGGGTGCTCAGTATTCAGGGTGCTCAGTGCTTATTACTCAGCGTGCTGGGTGCTCAGTGCTCAGGCTGCTCGGTGCTCAGTGCTCGGGGTGCTGAGTGCTCAGTGCTCAGGGTGCTGGGTGCTCAGTATTCAGGGTGCTGGGTGCTCAGTACTCAGGGTGCTGGGTGCTCAGTACTCGGGTGCTGGGTGCTCAGTACTCAGGGTGCTGGGTGCTCAGTACTCGGGTGCTGGGTGCTCAGTGTTCAGGGTGCTGGGTGCTCAGTGCTCGGGGTGCTGGGTGCTCAGTGCTCAGTATTCAGGGTGCTGGGTGCTCAGTGCTCGGGGTGCTGGGTGCTCAGTGCTCAGGGTGATGGGTGCTCAGTGCTCGGGGTGCTGGGTGCTCAGTGCACAGTACTCAGGGTGCTGGGTGCTCAGTGCTCGGGGTGCTGGGTGCTCAGTGCTCAGGGTGCTGGGCGCTCAGTACTCAGGGTGCAGGGTGCTCAGTACTCAGGGTGCTGGGTGCTCAGTGCTCAGGGTGCTGGGTGCTCAGTGCTCGTGGTGCTGGGTGCTCAGTGCTCAGTACTCAGGGTGCTGGGTGATCAGTGCTCGGGGTGCTGGGTGCTCAGTGCTCAGTCCTCAGGGTGATGGGTGCTCAGTGCTCAGGGTGCTGGGTGCTCAGTACTCAGGGTGCTGGGTGCACGGTGCTCAGTACGCTGGGTGCTCAGTACTCAGGGTGCTGGGTGCACGGTGCTCAGTACGCTGGGTGCTCAGTACTCAGGGTGCTGGGTGCTCAGTACTCAGGGTGCTGGGTGCTCAGTGCTCAGGGTGCTGGGTGCTCAGTGCTCAGGGTTCTGGGTGCTCAGTACTCAGGGTGCTCGGTGCTCGGGTTGCTGGGTGCTCAGTGCTCGGGGTGCTCGGTGCTCAGTCCTCCGGGTGCTCAGTGCTCAGTACTCAGGGTGCTGGGTGCTCAGTGCTCAGGGTGCTGGGTGCTCAGTACTCAGGGTGCTGGGTGCACGGTGCTCAGTACGCTGGCTGCTCAGTACTCAGGGTGCTGGGTGCACAGTACTCAGGGTGCTCGGTGCTCAGTACTCAGGGTGCTGGGTGCTCAGTGCTCGGGGTGCTGGGTGCTCAGTACTCAGGGTGCTCAGTGCTCAGTACTCAGCGTGCTGGGTGCTCAGTGCTCAGGGTGCTCGGTGTTCAGTACTCAGGGTGCTCAGTGCTCAGTACTCAGCGTGCTGGGTGCTCAGTGCTCAGGGTGCTCGGTGCTCAGTACTCAGGGTGCTCAGTGCTCAGTACTCAGCGTGCTGGGTGCTCAGTGCTCAGGGGGCTCGGTGCTCAGTACTCAGGGTGCTCAGTGCTCAGTACTCAGCGTGCTGGGTGCTCAGTGCTCGGGGTGCTGGGTGCTCAGTACTCAGGGTGCTGGGTGCTCAGTACTCGTTGTGCTGGCTGCTAAGTGCTCAGGGTGCTGGGTGCTCAGAACTGAGGGTGCTGTGTGCTCAGTACTCAGAGTGCTCAGTGCTCAGTACTCAGCGTGCTGGGTGCTCAGTGCTCAGGGTGCTCGGTGCTCAGTACTCAGGGTGCTTAGTGCTCAGTACTCAGAGTGCTGGGTGCTCAGTGCTCAGGGTGCTGGGTGCTCAGTACTCAGGGTGCTGGGTGCTTATTACTCAGGGTGCTCGGTCCTCAGTGCTCAGGGTGCTGGGTGCTCAGTACTCAGGGAGCAGGGTGCTCAGTGCTCAGGGTGCTCAGTGCTCAGTACTCAGGGTGCTCGGTGCTCAGTGATCAGGTTGCTCAGTGCTCAGTACTCAGGGTGCTCAGTGCTCAGTGCTCTGGGTGCTGGGTGCTCAGTGCTCGGGGTGCTGGGTGCTCAGTGCTCAGGGTGCTGGGTGCTCAGTACTCAGGGTGCTCAGTGCTCAGGGTGCTGGGTGCTCAGTGCTCGGGGTGCTGGGTACTCAGTGCTCAGTACACAGGGTGCTGGGTGCTCAGTGCTCTGGGTGCTGGGTGCTCAGTACTCAGTACTCAGGGTGCTGGGTGCTCAGTGCTCGGGGTGCTGGATGCTCAGTACTCAGGGTGCTGGGTGCTCAGTGCTCAGGGTGCTGGATGCACAGTACTCAGGGTGCTGGGTCCTCAGTGCTCAGGGTGCTGGGTGCTCAGTGCTCGGGGTGCTCAGTACTCAGGGTGCTTTGTGTTCAGTGCTCAGGGTACTGGGTGCTCAGTACTGAGGGTGCTCGGTGCTTAGTACTCAGGGTGCTGGGTGCTCAGTACTCAGGGTGCTCATTGCTCAGGGTGCTGCGTGCTCAGTACTCAGGGTGCTCATTGCTCAGGGTGCTGGGTGCTCAGTACTCAGTGTGCTGGGTGCTCAGTGCTCGGGGTGCTCGGTGCTCAGTGCTCAGGGTGCTGGGTGCTCAGTACTCAGGGTGCTCATTGCTCAGGGTGCTGGGTGCTCAGTACTCAGGGTTCTCAGTGCTCAGTACTCAGGGAGCTCAGTGCTCAGTACTCAGGGTGCTGGGTGCTCAGTGCTCAGGGTGCTGGGTGCTCAGTGCTGAGGGTGCTCAGTACTCAGGGTGCTGTGTGTTCAGTGCTCAGGGTACTGGGTGCTCAGTACTCAGGGTGCTGGGTGCTCAGTGCTCGGGGTGCTGGGTGCTCAGTGCTCAGTACTCAGTGTGCTGGGTGCTCAGTGCTCATGGTGCTGGGTGCTCAGTGCTCAGGGTGCTGGGTGCTCAGTGCTCACGGTGCTGGGTACTCAGTGCTCGGGGTGCTCAGTGCTCAGTACTCGCGGTGCTGGGTGCTCAGTGCTCAGGGTGCTCAATGCTCAGTACTCGGGGTGCTGTGTGCTCAGTGCTCAGGGTGCTCAGTGCTCAGTGCTCGGGGTGCTGGGTGCTCAGTGCTCGGGGCGCTGGGTGCTCAGTGCTCGTGGTGCTGGGTGCTCAGTACTCGGGGTGCTGCGTGCTCAGTGCTCAGGGTGCTCAGTGCTCAGTACTCAGTGCTCAGGGTGCTCAGTGCTCAGTGCTCAGGGTGCTGGGTGTTCAGTACTCAGGGTGCTGGGTGCTCAGTACTCAGGGTGCTGGGTACTCAGTGCTCAGGGTGCTGGGTGCTCAGTGCTCGGGGTGCTCAGTACTCAGGCTGCTGTGTGTTCAGTGCTCAGGGTACTGGGTGCTCAGTACTCAGGGTGCTCGGTGCTTAGTACTCAGGGTGCTGGGTGCTCAGTACTCCGGTTGCTGGGTGCTCAGTGCTCGGGGTGCTCGGAGCTCAGTACTCAGAGTGCTGGGTGCTCAGTTCTCGGGGTGATCGGTGCTCAGTACTCAGGGTGCTGGGTGCTCAGTGCTCGGGGTGCTCGGTGCTCAGTACGTTGGGTGCTCACTACTCAGGGTGCTGGGTGCTCAGTGCTCAGTGTGCTGGGTGCTCAGTGCTCAGGGTGCTGGGTGCTCAGTGCTCAGGGTGCTGGGTGCTCAGTACTCAGGGTGCTGGGTGCTCAGTGCTCGGGGTGCTGGGTGCTCAGTGCTCAGGGTGCTGGGTGCTCAGTGCTCAGGGTGCTGGATGCACAGTACTCAGGGTGCTGGGTCCTCAGTGCTCAGGGTGCTGGGTGCTCAGTGCTCGGGGTGCTCAGTACTCAGGGTGCTTTGTGTTCAGTGCTCAGGGTACTGGGTGCTCAGTACTGAGGGTGCTCGGTGCTTAGTACTCAGGGTGCTGGGTGCTCAGTACTCAGGGTGCTCATTGCTCAGGGTGCTGCGTGCTCAGTACTCAGGGTGCTCATTGCTCAGGGTGCTGGGTGCTCAGTACTCAGTGTGCTGGGTGCTCGGTGCTCGGGGTGCTCGGTGCTCAGTGCTCAGGGTGCTGGGTGCTCAGTACTCAGGGTGCTCATTGCTCAGGGTGCTGGGTGCTCAGTACTCAGGGTGCTGGGTGCTCAGTACTCAGGGTGCTCAGTGCTCAGTACTCAGGGAGCTCAGTGCTCAGTACTCAGGGTGCTGGGTGCTCAGTGCTCAGGGTGCTGGGTGCTCAGTGCTGAGGGTGCTCAGTACTCAGGGTGCTGTGTGTTCAGTGCTCAGGGTACTGGGTGCTCATTACTCAGGGTGCTGGGTGCTCAGTGCTCGGGGTGCTCGGTGCTCAGTGCTCAGTACTCAGTGTGCTGGGTGCTCAGTGCTCATGGTGCTGGGTGCTCAGTGCTCAGGGTGCTGGGTGCTCAGTGCTCACGGTGCTGGGTACTCAGTGCTCGGGGTGCTCAGTGCTCAGTACTCGCGGTGCTGGGTGCTCAGTGCTCAGGGTGCTCAATGCTCAGTACTCGGGGTGCTGTGTGCTCAGTGCTCAGGGTGCTCAGTGCTCAGTGCTCGGGGTGCTGGGTGCTCAGTGCTCGGGGCGCTGGGTGCTCAGTGCTCGTGGTGCTGGGTGCTCAGTACTCGGGGTGCTGCGTGCTCAGTGCTCAGGGTGCTCAGTGCTCAGTACTCAGTGCTCAGGGTGCTCAGTGCTCAGTGCTCAGGGTGCTGGGTGTTCAGTACTCAGGGTGCTGGTTGCTCAGTACTCAGGGTGCTGGGTACTCAGTGCTCAGGGTGCTGGGTGCTCAGTGCTCGGGGTGCTCAGTACTCAGGCTGCTGTGTGTTCAGTGCTCAGGGTACTGGGTGCTCAGTACTCAGGGTGCTCGGTGCTTATTACTCAGGGTGCTGGGTGCTCAGTACTCCGGTTGCTGGGTGCTCAGTGCTCGGGGTGCTCGGAGCTCAGTACTCAGGGTGCTGGGTGCTCAGTGCTCGGGGTGCTCGGTGCTCAGTACGTTGGGTGCTCACTACTCAGGGTGCTGGGTGCTCAGTGCTCAGTGTGCTGGGTGCTCAGTGCTCAGGGTGCTGGGTGCTCAGTGCTCAGGGTGCTGGGTGCTCAGTACTCAGGGTGTTGGGTGCTCAGTGCTCGGGGTGCTGGGTGCTCAGTGCTCAGGGTGCTGGGTGCTCAGTACTCAGGGTGCTGGGTGCTCAGTACTCAGGGTGCTGGGTGCTCAGTACTCGGGTGCTGGGTGCTCAGTGCTCAGGGTGCTGGGTGCTCAGTGCTCGGGGTGCTGGGTGCTCAGTGCTCAGTACTCAGGGTGCTGGGTGCTCAGTGCTCGGGGTGCTGGGTGCTCAGTGCTCAGGGTGCTGGGTGCTCAGTGCTCGGGGTGCTGGGTGCTCAGTGCTCAGTACTCAGGGTGCTGGGTACTCAGTGCTCGGGGTGCTGGGTGCTCAGTGCTCAGGGTGCTGGGCGCTCAGTACTCAGGGTGCTGGGTGCTCAGTACTCAGGGTGCTGGGTGCTCAGTACTCGGGTGCTGGGTGCTCAGTGCTCAGGGTGCTGGGTGCTCAGTGCTCGGGGTGCTGGGTGCTCAGTGCTCAGTACTCAGGGTGCTGGGTGCTCAGTGCTCGGGGTGCTGGGTGCTCAGTGCTCAGGGTGCTGGGTGCTCAGTGCTCAGGGCGCTGGGTGCTCAGTGCTCATGGTGCTGGGTGCTCAGTGCTCAGTCCTCAGGGTGATGGGTGCACAGTGCTCAGGGTGCTGGGTGCTCAGTGCTCAGGGTGCTGGGTACTCAGTGCTCGGGGTGCTGGGTGCTCAGTACTCAGGGTGCTGGGTGCTCAGTACACATGGTGCTGGGTTCTCAGTGCTCGGGTTGCTGGGTGCTCAGTGCTCGGGGTGCTGGGTGCTCAGTGCTCGGGGTGCTGTGTGTTCAGTGCTCAGGGTGCTGGGTGTTCAGTACTCAGGGTGCTGGGTGCTCAGTACTCAGGGTTCTCATTGCTCAGGTTGCTGGGTGCTCAGTACTCAGGGTGCTCAGTGCTCAGTACTCAGGGTGCTCAGTGCTCAGTACTCAGGGTGCTCGGTGCTCAGGGTGCTGGGTGCTCAGTGCTCGGGGTGCTCGGTGCTCAGTACTCAGGGTGCTGTGTGCTCAGTGCTCAGGGTGCTGGGTGCTCAGTGCTCAGGGTGCTGGGTGCTCAGTGCTCAGGATGCTGGGTGCTCAGTACTCAGGGTGCTCGGTGCTCGGGGTGCTGGGTGCTCAGTGCTTGGGGTGCTCGGTGCTGAGTACTCGGGGTGCTCAGTGCTCAGTACTCAGGGTGCTGGGTGCTCAGTGCTCAGGGTGCTGGGTGCTCAGTACTCAGGGTGCTGGGTGCTCAGTGCTCAGTACGCTGGGTGCTCAGTACTCAGGGTGCTGGGTGCTCAGTACTCAGGGTGCTCGGTTCTCAGTACTCAGGGTGCTGGGTGCTCAGTGCTCGGGGTGCTGGGTGCTCAGTACTCAGGGTGCTCAGTGCTCAGTACTCAGCGTGCTGGGTGCTCAGTGCTCAGGGTGCTCGGTGCTCAGTACTCAGGGTGCTCAGTGCTCAGTACTCAGCGTGCTGGGTGCTCAGTGCTCAGGGTGCTCGGTGCTCAGTACTCAGGGTGCTCAGTGCTCAGTACTCAGCGTGCTGGGTGCTCAGTGCTCAGGGTGCTCGGTGCTCAGTACTTAGGGTGCTCAGTGCTCAGTACTCAGCGTGCTGGGTGCTCAGTGCTCAGGGTGCTCGGTGCTCAGTACTCAGGGTGTTCATTGCTCAGTACTCAGCGTGCTGGGTGCTCAGTGCTCGGGGTGCTGGGTGCTCAGTACTCAGGGTGCTGGGTGCTCAGTACTCGTTTTGCTGGGTGCTAAGTGCTCAGGGTGCTGGGTGCTCAGAACTCAGGGTGCTGGGTGCTCAGTACTCAGGGTGCTCAGTGCTCAGTACTCAGCGTGCTGGGTGCTCAGTGCTCAGGGTGCTGGGTGCTCAGTACTCAGGGTGCTGGGTGCTTAGTACTCAGTGTGCTCGGTCCTCAGTGCTCAGGGTGCTGGGTGCTCAGTACTCAGGGAGCAGGGTGCTCAGTGCTCAGGGTGCTCAGTGTTCAGTACTCAGGGTGCTCTGTGCTCAGTGCTCAGGGTGCTCAGTGCTCAGTACTCAGGGTGCTCAGTGCTCAGTGCTCTGGGTGCTGGGTGCTCAGTGCTCGGGGTGCTGGGTGCTCAGTGCTCAGGGTGCTGGGTGCTCAGTACTCAGGGTGATCTGTTCTCAGTACTCAGGTTGCTGGGTGCTCAGTGCTCGGGGTGCTGGGTGCTCAGTACTCGGGGTGCTCAGTGCTCAGTACTCAGGGTGCTGGGAGCTCAGTACTCAGGGTGCTGGGTGTTCAGTGCTCGGGGTGCTCGGTGCTCAGTACTCGGGGTGCTGGGTGCGCAGTACTCGGGGTGCTGGGTGCTCAGTGCTCTGGGTGCTGGGTGCTCAGTGCTCGGGGTGCTGGGTGCTCAGTGCTGAGGGTAGTGCTGTGTGCTCAGTACTCAGGGTGCTGGGTGCTCAGTGCTCAGGGTGCTGGGTGCTCAGTACTAAGGGTGCTGGGTGCTCAGTACTCAGGGTGCTCGGTGCTCAGTACTCAGGGTGCTGAGTGCTCAGTGCTCAGGGTGCTGGGTACTCAGTACTCAGGGTGCTGGGTGCTCAGTGCTCAGGGTGATCGGTGCTCAGTACTCAGGATGCTCAGTACTCAGGGTGCTGGGTGCTCAGTGCTCGGGGTGCTGGGTGCTCAGTACTCGGGGTGCTGGATGCTCTGTACTCAGGGTGCTGGGTGCTCAGTGCTCGGTGTCCTGGGTGCTCAGTGCTCAGGGTGATCGGTGCTCAGTACTCAGGGTGCTGGGTGCTCAGTGCTCAGGGTGCTGGGTGCTCAGTCCTCAGGGTGCTCAGTGCTCAGGGTGCTGGGTGCTCAGTGCTCGGGGTGCTGGGTGCTCAGTGCTCAGGGTGCTGGGTGCTCAGTACTAAGGGTGCTGGGTGCTCAGTACTCAGGGTGCTCGGTGCTCAGTACTCAGGGTGCTGATTGCTCAGTGCTCAGGGTGCTGGGTACTCAGTACTCAGGATGCTGGGTGCTCAGTGCTCAGGGTGATCGGTGCTCAGTACTCAGGATGCTCAGTACTCAGGGTGCTGGGTGCTCAGTGCTCGGGGTGCTGGGTGCTCAGTACTCGGGGTGCTGGATGCTCTGTACTCAGGGTGCTGGGTGCTCAGTGCTCAGGGTGCTGGGTGCTCAGTGCTCAGTACTCAGGGTGCTGGGTGCTCAGTGCTCGGGGTGCTGGGTGCTCAGTACTCAGCATGCTCCGTGCTCAGTACTCAGGGTGCTGGGTGCTCAGTGCTCAGGGTGCTGGGTGCTCAGTGATCAGGGTACTTGGTGCTCAGTGATCGGGGTGCTGGGTGCTCAGTACTCAGGGTGCTCAGTGCTCGGGGAGCTAGGTGCTCAGTACTCAGGTTGCTGGGTGCTCAGTACTCAGTGCTCGGGGTCCTGGGTGCTCCGTGCTCGGGGTGCTGGGCGCTCAGTGCTCTGGGTGTTTAGTGCTCAGTACTCAGGGTGCTGGGTGCTCAGTACTCAGGGTGCTGGGTGCTCAGTGCGCGGGGTGCTGGGTGCTCAGTACTCAGGGTGCTGGGGGCTCAGTACTCAGGGTGCTGGGTGCTCAGTACTCAGGGTGCTCGGTTCTCAGTACTGAGGGTGCTGGGTGCTCATTCTCGGGGTGCTGGGTGCTCAGTGCTCAGGGTGCTGCGTGCTCAGTACTCAGGGTGCTGGTGGCTCAGTACTCAGGGTGCTGGGTGCTCAGTACTCAGGGTGATCTGTTCTCAGTACTCAGGTTGCAGGGTGCTCAGAGCTCGGGGTGCTGGGTGCTCAGTACTCGGGGTGTTCAGTGCTCAGTGCTCAGGGTGTTGGGTGCTCAGTACTCAGGGTGCTGGGTGTTCAGTGCTCGGGGTGCTCGGTGCTCAGTACTCGTTGTGCTGGGTGCTCAGTGCTGAGAGTGGTGCTGGGTGCTCAGTACTCAGGGTGCTGGGTGCTCAGTGCTCAGGGTGCTGGGTGCTCAGTACTAAGGGTGCTGGGTGCTCAGTACTCAGGGTGCTGGGTGCTCAGTACTCAGGGTGCTGGGTGCTCAGTGCTCAGGGTGCTGGGTACTCAGTACTCAGTGTGCTGGGTGCTCAGTACTCACTGTGCTGGGTGCTCAGTGCTCAGGGTGCTGGGTGCTCAGTGCTCATGGTGCTGGGTGCTCAGTACTCAGGGTGCTGGGTGCTCAGTGCTCAGGGTGATCGGTGCTCAGTACTCAGGGTGCTCAGTACTCAGGGTGCTGGGTGCTCAGTGCTCGGGGTGCTGGGTGCTCAGTACTCGGGGTACTGTGTGCTCTGTACTCAGGGTGCTGGGTGCTCAGTGCTCGGGGTCCTGGGTGCTCAGTCTCAGGGTGCTGGATTCTCAGTGCTCAGGGTGCTGGGTGCGCAGTCCTCAGGGTGCTCAGTGCTCAGAGTGCTGGGTGCTCAGTGCTCGGGGTGCTCGGTGATCAATACTCAGGGTGCTGAGTGCTCAGTACACAGGGTGCTGGGTCCTCAGTGCTCGGGGTGCTGGGTGCTCAGTGCTCAGTACTCAGGGTGCTGGGTGCTCAGTGCTCGGGGTGCTGGGTGCTCAGTACTCAGCGTGCTGGGTGCTCAGTACTCAGGGTGCTGGGTGCTCAGTGCTCAGGATGCTGGGTGCTCAGTGCTCAGGGTGCTGGGTGCTCAGTGATCGGGGTGCTGGGTGCTCAGTACTCAGGGTGCTCAGTGCTCAGTACTCAGTGCTCGGGGTCCTGGGTGCTCCGTGCTCGGGGTGCTGGGTGCTCAGTGCTCTGGGTGCTTAGTGCTCAGTACTCAGGGTGCTGGGTGCTCAGTACTCAGGGTGCTGGGTGCTCATTCTCGGGGTGCTGGGTGCTCAGTGCTCGGGGTGCTGGGTGCTCAGTACTCAGGGTGCTGGGGGCTCAGTACTCAGGGTGCTGGGTGCTCAGTACTCAGGGTGCTCGGTTCTCAGTACTCAGGGTGTTGGGTGCTCATTCTCGGGGTGCTGAGTGCTCAGTGCTCGGGGTGCTGGGTGCTCAGTACTCAGGGTGCTGGGGGCTCAGTACTCAGGGTGCTGGGTGCTCAGTACTCAGGGTGATCTGTTCTCAGTACTCAGGTTGCTGGGTGCTCAGTGCTCGGGGTGCTGGGTGCTCAGTACTCGGGGTGCTCAGTGCTCAGTACTCAGGGTGCTGGGAGCTCAGTACTCAGGGTGCTGGGTGTTCAGTGCTCGGTGTGCTCGGTGCTGAGTACTCGGGGTGCTGGGTGCGCAGTACTCGGGGTGCTGGGTGCTCAGTGCTCTGGGTGCTGGGTGCTCAGTGCTCGGGGTGCTGGGTGCTCAGTGCTGAGGGTGGTGCTGTGTGCTCAGTACTCAGGGTGCTGGGTGCTCAGTGCTCAGGGTGCTATGTGCTCAGTACTAAGGGTGCTGGGTGCTCAGTACTCAGGGTGCTCGGTGCTCAGTACTCAGGGTGCTGAGTGCTCAGTGCTCAGGGTGCTGGGTACTCAGTACTCAGGGTGCTGGGTGCTCAGTGCTCAGGGTGATCGGTGCTCAGTACTCAGGATGCTCAGTACTCAGGGTGCTGGCTGCTCAGTGCTCGGGGTGCTGGGTGCTCAGTACTCGGGGTGCTGGATGCTCTGTACTCAGGGTGCTGGGTGCTCAGTGCTCGGTGTCCTGGGTGCTCAGTGCTCAGGGTGATCGGTGCTCAGTACTCAGGGTGCTGGGTGCTCAGTGCTCAGGGTGCTGGGTGCTCAGTCCTCAGGGTGCTCAGTGCTCAGGGTGCTGGGTGCTCAGTGCTCGGGGTGCTGGGTGCTCAGTGCTCAGGGTGCTGGGTGCTCAGTACTAAGGGTGCTGGGTGCTCAGTACTCAGGGTGCTCGGTGCTCAGTACTCAGGGTGCTGATTGCTCAGTGCTCAGGGTGCTGGGTACTCAGTACTCAGGATGCTGGGTGCTCAGTGCTCAGGGTGATCGGTGCTCAGTACTCAGGATGCTCAGTACTCAGGGTGCTGGGTGCTCAGTGCTCGGGGTGCTGGGTGCTCAGTACTCGGGGTGCTGGATGCTCTGTACTCAGGGTGCTGGGTGCTCAGTGCTCAGGGTGCTGGGTGCTCAGTGCTCAGGGTGATCGGTGCTCAGTACTCAGGATGCTCAGTACTCAGGGTGCTGGGTGCTCAGTGCTCGGGGTGCTGGGTGCTCAGTACTCGGGGTGCTGGATGCTCTGTACTCAGGGTGCTGGGTGCTCAGTGCTCAGGGTGCTGGGTGCTCAGTGCTCAGTACTCAGGGTGCTGGGTGCTCAGTGCTCGGGGTGCTGGGTGCTCAGTACTCAGCATGCTCCGTGCTCAGTACTCAGGGTGCTGGGTGCTCAGTGCTCAGGGTGCTGGGTGCTCAGTGATCAGGGTACTTGGTGCTCAGTGATCGGGGTGCTGGGTGCTCAGTACTCAGGGTGCTCAGTGCTCGGGGAGCTAGGTGCTCAGTACTCAGGGTGCTGGGTGCTCAGTACTCAGTGCTCGGGGTCCTGGGTGCTCCGTGCTCGGGGTGCTGGGCGCTCAGTGCTCTGGGTGTTTAGTGCTCAGTACTCAGGGTGCTGGGTGCTCAGTACTCAGGGTGCTGGGTGCTCAGTGCGCGGGGTGCTGGGTGCTCAGTACTCAGGGTGCTGGGGGCTCAGTACTCAGGGTGCTGGGTGCTCAGTACTCAGGGTGCTCGGTTCTCAGTACTGAGGGTGCTGGGTGCTCATTCTCGGGGTGCTGGGTGCTCAGTGCTCGGGGTGCTGGGTGCTCAGTACTCAGGGTGCTGGTGGCTCAGTACTCAGGGTGCTGGGTGCTCAGTACTCAGGGTGATCTGTTCTCAGTACTCAGGTTGCAGGGTGCTCAGAGCTCGGGGTGCTGGGTGCTCAGTACTCGGGGTGTTCAGTGCTCAGTGCTCAGGGTGTTGGGTGCTCAGTACTCAGGGTGCTGGGTGTTCAGTGCTCGGGGTGCTCGGTGCTCAGTACTCGTTGTGCTGGGTGCTCAGTGCTGAGAGTGGTGCTGGGTGCTCAGTACTCAGGGTGCTGGGTGCTCAGTGCTCAGGGTGCTGGGTGCTCAGTACTAAGGGTGCTGGGTGCTCAGTACTCAGGGTGCTGGGTGCTCAGTACTCAGGGTGCTGGGTGCTCAGTGCTCAGGGTGCTGGGTACTCAGTACTCAGTGTGCTGGGTGCTCAGTACTCACTGTGCTGGGTGCTCAGTGCTCAGGGTGCTGGGTGCTCAGTGCTCATGGTGCTGGGTGCTCAGTACTCAGGGTGCTGGGTGCTCAGTGCTCAGGGTGATCAGTGCTCAGTACTCAGGGTGCTCAGTACACAGGGTGCTGGGTGCTCAGTGCTCGGGGTGCTGGGTGCTCAGTACTCGGGGTGCTGTGTGCTCTGTACTCAGGGTGCTGGGTGCTCAGTGCTCGGGGTCCTGGGTGCTCAGTCTCAGGGTGCTGGATTCTCAGTGCTCAGGGTGCTGGGTGCGCAGTCCTCAGGGTGCTCAGTGCTCAGAGTGCTGGGTGCTCAGTGCTCGGGGTGCTCGGTGCTCAGTACTCAGGGTGCTGAGTGCTCAGTACTCAGGATGCTGGGTGCTCATTACTCATGGTGCTGGGTGCTCAGTACTCAGGGGGCTGGCTGCTCAGTGCTCAGGGTGCTGGGTGCTCAGTGCTCAGGGTGCTGGGTGCTCAGTACTAAGGGTGCTGGGTGCTCAGTACTCAGGGTGCTGGGTGCTCAGTACTCAGGGTGCTGGGTGCTCAGTGCTCAGGGTGCTGGGTACTCAGTACTCAGTGTGCTGGGTGCTCAGTACTCACTGTGCTGGGTGTTCAGTGCTCAGGGTGCTGGGTGCTCAGTGCTCATGGTGCTGGGTGCTCAGTACTCAGGGTGCTGGGTGCTCAGTGCTCAGGGTGATCGGTGCTCAGTACTCAGGGTGCTCAGTACTCAGGGTGCTGGGTGCTCAGTGCTCGGGGTAATGGGTGCTCAGTGCTCAGTGCTCAGGGTGTTGGGTTCTCAATGCTCAGTGCTCAGGGTGCTGGGTGCTCAGTACTCAGGGTGCTGGGTGCTCAGTACTCAGGGTGCTGGGTGCTGAGTGCTCAGGGTGCTGGGTGGTCAGTACTCTGGGTGTTGGGTGCTCAGTACTCAGGGTGCTGGGTGCTCAGTGCTCGGGGTGCTGGGTGCTCAGTGCTCGGGGTGCTGTGTGCTCAGTGCTCAGGGTGCTGGGTGCTCAGTACTCAAGGTGCTGGGTGCTCAGTGCTCAGGGTGCTGGGTGCTCAGTCCTCGGGGTGCTCCGTGCTCAGTGCTCAGGGTGCTGGGTGTTCAGTGCTCGGGGTGCTCGGTGCTCAGTACTCGGGGTGCTGGGTGCTCTGTGCTGAGAGTGGTGCTGGGTGCTCAGTACTCAGGGTGCTGGGTGCTCAGTGCTCAGGGTGCTGGGTGCTCAGTACTCAGGGTGCTGGGTGCTCAGTGCTCAGGGTGCTGGGTGCTCAGTTCTCAGGGTGCTCAGTGCTCAGTACTCGGGGTGCTGGGTGCTCAGTACTCAGGGTGCTGGGTGCTTAGTACTCAGGGTGCTCAGTGCTCAGTACACAGGGTGCTGGGTCCTCAGTGCTCGGGGTGCTGGGTGCTCAGTGCTCAGTACTCAGGGTGCTGGGTGCTCAGTGCTCGGGGTGCTGGGTGCTCAGTACTCAGCGTGCTGGGTGCTCAGTACTCAGGGTGCTGGGTGCTCAGTGCTCAGGATGCTGGGTGCTCAGTGCTCAGGGTGCAGGTAGCTCAGTGATCGGGGTGCTGGGTGCTCAGTACTCAGGGTGCTCAGTGCTCAGTACTCAGTGCTCGGGGTCCTGGGTGCTCCGTGCTCGGGGTGCTGGGTGCTCAGTGCTCTGGGTGCTTAGTGCTCAGTACTCAGGGTGCTGGGTGCTCAGTACTCAGGGTGCTGGGTGCTCATTCTCGGGGTGCTGGGTGCTCAGTGCTCGGGGTGCTGGGTGCTCAGTACTCAGGGTGCTGGGGGCTCAGTACTCAGGGTGCTGGGTGCTCAGTACTCAGGGTGCTCGGTTCTCAGTACTCAGGGTGTTGGGTGCTCATTCTCGGGGTGCTGAGTGCTCAGTGCTCGGGGTGCTGGGTGCTCAGTACTCAGGGTGCTGGGGGCTCAGTACTCAGGGTGCTGGGTGCTCAGTACTCAGGGTGATCTGTTCTCAGTACTCAGGTTGCTGGGTGCTCAGTGCTCGGGGTGCTCTGTGCTCAGTACTCGGGGTGCTCAGTGCTCAGTACTCAGGGTGCTGGGAGCTCAGTACTCAGGGTGCTGGGTGTTCAGTACTCGGGGTGCTCGGTGCTCAGTACTCGGGGTGCTGGGTGCGCAGTACTCGGGGTGCTGGGTGCTCAGTGCTCGGGGTGCTGGGTGCTCAGTGCTCGGGGTGCTGGGTGCTCAGTGCTGAGGGTGGTGCTGTGTGCTCAGTACTCAGGGTGCTGGGTGCTCAGTGCTCAGGGTGCTGGGTGCTCAGTACTAAGGGTGCTGGGTGCTCAGTACTCAGGGTGCTCGGTGCTCAGTACTCAGGGTGCTGAGTGCTCAGTGCTCAGGGTGCTGGGTACTCAGTACTCAGGGTGCTGGGTGCTCAGTGCTCAGGGTGATCGGTGCTCAGTACTCAGGATGCTCAGTACTCAGGGTGCTGGGTGCTCAGTGCTCGGGGTGCTGGGTGCTCAGTACTCGGGGTGCTGGATGCTCTGTACTCAGGGTGCTGGGTGCTCAGTGCTCGGGGTCCTGGGTGCTCAGTGCTCAGGGTGATCGGTGCTCAGAACTCAGGGTGCTGGGTGCTCAGTGCTCAGGGTGCTGGGTGCTCAGTCCTCAGGGTGCTCAGTGCTCAGGGTGCTGGGTGCTCAGTGCTCGGGGTGCTGGGTGCTCAGTGCTCAGGGTGCTGGGTGCTCAGTACTAAGGGTGCTGGGTGCTCAGTACTCAGGGTGCTCGGTGCTCAGAACTCAGGGTGCTGATTGCTCAGTGCTCAGGGTGCTGGGTACTCAGTACTCAGGGTGCTGGGTGCTCAGTGCTCAGGGTGATCGGTGCTCAGTACTCAGGATGCTCAGTACTCAGGGTGCTGGGTGCTCAGTGCTCGGGGTGCTGGGTGCTCAGTACTCGGGGTGCTGGATGCTCTGTACTCAGGGTGCTGGGTGCTCAGTGCTCAGGGTGCTGGGTGCTCAGTGCTCAGTACTCAGTGTGCTGGGTGCTCAGTGCTCGGGGTGCTGGGTGCTCAGTACTCAGCATGCTCCGTGCTCAGTACTCAGGGTGCTGGGTGCTCAGTGCTCAGGGTGCTGGGTGCTCAGTGATCAGGGTGCTTGGTGCTCAGTGATCGGGGTGCTGGGTGCTCAGTACTCAGGGTGCCATGTGCTCGGGGAGCTAGGTGCTCAGTACTCAGGGTGCTGGGTGCTCAGTACTCAGTGCTCGGGGTCCTGGGTGCTCCGTCCTCGGGGTGCTGGGCGCTCAGTGCTCTGGGTGTTTAGTGCTCAGTACTCAGGGTGCTGGGTGCTCATTCTCGGGGTGCTGGGTGCTCTGTGCTCGGGGTGCTGGGTGCTCAGTACTCAGGGTGCTGGTTGCTCAGTACTCAGGGTGCTGGGTGCTCAGTACTCAGGGTGATCTGTTCTCAGTACTCAGGTTGCAGGGTGCTCAGTGCTCGGGGTGCTGGGTGCTCAGTACTCGGGGTGTTCAGTGCTCAGTGCTCAGGGTGTTGGGTGCTCAGTACTCAGGGTGCTGGGTGTTCAGTGCTCGGGGTGCTCGGTGCTCAGTACTCGGGGTGCTGGGTGCTCAGTGCTGAGAGTGGTGCTGGGTGCTCAGTACTCAGGGTGCTGGGTGCTCAGTGCTCAGGGTGCTGGGTGCTCAGTACTAAGGGTGCTGGGTGCTCAGTACTCAGGGTGCTGGGTGCTCAGTACTCAGGGTGCTGGGTGCTCAGTGCTCAGGGTGCTGGGTACTCAGTACTCAGTGTGCTGGGTGCTCAGTACTCACTGTGCTCGGTGCTCAGTGCTCAGGGTGCTGGGTGCTCAGTGCTCATGGTGCTGGGTGCTCAGTACTCAGGGTGCTGGGTGCTCAGTGCTCAGGGAGATCGGTCCTCAGTACTCAGGGTGCTCAGTACTCAGGGTGCTGGGTGCTCAGTGCTCAGGGTGCTGGGTGCTCAGTACTCGGGGTGCTGTGTGCTCTGTACTCAGGGTGCTGGGTGCTCAGTTCTCGGGGTCCTGGGTGCTCAGTCTCAGGGTGCTGGATTCTCAGTGCTCAGGGTGCTGGGTGCGCAGTCCTCAGGGTGCTCAGTGCTCAGAGTGCTGGGTGCTCAGTGCTCGGGGTGCTCGGTGCTCAGTACTCAGGGTGCTGAGTGCTCAGTACTCAGGATGCTGGGTGCTCAGTACTCATGGTGCTGGGTGCTCAGTACTCAGGGGGCTGGCTGCTCAGTGCTCAGGGTGCTGGGTGCTCAGTGCTCAGGGTGCTGGGTGCTCAGTACTAAGGGTGCTGGGTGCTCAGTACTCAGGGTGCTGGGTGCTCAGTACTCAGGGTGCTGGGTGCTCAGTGCTCAGGGTGCTGGGTACTCAGTACTCAGTGTGCTGGGTGCTCAGTACTCACTGTGCTGGGTGCTCAGTGCTCAGTGTGCTGGGTGCTCAGTGCTCATGGTGCTGGGTGCTCAGTACTCAGGGTGCTGGGTGCTCAGTGCTCAGGGTGATCGGTGCTCAGTACTCAGGGTGCTCAGTACTCAGGGTGCTGGGTGCTCAGTGCTCGGGGTAATGGGTGTTCAGTGCTCAGTGCTCAGGGTGTTGGGTGCTCAATGCTCAGTGCTCAGGGTGCTGGGTGCTCAGTACTCAGGGTGCTGGGTGCTCAGTACTCAGGGTGCTGGGTGCTGAGTGCTCAGGGTGCTGGGTGGTCAGTACTCTGGGTGTTGGGTGCTCAGTACTCAGGGTGCTGGGTGCTCCGTGCTCGGGGTGCTGGGTGCTCAGTGCTCGGGGTGCTGTGTGCTCAGTGCTCAGGGTGCTGGGTGCTCAGTACTCAAGGTGCTGGGTGCTCAGTGCTCAGGGTGCTGGGTGCTCAGTCCTCGGGGTGCTCCGTGCTCAGTGCTCAGGGTGCTGGGTGTTCAGTGCTCGGGGTGCTCGGTGCTCAGTACTCGGGGTGCTGGGTGCTCAGTGCTGAGAGTGGTGCTGGGTGCTCAGTACTCAGGGTGCTGGGTGCTCAGTGCTCAGGGTGCTGGGTGCTCAGTACTCAGGGTGCTGGGTGCTCAGTGCTCAGGGTGCTGGGTGCTCAGTTCTCAGGGTGCTCAGTGCTCAGTACTCGGGGTGCTGGGTGCTCAGTACTCAGGGTGCTGGGTGCTTAGTACTCAGGGTGCTCAGTGCTCAGTACACAGGGTGCTGGGTCCTCAGTGCTCGGGGTGCTGGGTGCTCAGTGCTCAGTACTCAGGGTGCTGGGTGCTCAGTGCTCGGGGTGCTGGGTGCTCAGTACTCAGCGTGCTGGGTGCTCAGTACTCAGGGTGCTGGGTGCTCAGTGCTCAGGATGCTGGGTGCTCAGTGCTCAGGGTGCTGGTAGCTCAGTGATCGGGGTGCTGGGTGCTCAGTACTCAGGGTGCTCAGTGCTCAGTACTCAGTGCTCGGGGTCCTGGGTGCTCCGTGCTCGGGGTGCTGGGTGCTCAGTGCTCTGGGTGCTTAGTGCTCAGTACTCAGGGTGCTGGGTGCTCAGTACTCAGGGTGCTGGGTGCTCATTCTCGGGGTGCTGGGTGCTCAGTGCTCGGGGTGCTGGGTGCTCAGTACTCAGGGTGCTGGGGGCTCAGTACTCAGGGTGCTGGGTGCTCAGTACTCAGGGTGCTCGGTTCTCAGTACTCAGGGTGTTGGGTGCTCATTCTCGGGGTGCTGAGTGCTCAGTGCTCGGGGTGCTGGGTGCTCAGTACTCAGGGTGCTGGTGGCTCAGTACTCAGGGTGCTGGGTGCTCAGTACTCAGGGTGATCTGTTCTCAGTACTCAGGTTGCTGGGTGCTCAGTGCTCGGGGTGCTGGGTGCTCAGTACTCGGGGTGCTCAGTGCTCAGTACTCAGGGTGCTGGGAGCTCAGTACTCAGGGTGCTGGGTGTTCAGTACTCGGGGTGCTCGGTGCTCAGTACTCGGGGTGCTGGGTGCGCAGTACTCGGGGTGCTGGGTGCTCAGTGCTCGGGGTGCTGGGTGCTCAGTGCTCGGGGTGCTGGGTGCTCAGTGCTGAGGGTGGTGCTGTGTGCTCAGTACTCAGGGTGCTGGGTGCTCAGTGCTCAGGGTGCTGGGTGCTCAGTACTAAGGGTGCTGGGTGCTCAGTACTCAGGGTGCTCGGTGCTCAGTACTCAGGGTGCTGAGTGCTCAGTGCTCAGGGTGCTGGGTACTCAGTACTCAGGGTGCTGGGTGCTCAGTGCTCAGGGTGATCGGTGCTCAGTACTCAGGATGCTCAGTACTCAGGGTGCTGGGTGCTCAGTGCTCAGGGTGCTGGGTGCTCAGTGCTCAGTACTCAGTGTGCTGGGTGCTCAGTGCTCGGGGTGCTGGGTGCTCAGTACTCAGCATGCTCCGTGCTCAGTACTCAGGGTGCTGGGTGCTCAGTGCTCAGGGTGCTGGGTGCTCAGTGATCAGGGTGCTTGGTGCTCAGTGATCGGGGTGCTGGGTGCTCAGTACTCAGGGTGCCATGTGCTCGGGGAGCTAGGTGCTCAGTACTCAGGGTGCTGGGTGCTCAGTACTCAGTGCTCGGGGTCCTGGGTGCTCCGTGCTCGGGGTGCTGGGCGCTCAGTGCTCTGGGTGTTTAGTGCTCAGTACTCAGGGTGCTTGGTGCTCATTCTCGGGGTGCTGGGTGCTCAGTGCTCGGGGTGCTGGGTGCTCAGTACTCAGGGTGCTGGTGGCTCAGTACTCAGGGTGCTGGGTGCTCAGTACTCAGGGTGATCTGTTCTCAGTACTCAGGTTGCAGGGTGCTCAGTGCTCGGGGTGCTGGGTGCTCAGTACTCGGGGTGTTCAGTGCTCAGTGCTCAGGGTGTTGGGTGCTCAGTACTCAGGGTGCTGGGTGTTCAGTGCTCGGGGTGCTCGGTGCTCAGTACTCGGGGTGCTGGGTGCTCAGTGCTGAGAGTGGTGCTGGGTGCTCAGTACTCAGGGTGCTGGGTGCTCAGTGCTCAGGGTGCTGGGTGCTCAGTACTAAGGGTGCTGGGTGCTCAGTACTCAGGGTGCTGGGTGCTCAGTACTCAGGGTGCTGGGTGCTCAGTGCTCAGGGTGCTGGGTACTCAGTACTCAGTGTGCTGGGTGCTCAGTACTCACTGTGCTGGGTGCTCAGTGCTCAGGGTGCTGGGTGCTCAGTGCTCATGGTGCTGGGTGCTCAGTACTCAGGGTGCTGGGTGCTCAGTGCTCAGGGTGATCGGTGCTCAGTACTCAGGGTGCTCAGTACTCAGGGTGCTGGGTGCTCAGTGCTCAGGGTGCTGGGTGCTCAGTACTCGGGGTGCTGTGTGCTCTGTACTCAGGGTGCTGGGTGCTCAGTGCTCGGGGTCCTGGGTGCTCAGTCTCAGGGTGCTGGATTCTCAGTGCTCAGGGTGCTGGGTGCGCAGTCCTCAGGGTGCTCAGTGCTCAGAGTGCTGGGTGCTCAGTGCTCGGGGTGCTCGGTGCTCAGTACTCAGGGTGCTGAGTGCTCAGTACTCAGGATGCTGGGTGCTCAGTACTCATGGTGCTGGGTGCTCAGTACTCAGGGGGCTGGCTGCTCAGTGCTCAGGGTGCTGGGTGCTCAGTGCTCAGGGTGCTGGGTGCTCAGTACTAAGGGTGCTGGGTGCTCAGTACTCAGGGTGCTGGGTGCTCAGTACTCAGGGTGCTGGGTGCTCAGTGCTCAGGGTGTTGGGTACTCAGTACTCAGTGTGCTGGGTGCTCAGTACTCACTGTGCTGGGTGCTCAGTGCTCAGGGTGCTGGGTGCTCAGTGCTCATGGTGCTGGGTGCTCAGTACTCAGTGTGCTGGGTGCTCAGTGCTCAGGGTGATCGGTGCTCAGTACTCAGGGTGCTCAGTACTCAGGGTGCTGGGTGCTCAGTGCTCGGGGTAATGGGTGTTCAGTGCTCAGTGCTCAGGGTGTTGGGTGCTCAATGCTCAGTGCTCAGGGTGCTGGGTGCTCAGTACTCAGGGTGCTGGGTGCTCAGTACTCAGGGTGCTGGGTGCTGAGTGCTCAGGGTGCTGGGTGGTCAGTACTCTGGGTGTTGGGTGCTCAGTACTCAGGGTGCTGGGTGCTCAGTGCTCGGGGTGCTGGGTGCTCAGTGCTCGGGGTGCTGTGTGCTCAGTGCTCAGGGTGCTGGGTGCTCAGTACTCAAGGTGCTGGGTGCTCAGTGCTCAGGGTGCTGGGTGCTCAGTCCTCGGGGTGCTCCGTGCTCAGTGCTCAGGGTGCTGGGTGTTCAGTGCTCGGGGTGCTCGGTGCTCAGTACTCGGGGTGCTGGGTGCTCAGTGCTGAGAGTGGTGCTGGGTGCTCAGTACTCAGGGTGCTGGGTGCTCAGTGCTCAGGGTGCTGGGTGCTCAGTACTCAGGGTGCTGGGTGCTCAGTGCTCAGGGTGCTGGGTGCTCAGTTCTCAGGGTGCTCAGTGCTCAGTACTCGGGGTGCTGGGTGCTCAGTACTCAGGGTGCTGGGTGCTTAGTACTCAGGGTGCTCAGTGCTCAGTACACAGGGTGCTGGGTCCTCAGTGCTCGGGGTGCTGGGTGCTCAGTGCTCAGTACTCAGGGTGCTGGGTGCTCAGTGCTCGGGGTGCTGGGTGCTCAGTACTCAGCGTGCTGGGTGCTCAGTACTCAGGGTGCTGGGTGCTCAGTGCTCAGGATGCTGGGTGCTCAGTGCTCAGGGTGCTGGTAGCTCAGTGATCGGGGTGCTGGGTGCTCAGTACTCAGGGTGCTCAGTGCTCAGTACTCAGTGCTCGGGGTCCTGGGTGCTCCGTGCTCGGGGTGCTGGGTGCTCAGTGCTCTGGGTGCTTAGTGCTCAGTACTCAGGGTGCTGGGTGCTCAGTACTCAGGGTGCTGGGTGCTCATTCTCGGGGTGCTGGGTGCTCAGTGCTCGGGGTGCTGGGTGCTCAGTACTCAGGGTGCTGGGGGCTCAGTACTCAGGGTGCTGGGTGCTCAGTACTCAGGGTGCTCGGTTCTCAGTACTCAGGGTGTTGGGTGCTCATTCTCGGGGTGCTGAGTGCTCAGTGCTCGGGGTGCTGGGTGCTCAGTACTCAGGGTGCTGGGGGCTCAGTACTCAGGGTGCTGGGTGCTCAGTACTCAGGGTGATCTGTTCTCAGTACTCAGGTTGCTGGGTGCTCAGTGCTCGGGGTGCTGGGTGCTCAGTACTCGGGGTGCTCAGTGCTCAGTACTCAGGGTGCTGGGAGCTCAGTACTCAGGGTGCTGGGTGTTCAGTACTCGGGGTGCTCGGTGCTCAGTACTCGGGGTGCTGGGTGCGCAGTACTCGGGGTGCTGGGTGCTCAGTGCTCGGGGTGCTGGGTGCTCAGTGCTCGGGGTGCTGGGTGCTCAGTGCTGAGGGTGGTGCTGTGTGCTCAGTACTCAGGGTGCTGGGTGCTCAGTGCTCAGGGTGCTGGGTGCTCAGTACTAAGGGTGCTGGGTGCTCAGTACTCAGGGTGCTCGGTGCTCAGTACTCAGGGTGCTGAGTGCTCAGTGCTCAGGGTGCTGGGTACTCAGTACTCAGGGTGCTGGGTGCTCAGTGCTCAGGGTGATCGGTGCTCAGTACTCAGGATGCTCAGTACTCAGGGTGCTGGGTGCTCAGTGCTCGGGGTGCTGGGTGCTCAGTACTCGGGGTGCTGGATGCTCTGTACTCAGGGTGCTGGGTGCTCAGTGCTCGGGGTCCTGGGTGCTCAGTGCTCAGGGTGATCGGTGCTCAGTACTCAGGGTGCTGGGTGCTCAGTGCTCAGGGTGCTGGGTGCTCAGTCCTCAGGGTGCTCAGTGCTCAGGGTGCTGGGTGCTCAGTGCTCGGGGTGCTGGGTGCTCAGTGCTCAGGGTGCTGGGTGCTCAGTACTAAGGGTGCTGGGTGCTCAGTACTCAGGGTGCTCGGTGCTCAGTACTCAGGGTGCTGATTGCTCAGTGCTCAGGGTGCTGGGTACTCAGTACTCAGGGTGCTGGGTGCTCAGTGCTCAGGGTGATCGGTGCTCAGTACTCAGGATGCTCAGTACTCAGGGTGCTGGGTGCTCAGTGCTCGGGGTGCTGGGTGCTCAGTACTCGGGGTGCTGGATGCTCTGTACTCAGGGTGCTGAGTGCTCAGTGCTCAGGGTGCTGGGTGCTCAGTGCTCAGTACTCAGGGTGCTGGGTGCTCAGTGCTCGGGGTGCTGGGTGCTCAGTACTCAGCATGCTCCGTGCTCAGTACTCAGGGTGCTGGGTGCTCAGTGCTCAGGGTGCTGGGTGCTCAGTGATCAGGGTGCTTGGTGCTCAGTGATCGGGGTGCTGGGTGCTCAGTACTCAGGGTGCCATGTGCTCGGGGAGCTAGGTGCTCAGT
Source organism: Microtus oregoni (assembly GCF_018167655.1). NCBI lineage: Eukaryota > Metazoa > Chordata > Mammalia > Rodentia > Cricetidae > Microtus > Microtus oregoni. Next base: position 231,290 of record NW_024543329.1, read on the forward strand.
ACTCAGGGTGCTGGGTGCTCAGTACTCAGTGCTCGGGGTCCTGGGTGCTCCGTGCTCGGGGTGCTGGGCGCTCAGTGCTCTGGGTGTTTAGTGCTCAGTACTCAGGGTGCTGGGTGCTCATTCTCGGGGTGCTGGGTGCTCAGTGCTCGGGGTGCTGGGTGCTCAGTACTCAGGGTGCTGGTGGCTCAGTACTCAGGGTGCTGGGTGCTCAGTACTCAGGGTGATCTGTTCTCAGTACTCAGGTTGCAGGGTGCTCAGTGCTCGGGGTGCTGGGTGCTCAGTACTCGGGGTGTTCAGTGCTCAGTGCTCAGGGTGTTGGGTGCTCAGTACTCAGGGTGCTGGGTGTTCAGTGCTCGGCGTGCTCGGTGCTCAGTACTCGGGGTGCTGGGTGCTCAGTGCTGAGAGTGGTGCTGGGTGCTCAGTACTCAGGGTGCTGGGTGCTCAGTGCTCAGGGTGCTGGGTGCTCAGTACTAAGGGTGCTGGGTGCTCAGTACTCAGGGTGCTGGGTGCTCAGTACTCAGGGTGCTGGGTGCTCAGTGCTCAGGGTGCTGGGTACTCAGTACTCAGTGTGCTGGGTGCTCAGTACTCACTGTGCTGGGTGCTCAGTGCTCAGGGTGCTGGGTGCTCAGTGCTCATGGTGCTGGGTGCTCAGTACTCAGGGTGCTGGGTGCTCAGTGCTCAGGGTGATCGGTGCTCAGTACTCAGGGTGCTCAGTACTCAGGGTGCTGGGTGCTCAGTGCTCAGGGTGCTGGGTGCTCAGTACTCGGGGTGCTGTGTGCTCTGTACTCAGGGTGCTGGGTGCTCAGTGCTCGGGGTCCTGGGTGCTCAGTCTCAGGGTGCTGGATTCTCAGTGCTCAGGGTGCTGGGTGCGCAGTCCTCAGGGTGCTCAGTGCTCAGAGTGCTGGGTGCTCAGTGCTCGGGGTGCTCGGTGCTCAGTACTCAGGGTGCTGAGTGCTCAGTACTCAGGATGCTGGGTGCTCAGTACTCATGGTGCTGGGTGCTCAGTACTCAGGGGGCTGGCTGCTCAGTGCTCAGGGTGCTGGGTGCTCAGTGCTCAGGGTGCTGGGTGCTCAGTACTAAGGGTGCTGGGTGCTCAGTACTCAGGGTGCTGGGTGCTCAGTACTCAGGGTGCTGGGTGCTCAGTGCTCAGGGTGCTGGGTACTCAGTACTCAGTGTGCTGGGTGCTCAGTACTCACTGTGCTGGGTGCTCAGTGCTCAGGGTGCTGGGTGCTCAGTGCTCATGGTGCTGGGTGCTCAGTACTCAGGGTGCTGGGTGCTCAATGCTCAGGGTGATCGGTGCTCAGTACTCAGGGTGCTCAGTACTCAGGGTGCTGGGTGCTCAGTGCTCGGGGTAATGGGTGCTCAGTGCTCAGGGTGTTGGGTGCTCAATGCTCAGTGCTCAGGGTGCTGGGTGCTCAGTACTCAGGGTGCTGGGTGCTCAGTACTCAGGGTGCTGGGTGCTGAGTGCTCAGGGTGCTGGGTGGTCAGTACTCTGGGTGCTGGGTGCTCAGTACTCGAGGTGCTGTGTGCTCTGTACTCAGGGTGCTGGGTGCTCAGTGCTCGGGGTCCTGGGTGCTCAGTCTCAGGGTGCTGGATTCTCAGTGCTCAGGGTGCTGGGTGCGCAGTCCTCAGGGTGCTCAGTGCTCAGAGTGCTGGGTGCTCAGTGCTCGGGGTGCTCGGTGCTCAGTACTCAGGGTGCTGAGTGCTCAGTACTCAGGATGCTGGGTGCTCAGTACTCATGGTGCTGGGTGCTCAGTACTCAGGGGGCTGGCTGCTCAGTGCTCAGGGTGCTGGGTGCTCAGTGCTCAGGGTGCTGGGTGCTCAGTACTAAGGGTGCTGGGTGCTCAGTACTCAGGGTGCTGGGTGCTCAGTACTCAGGGTGCTGGGTGCTCAGTGCTCAGGGTGCTGGGTACTCAGTACTCAGTGTGCTGGGTGCTCAGTACTCACTGTGCTGGGTGCTCAGTGCTCAGGGTGCTGGGTGCTCAGTGCTCATGGTGCTGGGTGCTCAGTACTCAGGGTGCTGGGTGCTCAGTGCTCAGGGTGATCGGTGCTCAGTACTCAGGGTGCTCAGTACTCAGGGTGCTGGGTGCTCAGTGCTCGGGGTAATGGGTGCTCAGTGCTCAGTGCTCAGGGTGTTGGGTGCTCAATGCTCAGTGCTCAGGGTGCTGGGTGCTCAGTACTCAGGGTGCTGGGTGCTCAGTACTCAGGGTGCTGGGTGCTGAGTGCTCAGGGTGCTGGGTGGTCAGTACTCTGGGTGTTGGGTGCTCAGTACTCAGGGTGCTGCGTGCTCAGTGCTCGGGGTGCTGGGTGCTCAGTGCTCGGGGTGCTGTGTGCTCAGTGCTCAGGGTGCTGGGTGCTCAGTACTCAAGGTGCTGGGTGCTCAGTGCTCAGGGTGCTGGGTGCTCAGTCCTCGGGGTGCTCCGTGCTCAGTGCTCAGGGTGCTGGGTGTTCAGTGCTCGGGGTGCTCGGTGCTCAGTACTCGGGGTGCTGGGTGCTCAGTGCTGAGAGTGGTGCTGGGTGCTCAGTACTCAGGGTGCTGGGTGCTCAGTGCTCAGGGTGCTGGGTGCTCAGTACTCAGGGTGCTGGGTGCTCAGTGCTCAGGGTGCTGGGTGCTCAGTTCTCAGGGTGCTCAGTGCTCAGTACTCGGGGTGCTGGGTGCTCAGTACTCAGGGTGCTGGGTGCTTAGTACTCAGGGTGCTCAGTGCTCAGTACACAGGGTGCTGGGTCCTCAGTGCTCGGGGTGCTGGGTGCTCAGTGCTCAGTACTCAGGGTGCTGGGTGCTCAGTGCTCGGGGTGCTGGGTGCTCAGTACTCAGCGTGCTGGGTGCTCAGTACTCAGGGTGCTGGGTGCTCAGTGCTCAGGATGCTGGGTGCTCAGTGCTCAGGGTGCTGGTAGCTCAGTGATCGGGGTGCTGGGTGCTCAGTACTCAGGGTGCTCAGTGCTCAGTACTCAGTGCTCGGGGTCCTGGGTGCTCCGTGCTCGGGGTGCTGGGTGCTCAGTGCTCTGGGTGCTTAGTGCTCAGTACTCAGGGTGCTGGGTGTTCAGTACTCAGGGTGCTGGGTGCTCATTCTCGGGGTGCTGGGTGCTCAGTGCTCGGGGTGCTGGGTGCTCAGTACTCAGGGTGCTGGGGGCTCAGTACTCAGGGTGCTGGGTGCTCAGTACTCAGGGTGCTCGGTTCTCAGTACTCAGGGTGTTGGGTGCTCATTCTCGGGGTGCTGAGTGCTCAGTGCTCGGGGTGCTGGGTGCTCAGTACTCAGGGTGCTGGGGGCTCAGTACTCAGGGTGCTGGGTGCTCAGTACTCAGGGTGATCTGTTCTCAGTACTCAGGTTGCTGGGTGCTCAGTGCTCGGGGTGCTGGGTGCTCAGTACTCGGGGTGCTCAGTGCTCAGTACTCAGGGTGCTGGGAGCTCAGTACTCAGGGTGCTGGGTGTTCAGTACTCGGGGTGCTCGGTGCTCAGTACTCGGGGTGCTGGGTGCGCAGTACTCGGGGTGCTGGGTGCTCAGTGCTCGGGGTGCTGGGTGCTCAGTGCTCGGGGTGCTGGGTGCTCAGTGCTGAGGGTGGTGCTGTGTGCTCAGTACTCAGGGTGCTGGGTGCTCAGTGCTCAGGGTGCTGGGTGCTCAGTACTAAGGGTGCTGGGTGCTCAGTACTCAGGGTGCTCGGTGCTCAGTACTCAGGGTGCTGAGTGCTCAGTGCTCAGGGTGCTGGGTACTCAGTACTCAGGGTGCTGGGTGCTCAGTGCTCAGGGTGATCGGTGCTCAGTACTCAGGATGCTCAGTACTCAGGGTGCTGGGTGCTCAGTGCTCGGGGTGCTGGGTGCTCAGTACTCGGGGTGCTGGATGCTCTGTACTCAGGGTGCTGGGTGCTCAGTGCTCGGGGTCCTGGGTGCTCAGTGCTCAGGGTGATCGGTGCTCAGTACTCAGGGTGCTGGGTGCTCAGTGCTCAGGGTGCTGGGTGCTCAGTCCTCAGGGTGCTCAGTGCTCAGGGTGCTGGGTGCTCAGTGCTCGGGGTGCTGGGTGCTCAGTGCTCAGGGTGCTGGGTGCTCAGTACTAAGGGTGCTGGGTGCTCAGTACTCAGGGTGCTCGGTGCTCAGTACTCAGGGTGCTGATTGCTCAGTGCTCAGGGTGCTGGGTACTCAGTACTCAGGGTGCTGGGTGCTCAGTGCTCAGGGTGATCGGTGCTCAGTACTCAGGATGCTCAGTACTCAGGGTGCTGGGTGCTCAGTGCTCGGGGTGCTGGGTGCTCAGTACTCGGGGTGCTGGATGCTCTGTACTCAGGGTGCTGGGTGCTCAGTGCTCAGGGTGCTGGGTGCTCAGTGCTCAGTACTCAGGGTGCTGGGTGCTCAGTGCTCGGGGTGCTGGGTGCTCAGTACTCAGCATGCTCCGTGCTCAGTACTCAGGGTGCTGGGTGCTCAGTGCTCAGGGTGCTGGGTGCTCAGTGATCAGGGTGCTTGGTGCTCAGTGATCGGGGTGCTGGGTGCTCAGTACTCAGGGTGCCATGTGCTCGGGGAGCTAGGTGCTCAGTACTCAGGGTGCTGGGTGCTCAGTACTCAGTGCTCGGGGTCCTGGGTGCTCCGTGCTCGGGGTGCTGGGCGCTCAGTGCTCTGGGTGTTTAGTGCTCAGTACTCAGGGTGCTGGGTGCTCATTCTCGGGGTGCTGGGTGCTCAGTGCTCGGGGTGCTGGGTGCTCAGTACTCAGGGTGCTGGTGGCTCAGTACTCAGGGTGCTGGGTGCTCAGTACTCAGGGTGATCTGTTCTCAGTACTCAGGTTGCAGGGTGCTCAGTGCTCGGGGTGCTGGGTGCTCAGTACTCGGGGTGTTCAGTGCTCAGTGCTCAGGGTGTTGGGTGCTCAGTACTCAGGGTGCTGGGTGTTCAGTGCTCGGGGTGCTCGGTGCTCAGTACTCGGGGTGCTGGGTGCTCAGTGCTGAGAGTGGTGCTGGGTGCTCAGTACTCAGGGTGCTGGGTGCTCAGTGCTCAGGGTGCTGGGTGCTCAGTACTAAGGGTGCTGGGTGCTCAGTACTCAGGGTGCTGGGTGCTCAGTACTCAGGGTGCTGGGTGCTCAGTGCTCAGGGTGCTGGGTACTCAGTACTCAGTGTGCTGGGTGCTCAGTACTCACTGTGCTGGGTGCTCAGTGCTCAGGGTGCTGGGTGCTCAGTGCTCATGGTGCTGGGTGCTCAGTACTCAGGGTGCTGGGTGCTCAGTGCTCAGGGTGATCGGTGCTCAGTACTCAGGGTGCTCAGTACTCAGGGTGCTGTGTGCTCAGTGCTCAGGGTGCTGGGTGCTCAGTGCTCGGGGTCCTGGGTGCTCAGTCTCAGGGTGCTGGATTCTCAGTGCTCAGGGTGCTGGGTGCGCAGTCCTCAGGGTGCTCAGTGCTCAGAGTGCTGGGTGCTCAGTGCTCGGGGTGCTCGGTGCTCAGTACTCAGGGTGCTGAGTGCTCAGTACTCAGGATGCTGGGTGCTCAGTACTCATGGTGCTGGGTGCTCAGTACTCAGGGGGCTGGCTGCTCAGTGCTCAGGGTGCTGGGTGCTCAGTGCTCAGGGTGCTGGGTGCTCAGTACTAAGGGTGCTGGGTGCTCAGTACTCAGGGTGCTGGGTGCTCAGTACTCAGGGTGCTGGGTGCTCAGTGCTCAGGGTGCTGGGTACTCAGTACTCAGTGTGCTGGGTGCTCAGTACTCACTGTGCTGGGTGCTCAGTGCTCAGGGTGCTGGGTGCTCAGTGCTCATGGTGCTGGGTGCTCAGTACTCAGGGTGCTGGGTGCTCAGTGCTCAGGGTGATCGGTGCTCAGTACTCAGTGTGCTCAGTACTCAGTGTGCTGGGTGCTCAGTACTCACTGTGCTGGGTGCTCATTCTCGGGGTGCTGAGTGCTCAGTGCTCGGGGTGCTGGGTGCTCAGTACTCAGGGTGCTGGGGGCTCAGTACTCAGGGTGCTGGGTGCTCAGTACTCAGGGTGATCTGTTCTCAGTACTCAGGTTGCTGGGTGCTCAGTGCTCGGGGTGCTGGGTGCTCAGTACTCGGGGTGCTCAGTGCTCAGTACTCAGGGTGCTGGGAGCTCAGTACTCAGGGTGCTGGGTGTTCAGTACTCGGGGTGCTCGGTGCTCAGTACTCGGGGTGCTGGGTGCGCAGTACTCGGGGTGCTGGGTGCTCAGTGCTCGGGGTGCTGGGTGCTCAGTGCTCGGGGTGCTGGGTGCTCAGTGCTGAGGGTGGTGCTGTGTGCTCAGTACTCAGGGTGCTGGGTGCTCAGTGCTCAGGGTGCTGGGTGCTCAGTACTAAGGGTGCTGGGTGCTCAGTACTCAGGGTGCTCGGTGCTCAGTACTCAGGGTGCTGAGTGCTCAGTGCTCAGGGTGCTGGGTACTCAGTACTCAGGGTGCTGGGTGCTCAGTGCTCAGGGTGATCGGTGCTCAGTACTCAGGATGCTCAGTACTCAGGGTGCTGGGTGCTCAGTGCTCGGGGTGCTGGGTGCTCAGTACTCGGGGTGCTGGATGCTCTGTACTCAGGGTGCTGGGTGCTCAGTGCTCGGGGTCCTGGGTGCTCAGTGCTCAGGGTGATCGGTGCTCAGTACTCAGGGTGCTGGGTGCTCAGTGCTCAGGGTGCTGGGTGCTCAGTCCTCAGGGTGCTCAGTGCTCAGGGTGCTGGGTGCTCAGTGCTCGGGGTGCTGGGTGCTCAGTGCTCAGGGTGCTGGGTGCTCAGTACTAAGGGTGCTGGGTGCTCAGTACTCAGGGTGCTCGGTGCTCAGTACTCAGGGTGCTGATTGCTCAGTGCTCAGGGTGCTGGGTACTCAGTACTCAGGGTGCTGGGTGCTCAGTGCTCAGGGTGATCGGTGCTCAGTACTCAGGATGCTCAGTACTCAGGGTGCTGGGTGCTCAGTGCTCGGGGTGCTGGGTGCTCAGTACTCGGGGTGCTGGATGCTCTGTACTCAGGGTGCTGGGTGCTCAGTGCTCAGGGTGCTGGGTGCTCAGTGCTCAGTACTCAGGGTGCTGGGTGCTCAGTGCTCGGGGTGCTGGGTGCTCAGTACTCAGCATGCTCCGTGCTCAGTACTCAGGGTGCTGGGTGCTCAGTGCTCAGGGTGCTGGGTGCTCAGTGATCAGGGTGCTTGGTGCTCAGTGATCGGGGTGCTGGGTGCTCAGTACTCAGGGTGCCATGTGCTCGGGGAGCTAGGTGCTCAGTACTCAGGGTGCTGGGTGCTCAGTACTCAGTGCTCGGGGTCCTGGGTGCTCCGTGCTCGGGGTGCTGGGCGCTCAGTGCTCTGGGTGTTTAGTGCTCAGTACTCAGGGTGCTGGGTGCTCATTCTCGGGGTGCTGGGTGCTCAGTGCTCGGGGTGCTGGGTGCTCAGTACTCAGGGTGCTGGTGGCTCAGTACTCAGGGTGCTGGGTGCTCAGTACTCAGGGTGATCTGTTCTCAGTACTCAGGTTGCAGGGTGCTCAGTGCTCGGGGTGCTGGGTGCTCAGTACTCGGGGTGTTCAGTGCTCAGTGCTCAGGGTGTTGGGTGCTCAGTACTCAGGGTGCTGGGTGTTCAGTGCTCGGGGTGCTCGGTGCTCAGTACTCGGGGTGCTGGGTGCTCAGTGCTGAGAGTGGTGCTGGGTGCTCAGTACTCAGGGTGCTGGGTGCTCAGTGCTCAGGGTGCTGGGTGCTCAGTACTAAGGGTGCTGGGTGCTCAGTACTCAGGGTGCTGGGTGCTCAGTACTCAGGGTGCTGGGTGCTCAGTGCTCAGGGTGCTGGGTACTCAGTACTCAGTGTGCTGGGTGCTCAGTACTCACTGTGCTGGGTGCTCAGTGCTCAGGGTGCTGGGTGCTCAGTGCTCATGGTGCTGGGTGCTCAGTACTCAGGGTGCTGGGTGCTCAGTGCTCAGGGTGATCGGTGCTCAGTACTCAGGGTGCTCAGTACTCAGGGTGCTGTGTGCTCAGTGCTCAGGGTGCTGGGTGCTCAGTGCTCGGGGTCCTGGGTGCTCAGTCTCAGGGTGCTGGATTCTCAGTGCTCAGGGTGCTGGGTGCGCAGTCCTCAGGGTGCTCAGTGCTCAGAGTGCTGGGTGCTCAGTGCTCGGGGTGCTCGGTGCTCAGTACTCAGGGTGCTGAGTGCTCAGTACTCAGGATGCTGGGTGCTCAGTACTCATGGTGCTGGGTGCTCAGTACTCAGGGGGCTGGCTGCTCAGTGCTCAGGGTGCTGGGTGCTCAGTGCTCAGGGTGCTGGGTGCTCAGTACTAAGGGTGCTGGGTGCTCAGTACTCAGGGTGCTGGGTGCTCAGTACTCAGGGTGCTGGGTGCTCAGTGCTCAGGGTGCTGGGTACTCAGTACTCAGTGTGCTGGGTGCTCAGTACTCACTGTGCTGGGTGCTCAGTGCTCAGGGTGCTGGGTGCTCAGTGCTCATGGTGCTGGGTGCTCAGTACTCAGGGTGCTGGGTGCTCAGTGCTCAGGGTGATCGGTGCTCAGTACTCAGTGTGCTCAGTACTCAGGGTGCTGGGTGCTCAGTGCTCGGTGTAATGGGTGCTCAGTGCTCAGTGCTCAGGGTGTTGGGTGCTCAGTGCTCAGTGCTCAGGGTGCTGGGTGCTCAGTACTCAGGGTGCTGGGTGCTCAGTACTCAGGGTGCTGGGTGCTGAGTGCTCAGGGTGCTGGGTGGTCAGTACTCTGGGTGTTGGGTGCTCAGTACTCAGGGTGCTGGGTGCTCAGTGCTCGGGGTGCTGGGTGCTCAGTGCTCGGGGTGCTGTGTGCTCAGTGCTCAGGGTGCTGGGTGCTCAGTACTCAAGGTGCTGGGTGCTCAGTGCTCAGGGTGCTGGGTGCTCAGTCCTCGGGGTGCTCCGTGCTCAGTGCTCAGGGTGCTGGGTGTTCAGTGCTCGGGGTGCTCGGTGCTCAGTACTCGGGGTGCTGGGTGCTCAGTGCTGAGAGTGGTGCTGGGTGCTCAGTACTCAGGGTGCTGGGTGCTCAGTGCTCAGGGTGCTGGGTGCTCAGTACTAAGGGTGCTGGGTGCTCAGTTCTCAGGGTGCTGGGTGCTCAGTACTCAGGGTGCTGGGTGCTCAGTGCTCAGGGTGCTGGGTGCTCAGTTCTCAGGGTGCTCAGTGCTCAGTACTCGGGGTGCTGGGTGCTCAGTACTCAGGGTGCTGGGTGCTTAGTACTCAGGGTGCTCAGTGCTCAGTACACAGGGTGCTGGGTCCTCAGTGCTCGGGGTGCTGGGTGCTCAGTGCTCAGTACTCAGGGTGCTGGGTGCTCAGTGCTCAGGATGCTGGGTGCTCAGTGCTCAGGGTGCTGGGAGCTCAGTGATCAGGGTGCTGGGTGCTCAGTACTCAGGGTGCTCAGTGCTCAGTACTCAGTGCTCGGGGTCCTGGGTGCTCCGTGCTCGGGGTGCTGGGTGCTCAGTGCTCTGGGTGCTTAGTGCTCAGTACTCAGGGTGCTGGGTGCTCAGTACTCAGGGTGCTGGGTGCTCATTCTCGGGGTGCTGGGTGCTCAGTGCTCGGGGTGCTGGGTGCTCAGTACTCAGGGTGCTGGGGGCTCAGTACTCAGGGTGCTGGGTGCTCAGTACTCAGGGTGCTCGGTTCTCAGTACTCAGGGTGTTGGGTGCTCATTCTCAGGGTGCTGAGTGCTCAGTGCTCGTCGTGCTGGGTGCTCAGTACTCAGGGTGCTGGGGGCTCAGTACTCAGGGTGCTGGGTGCTCAGTACTCAGGGTGATCTGTTCTCAGTACTCAGGTTGCTGGGTGCTCAGTGCTCGGGGTGCTGGGTGCTCAGTACTCGGGGTGCTCAGTGCTCAGTACTCAGGTTGCTGGGAGCTCAGTACTCAGGGTGCTGGGTGTTCAGTGCTCGGGGTGCTCGGTGCTCAGTACTCAGGGTGCTGGGTGCGCAGTACTCGGGGTGCTGGGTGCTCAGTGCTCTGGGTGCTGGGTGCTCAGTGCTCGGGGTGCTGGGTGCTCAGTCCTGAGGTTGGTGCTGGGTGCTCAGTACTCAGGGTGCTGGGTGCTCAGTGCTCAGGGTGCTGGGTGCTCAGTACTAAGGGTGCTGGGTGCTCAGTACTCAGGGTGCTCGGTGCTCAGTACTCAGGGTGCTGAGTGCTCAGTGCTCAGGGTGCTGGGTACTCAGTACTCAGCGTGCTGGGTGCTCAGTGCTCAGGGTGATCGGTGCTCAGTACTCAGGATGCTCAGTACTCAGGGTGCTGGGTGCTCAGTGCTCGGGGTGCTGGGTGCTCAGTACTCGGGGTGCTGGATGCTCTGTACTCAGGGTGCTGGGTGCTCAGTGCTCGGGGTCCTGGGTGCTCAGTGCTCAGGGAGATCGGTGCTCAGTACTCAGGGTGCTGGGTGCTCAGTGCTCAGGGTGCTGGGTGCTCAGTCCGCAGGGTGCTCAGTGCTCAGGGTGCTGGGTGCTCAGTGCTCGGGGTGCTCGGTGCTCAGTACTCAGGGTGCTGAGTGCTCAGTACTCAGGGTGCTGGGTGCTCAGTACTCAGGGTGCTGGGTGCTCAGTACTCAGGGGGCTGGGTGCTCAGTGCTCAGGGTGCTGGGTGCTCAGTGCTCAGGGTGCTAGGTGCTCAGTGCTCGGGGTGCTGGGTGCTCAGTGCTCGGGGTGCTGGGTGCTCAGTGATCAGTGCTCAGGGTGTTGGGTGCTCAGTGCTCAGTGCTCAGGGTGCTGGGTGCTCAGTACTCAGGGTGCTGGGTGCTCAGTACTCAGGGTGCTGGGTGCTCAGTGCTCAGGGTGCTGGGTGCTCAGTCCTCTGGGTGTTGGGTGCTCAGTACTCAGGGTGCTGGGTGCTCAGTGCTCGGGGTGCTGGGTGCTCAGTGCTCGGGGTGCTGGGTGCTCAGTGCTCAGTGAGCTGGGTGCTTAGTATTCAGGGTGCTGGGTGCTCAGTGCTCGGGGTGCTCGGTGCTCAGTACTCAAGGTGCTGGGTGCTCAGTGCTCAGGGTGCTGGGTGCTCAGTCCTCGGGGTGCTCCGTGCTCAGTGCTCAGGGTGCTGGGTGCTCAGTACTCAGGGTGCTCAGTGCTCAGTACTCAGGTTTCTCAGTGCTCAGTGCTCAGGGTGCTGGGTGCTCAGTTCTCAGTGTGCTCAGTGCTCAGCACTCGGGGTGCTGGGTGCTCAGTGCTCAGGGTGCTCAGTGCTCAGCACTCGGGGTGCTGGGTGCTCAGTGCTCAGGGTGCTCAGTGCTCAGTGCTCGGGGAGCTGGGTGCTCAGTGCTCGGAGTTCTGCGTGCTCAGTACTCGGGGTGCTGGGTGCTCAGTGCTCAGGGTGCTGGGTGCTCAGTGCTCAGGGTGCTGGGTGCTCAGTACTCAGGGTGCTCAGTGCTCAGTACTCGGAGTGCTTGGTGCTCAGTACTCAGGGTGCTCAGTGCTCAGTACTCGGGGTGCTGGGTGCTCAGTGCTCAGGGTGCTCAGTGCTCAGTGCTCGTGGTGCTGGGTGCTCAGTGCTCGGGGCGCTGGGTGCTCAGTGCTCGGGGTGCTGGGTGCTCAGTACTCAGGGTGCTGGGTGCTCAGTGCTCAGGGTGCTGGGTGCTCAGTACTAAGGGTGCTGGGTGCTCAGTTCTCAGGGTGCTGGGTGCTCAGTACTCAGGGTGCTGGGTGCTCAGTGCTCAGGGTGCTGGGTGCTCAGTTCTCAGGGTGCTCAGTGCTCAGTACTCGGGGTGCTGGGTGCTCAGTACTCAGGGTGCTGGGTGCTTAGTACTCAGGGTGCTCAGTGCTCAGTACACAGGGTGCTGGGTCCTCAGTGCTCGGGGTGCTGGGTGCTCAGTGCTCAGTACTCAGGGTGCTGGGTGCTCAGTGCTCGGGGTGCTGGGTGCTCAGTACTCAGCGTGCTGGGTGCTCAGTACTCAGGGTGCTGGGTGCTCAGTGCTCAGGATGCTGGGTGCTCAGTGCTCAGGGTGCTGGGAGCTCAGTGATCAGGGTGCTGGGTGCTCAGTACTCAGGGTGCTCAGTGCTCAGTACTCAGTGCTCGGGGTCCTGGGTGCTCCGTGCTCGGGGTGCTGGGTGCTCAGTGCTCTGGGTGCTTAGTGCTCAGTACTCAGGGTGCTGGGTGCTCAGTACTCAGGGTGCTGGGTGCTCATTCTCGGGGTGCTGGGTGCTCAGTGCTCGGGGTGCTGGGTGCTCAGTACTCAGGGTGCTGGGGGCTCAGTACTCAGGGTGCTGGGTGCTCAGTACTCAGGGTGCTCGGTTCTCAGTACTCAGGGTGTTGGGTGCTCATTCTCAGGGTGCTGAGTGCTCAGTGCTCGTCGTGCTGGGTGCTCAGTACTCAGGGTGCTGGGGGCTCAGTACTCAGGGTGCTGGGTGCTCAGTACTCAGGGTGATCTGTTCTCAGTACTCAGGTTGCTGGGTGCTCAGTGCTCGGGGTGCTGGGTGCTCAGTACTCGGGGTGCTCAGTGCTCAGTACTCAGGTTGCTGGGAGCTCAGTACTCAGGGTGCTGGGTGTTCAGTGCTCGGCGTGCTCGGTGCTCAGTACTCAGGGTGCTGGGTGCGCAGTACTCGGGGTGCTGGGTGCTCAGTGCTCTGGGTGCTGGGTGCTCAGTGCTCGGGGTGCTGGGTGCTCAGTGCTGAGGGTGGTGCTGGGTGCTCAGTACTCAGGGTGCTGGGTGCTCAGTGCTCAGGGTGCTGGGTGCTCAGTACTAAGGGTGCTGGGTGCTCAGTACTCAGGGTGCTCGGTGCTCAGTACTCAGGGTGCTGAGTGCTCAGTGCTCAGGGTGCTGGGTACTCAGTACTCAGGGTGCTGGGTGCTCAGTGCTCAGGGTGATCGGTGCTCAGTACTCAGGATGCTCAGTACTCAGGGTGCTGGGTGCTCAGTGCTCGGGGTGCTGGGTGCTCAGTACTCGGGGTGCTGGATGCTCTGTACTCAGGGTGCTGGGTGCTCAGTGCTCGGGGTCCTGGGTGCTCAGTGCTCAGGGTGATCGGTGCTCAGTACTCAGGGTGCTGGGTGCTCAGTGCTCAGGGTGCTGGGTGCTCAGTCCGCAGGGTGCTCAGTGCTCAGGGTGCTGGGTGCTCAGTGCTCGGGGTGCTCGGTGCTCAGTACTCAGGGTGCTGAGTGCTCAGTACTCAGGGTGCTGGGTGCTCAGTACTCAGGGTGCTGGGTGCTCAGTACTCAGGGGGCTGGGTGCTCAGTGCTCAGGGTGCTGGGTGCTCAGTGCTCAGGGTGCTAGGTGCTCAGTGCTCGGGGTGCTGGGTGCTCAGTGCTCGGGGTGCTGGGTGCTCAGTGATCAGTGCTCAGGGTGTTGGGTGCTCAGTGCTCAGTGCTCAGGGTGCTGGGTGCTCAGTACTCAGGGTGCTGGGTGCTCAGTACTCAGGGTGCTGGGTGCTCAGTGCTCAGGGTGCTGGGTGCTCAGTACTCTGGGTGTTGGGTGCTCAGTACTCAGGGTGCTGGGTGCTCAGTGCTCGGGGTGCTGGGTGCTCAGTGCTCGGGGTGCTGGGTGCTCAGTGCTCAGTGAGCTGGGTGCTTAGTATTCAGGGTGCTGGGTGCTCAGTGCTCGGGGTGCTCGGTGCTCAGTACTCAAGGTGCTGGGTGCTCAGTGCTCAGGGTGCTGGGTTCTCAGTCCTCGGGGTGCTCCGTGCTCAGTGCTCAGGGTGCTGGGTGCTCAGTACTCAGGGTGCTCAGTGCTCAGTACTCAGGATTCTCAGTGCTCAGTGCTCAGGGTGCTGGGTGCTCAGTTCTCAGTGTGCTCAGTGCTCAGCACTCGGGGTGCTGGGTGCTCAGTGCTCAGGGTGCTCAGTGCTCAGCACTCGGGGTGCTGGGTGCTCAGTGCTCAGGGTGCTCAGTGCTCAGTGCTCGGGGAGCTGGGTGCTCAGTGCTCGGAGTTCTGCGTGCTCAGTACTCGGGGTGCTGGGTGCTCAGTGCTCAGGGTGCTGGGTGCTCAGTGCTCAGGGTGCTGGGTGCTCAGTACTCAGGGTGCTCAGTGCTCAGTACTCGGAGTGCTTGGTGCTCAGTACTCAGGGTGCTCAGTGCTCAGTACTCGGGGTGCTGGGTGCTCAGTGCTCAGGGTGCTCAGTGCTCAGTGCTCGTGGTGCTGGGTGCTCAGTGCTCGGGGCGCTGGGTGCTCAGTGCTCGGGGTGCTGGGTGCTCAGTGCTCTGGGTGCTGGGTGCTCAGTGCTCGGGGCGCTGGGTGCTCAGTGCTCGGGGTGCTGGGTGCTCAGTACTCGGGGTGCTGGGTGCTCAGTGCTCAGGGTGCTCAGTGCTCAGTACTCAGTGCTCAGGGTGCTCAGTGCTCAGTGCTCAGGGTCCTGGGTGTTCAGTACTCAGGGTGCTGGGTGCTCAGTGCTCTGGGTGCTTAGTGCTCAGTACTCAGGGTGCTGGGTGCTCAGTACTCAGGGTGCTGGGTGCTCATTCTCGGGGTGCTGGGTGCTCAGTGCTCGGGGTGCTGGGTGCTCAGTACTCAGGGTGCTGGTGGCTCAGTACTCAGGGTGCTGGGTGCTCAGTACTCAGGGTGCTCGGTTCTCAGTACTCAGGGTGTTGGGTGCTCATTCTCAGGGTGCTGAGTGCTCAGTGCTCGTCGTGCTGGGTGCTCAGTACTCAGGGTGCTGGGGGCTCAGTACTCAGGGTGCTGGGTGCTCAGTACTCAGGGTGATCTGTTCTCAGTACTCAGGTTGCTGGGTGCTCAGTGCTCGGGGTGCTGGGTGCTCAGTACTCGGGGTGCTCAGTGCTCAGTACTCAGGTTGCTGGGAGCTCAGTACTCAGGGTGCTGGGTGTTCAGTGCTCGGGGTGCTCGGTGCTCAGTACTCAGGGTGCTGGGTGCGCAGTACTCGGGGTGCTGGGTGCTCAGTGCTCTGGGTGCTGGGTGCTCAGTGCTCGGGGTGCTGGGTGCTCAGTGCTGAGGGTGGTGCTGGGTGCTCAGTACTCAGGGTGCTGGGTGCTCAGTGCTCAGGGTGCTGGGTGCTCAGTACTAAGGGTGCTGGGTGCTCAGTACTCAGGGTGCTCGGTGCTCAGTACTCAGGGTGCTGAGTGCTCAGTGCTCAGGGTGCTGGGTACTCAGTACTCAGGGTGCTGGGTGCTCAGTGCTCAGGGTGATCGGTGCTCAGTACTCAGGATGCTCAGTACTCAGGGTGCTGGGTGCTCAGTGCTCGGGGTGCTGGGTGCTCAGTACTCGGGGTGCTGGATGCTCTGTACTCAGGGTGCTGGGTGCTCAGTGCTCGGGGTCCTGGGTGCTCAGTGCTCAGGGTGATCGGTGCTCAGTACTCAGGGTGCTGGGTGCTCAGTGCTCAGGGTGCTGGGTGCTCAGTCCGCAGGGTGCTCAGTGCTGAGGGTGCTGGGTGCTCAGTGCTCGGGGTGCTCGGTGCTCAGTACTCAGGGTGCTGAGTGCTCAGTACTCAGGGTGCTGGGTGCTCAGTACTCAGGGTGCTGGGTGCTCAGTACTCAGGGGGCTGGGTGCTCAGTGCTCAGGGTGCTGGGTGCTCAGTGCTCAGGGTGCTAGGTGCTCAGTGCTCGGGGTGCTGGGTGCTCAGTGCTCGGGGTGCTGGGTGCTCAGTGATCAGTGCTCAGGGTGTTGGGTGCTCAGTGCTCAGTGCTCAGGGTGCTGGGTGCTCAGTACTCAGGGTGCTGGGTGCTCAGTACTCAGGGTGCTGGGTGCTCAGTGCTCAGGGTGCTGGGTGCTCAGTACTCTGGTTGTTGGGTGCTCAGTACTCAGGGTGCTGGGTGCTCAGTGCTCGGGGTGCTGGGTGCTCAGTGCTCGGGGTGCTGGGTGCTCAGTGCTCAGTGAGCTGGGTGCTTAGTATTCAGGGTGCTGGGTGCTCAGTGCTCGGGGTGCTCGGTGCTCAGTACTCAAGGTGCTGGGTGCTCAGTGCTCAGGGTGCTGGGTGCTCAGTCCTCGGGGTGCTCCGTGCTCAGTGCTCAGGGTGCTGGGTGCTCAGTACTCAGGGTGCTCAGTGCTCAGTACTCAGGATTCTCAGTGCTCAGTGCGCAGGGTGCTGGGTGCTCAGTTCTCAGTGTGCTCAGTGCTCAGCACTCGGGGTGCTGGGTGCTCAGTGCTCAGGGTGCTCAGAGCTCAGCACTCGGGGTGCTGGGTGCTCAGTGCTCAGGGTGCTCAGTGCTCAGTGCTCGGGGAGCTGGGTGCTCAGTGCTCGGAGTTCTGCGTGCTCAGTTCTCGGGGTGCTGGGTGCTCAGTGCTCAGGGTGCTGGGTGCTCAGTGCTCAGGGTGCTGGATGCTCAGTACTCAGGGTGCTCAGTGCTCAGTACTCGGAGTGCTTGGTGCTCAGTACTCAGGGTGCTCAGTGCTCAGTACTCGGGGTGCTGGGTGCTCAGTGCTCAGGGTGCTCAGTTCTCAGTGCTCGTGGCGCTGGGTGCTCAGTGCTCGGGGCGCTGGGTGCTCAGTGCTCGGGGTGCTGGGTGCTCAGTGCTCTGGGTGCTGGGTGCTCAGTGCTCGGGGCGCTGGGTGCTCAGTGCTCGGGGTGCTGGGTGCTCAGTACTCGGGGTGCTGGGTGCTCAGTGCTCAGGGTGCTCAGTGCTCAGTACTCAGTGCTCAGGGTGCTCAGTGCTCAGTGCTCAGGGTCCTGGGTGTTCAGTACTCAGGGTGCTGGGTGCTCAGTACTCAGGGTGCTGGGTGCTCAGTACTCTGGGTGTTGGGTGCTCAGTACACAGGGTGCTGGGTGCTCCGTGCTCGGGGTGCTGGGTGCTCATTGCTCAGGGTGCTGGGTGCTCAGTGCTCAGGGTGCTGTGTGCTCAGTACTAAGGGTGCTGGGTGCTCAGTACTCAGGGTGCTGGGTGCTCAGTGATCGGGGTGCTGGGTGCTCAGTACTCAGGGTGCTCAGTGCTCGGGGAGCTCTGTGCTCAGTACTCAGGGTGCTGGGTGCTCAGTACTCAGTGCTCGGGGTCCTGGGTGCTCCGTGCTCGGGGTGCTGGGTGCTCAGTGCTCTGGGTGCTCAGTGCTCAGTGCTCGGGGAGCTGGGTGCTCAGTGCTCGGAGTTCTGCGTGCTCAGTACTCGGGGTGCTGGGTGCTCAGTGCTCAGGGTGCTGGGTGCTCAGTGCTCAGGGTGCTGGGTGCTCAGTACTCAGGGTGCTCAGTGCTCAGTACTCGGAGTGCTTGGTGCTCAGTGCTCAGGGTGCTCAGTGCTCAGTGCTCGGGGTGCTGGGTGCTCAGTGCTCGGGGCGCTGGGTGCTCAGTGCTCTGGGTGCTTAGTGCTCAGTACTCAGGGTGCTGGGTGCTCAGTGCTCAGTGCTCAGGGTGCTGGTTGTTCAGTACTCAGGGTGCTGGGTGCTCAGTACTCAGGGTGCTGGGTGCTCAGTGCTCAGGGTGCTGGGTGCTCAGTACTCAGGGTGCTGGGTGCTCAGTACTCAGGGTGCTGGGTGCTGAGTGCTCAGGGTGCTGGGTGCTCAGTACTATGGGTGTTGGGTGCTCAGTACTCAGGGTGCTGGGTGCTCAGTGCTCGGGGTGCTGGGTGCTCAGTGCTCGGGGTGCTGTGTGCTCAGTGCTCAGGGTGCTGGGTGCTCAGTACTCAAGGTGCTGGGTGCTCAGTGCTCAGGGTGCTGGGTGCTCAGTCCTAGGGGTGCTCCGTGCTCAGTGCTCAGGGTGCTGGGTGTTCAGTGCTCGGGGTGCTCGGTGCTCAGTACTCGGGGTGCTGGGTGCTCAGTGCTGAGAGTGGTGCTGGGTGCTCAGTACTCAGGGTGCTGGGTGCTCAGTGCTCAGGGTGCTGGGTGCTCAGTACTAAGGGTGCTGGGTGCTCAGTACTCAGGGTGCTGGGTGCTCAGTACTCAGGGTGCTGGGTGCTCAGTGCTCAGGGTGCTGGGTGCTCAGTTCTCAGGGTGCTCAGTGCTCAGTACACAGGGTGCTGGGTCCTCAGTGCTCGGGGTGCTGGGTGCTCAGTGCTCAGTACTCAGGGTGCTGGGTGCTCAGTGCTCGGGGTGCTGGGTGCTCAGTACTCAGCGTGCTGGGTGCTCAGTACTCAGGGTGCTGGGTGCTCAGTGCTCAGGATGCTGGGTGCTCAGTGCTCAGGGTGCTGGGAGCTCAGTGATCGGGGTGCTGGGTGCTCAGTACTCAGGGTGCTCAGTGCTCAGTACTCAGTGCTCGGGGTCCTGGGTGCTCCGTGCTCGGGGTGCTGGGTGCTCAGTGCTCTGGGTGCTTAGTGCTCAGTACTCAGGGTGCTGGGTGCTCAGTACTCAGGGTGCTGGGTGCTCATTCTCGGGGTGCTGGGTGCTCAGTGCTCGGGGTGCTGGGTGCTCAGTACTCAGGGTGCTGGGGGCTCAGTACTCAGGGTGCTGTGTGCTCAGTACTCAGGGTGCTCGGTTCTCAGTACTCAGGGTGTTGGGTGCTCATTCTCAGGGTGCTGAGTGCTCAGTGCTCGGGGTGCTGGGTGATCAGTACTCAGGGTGCTGTGTGCTCAGTACTCAGGGTGCTCGGTTCTCAGTACTCAGGGTGTTGGGTGCTCATTCTCAGGGTGCTGAGTGCTCAGTACTCAGGGTGCTGGGGGCTCAGTACTCAGGGTGCTGGGTGCTCAGTACTCAGGGTTATCTGTTCTCAGTACTCAGGTTGCTGGGTGCTCAGTGCTCGGGGTGCTGGGTGCTCAGTACTCGGGGTGCTCAGTGCTCAGTACTCAGGTTGCTGGGAGCTCAGTACTCAGGGTGCTGGGTGTTCAGTGCTCGGGGTGCTCGGTGCTCAGTACTCGGGGTGCTGGGTGCTCAGTGCTCTGGGTGCTGGGTGCTCAGTGCTCGGGGTGCTGGGTGCTCAGTGCTGAGGGTGGTGCTGGGTGCTCAGTACTCAGGGTGCTGGGTGCTCAGTGCTCAGGGTGCTGGGTGCTCAGTACTAAGGGTGCTGGGTGCTCAGTATTCAGGGTGCTGGGTGCTCAGTGCTGAGGGTGGTGCTGGGTGCTCAGTACTCAGGGTGCTGGGTGCTCAGTGCTCGGGGTGCTGGGTGCTCAGTGATCAGTGCTCAGGGTGTTGGGTGCTCAGTGCTCAGTGCTCAGGGTGCTGGGTGCTCAGTACTCAGGGTGCTGGGTGCTCAGTACTCAGGGTGCTGGGTGCTCAGTGCTCAGGGTGCTGGGTGCTCAGTACTCTGGGTGTTGGGTGCTCAGTACTCAGGGTGCTGGGTGCTCAGTGCTCGGGGTGCTGGGTGCTCAGTGCTCGGGGTGCTGGGTGCTCAGTGCTCAGGGAGCTGGGTGCTTAGTATTCAGGGTGCTGGGTGCTCAGTGCTCGGGGTGCTCGGTGCTCAGTACTCAAGGTGCTGGGTGCTCAGTGCTCAGGGTGCTGGGTGCTCAGTCCTCGGGGTGCTCCGTGCTCAGTGCTCAGGGTGCTGGGTGCTCAGTACTCAGGGTGCTCGGTGCTCAGTACTCAGGATTCTCAGTGCTCAGTGCTCAGGGTGCTGGGTGCTCAGTTCTCAGGGTGCTCAGTGCTCAGCACTCGGGGTGCTGGGTGCTCAGTGCTCAGGGTGCTCAGTGCTTAGCACTCGGGGTGCTGGGTGCTCAGTGCTCAGGGTGCTCAGTGCTCAGTGCTCGGGGAGCTGGGTGCTCAGTGCTCGGAGTTCTGCGTGCTCAGTACTCGGGGTGCTGGGTGCTCAGTGCTCAGTGTGCTGGGTGCTCAGTGCACAGGGTGCTGGGTGCTCAGTACTCAGGGTGCTCAGTGCTCAGTACTCGGAGTGCTTGGTGCTCAGTACTCAGGGTGCTCAGTGCTCAGTACTCGGGGTGCTGGGTGCTCAGTGCTCAGGGTGCTCAGTGCTCAGTGCTCGTGGCGCTGGGTGCTCAGTGCTCGGGGCGCTGGGTGCTCAGTGCTCGGGGTGCTGGGTGCTCAGTGCTCTGGGTGCTGGGTGCTCAGTGCTCGGGGCGCTGGGTGCTCAGTGCTCGGGTTGCTGGGTGCTCAGTACTCGGGGTGCTGGGTGCTCAGTGCTCAGGGTGCTCAGTGCTCAGTACTCAGTGCTCAGGGTGCTCAGTGCTCAGTGCTCAGGGTCCTGGGTGTTCAGTACTCAGGGTGCTGGGTGCTCAGTACTCAGGGTGCTGGGTGCTCAGTACTCTGGGTGTTGGGTGCTCAGTACACAGGGTGCTGGGTGCTCCGTGCTCGGGGTGCTGGGTGCTCATTGCTCAGGGTGCTGGGTGCTCAGTGCTCAGGGTGCTGTGTGCTCAGTACTAAGGGTGCTGGGTGCTCAGTACTCAGGGTGCTGGGTGCTCAGTGATCGGGGTGCTGGGTGCTCAGTACTCAGGGTGCTCAGTGCTCGGGGAGCTCTGTGCTCAGTACTCAGGGTGCTGGGTGCTCAGTACTCAGTGCTCGGGGTCCTGGGTGCTCCGTGCTCGGGGTGCTGGGTGCTCAGTGCTCTGGGTGCTCAGTGCTCAGTGCTCGGGGAGCTGGGTGCTCAGTGCTCGGAGTTCTGCGTGCTCAGTACTCGGGGTGCTGGGTGCTCAGTGCTCAGGGTGCTGGGTGCTCAGTGCTCAGGGTGCTGGGTGCTCAGTACTCAGGGTGCTCAGTGCTCAGTACTCGGAGTGCTTGGTGCTCAGTGCTCAGGGTGCTCAGTGCTCAGTGCTCGGGGTGCTGGGTGCTCAGTGCTCGGGGCGCTGGGTGCTCAGTGCTCTGGGTGCTTAGTGCTCAGTACTCAGGGTGCTGGGTGCTCAGTGCTCAGTGCTCAGGGTGCTGGTTGTTCAGTACTCAGGGTGCTGGGTGCTCAGTACTCAGGGTGCTGGGTGCTCAGTGCTCAGGGTGCTGGGTGCTCAGTACTCTGGGTGTTGGGTGCTCAGTACACAGTGTGCTGGGTGCTCAGTGATCGGGGTGCTGGGTGCTCAGTACTCAGGTTGCTCAGTGCTCGGGGAGCTCTGTGCTCAGTACTCAGGGTGCTGGGTGCTCAGTACTCAGTGCTCGGGGTCCTGGGTGCTCCGTGCTCAGGGTGCTGGGTGCTCAGTGCTCTGGGTGCTTAGTGCTCAGTACTCAGGGTGCTGGGTGCTCAGTACTCAGGGTGCTGGGGGCTCAGTACTCAGGGTGCTGGGTGCTCATTCTCGGGGTGCTGGGTGCTCAGTGCTCGGGGTGCTTGGTGCTCAGTACTCAGGGTGCTGGGGGCTCAGTACTCAGGGTGCTGGGTGCTCAGTACTCAGGGTGCACGGTTCTCAGTATTCAGGGTGCTGGGTGCTCATTCTCGGGGTGCTGGGTGCTCAGTGCTCAGGGTGCTGGGTGCTCAGTACTCAGGGTGCTGGGGGCTCAGTACTCAGGGTGCTGGGTGCTCAGTACTCAGGGTGATCTGTTCTCAGTACTCAGGTTGCTGGGTGCTCAGTGCTCGGGGTGATGGGTGCTCAGTACTCGGGGTGCTCAGTGCTCAGTACTCAGGGTGCTGGGTGCTCAGTACTCAGGGTGCTGGGTGCTCAGTGCTCGGGGTGCTTGGTGCTCTGTACTCGGGGTGCTGGGTACTCAGTACTCGGGGTGCTGGGTGCTAAGTGCTGAGGGTGGTGCTGGGTGCTCAGTACTCAGGGTGCTGGGTGCTCAGTGCTCAGGGTGCTGGGTGCTCAGTACTAAGGTTGCTGGGTGCTCAGTACTCAGGGTGCTCGGTGCTCAGTGCTCAGGGTGCTGGGTACTCAGTACTCAGGGTGCTGGGTACTCAGTACTCAGGGTGCTGTTTGCTCAGTGCTCAGGGTGCTTGGTGCTCAGTGCTCAGGGTGCTGGGTGCTCAGTACTCAGGGTGCTGGGTGCTCAGTGCTCAGGGTGATCGGTGCTCCGTACTCAGGGTGCTCAGTACTCAGGGTGCTGGCTGCTCAGTGCTCGCTGTGCTGGGTGCTCAGTACTCGGGGAGCTGGGGGCTCAGTGCTCAGGGTGCTGGGTGCTCAGTGCTCGGCGTGCTCGGTGCTCAGTACTCAGGGTGCTGAGTGCTCAGTACTCAGGTTGCTTTGTGCTCAGTTCTCATGGTGCTGGGTGCTCAGTACTCAGGGGGCTGGGTGCTCAGTGCTCAGGGTGCTGGATGCTCAGTGCTCAGGGTGCTGGGTGCTCAGTGCTCGGGGTGCTAGGTGCTCAGTGCTCGGGGTGCTGGGTGCTCAGTGCTCAGTGCTCAGTTTGTTGGGTGCTCAGTGCTCAGTGCTCAGGGTGCTGGGTGCTCAGTACTCAGGGTCCTGGGTGCTCAGTACTCAGGGTGCTGGGTGCTCAGTGCTCAGGGTGCTGGGTGCTCAGGACTCTGGGTGTTGGGTGCTCAGTACTCAGGGTGCTGGGTGCTCAGTGCTCGGGGTGCTGGGTGCTCAGTGCTCGGGTTGCTGGGTGCGCAGTACTCAGGGTGCTGGGTGCTCAGTGATCGGGGTGCTGGGTGCTCAGTGCTCGGGGTGCTCGGTGCTCAGTACTCAAGGTGCTGGGTGCTCAGTGCTCAGGGTGCTGGGCGCTCAGTCCTCGGGGTGCTCCGTGCTCAGTGCTCAGAGTGCTGGGTGCTCAGTACTCAGGGTGCTCGGTGCTCAGTACTCAGGGTTCTCAGTGCTCAGGGTGCTGGGTGCTCAGTCCTCGGGGTGCTCCGTGCTCAGTGATCAGGGTGCTGGGTGCTCAGTACTCAGGGTGCTCGGTGCTCAGTACTCAGGGTTCTCAGTGCTCATTACTCAGGGTGCTGGGTGCTCAGTGCTCAGGGTGCTGGGTGCTCAGTGCTCAGGGTGCCGGGTGCTCAGTCCTCGGGGTGCTCCGTGCTCAGTGATCAGGGTGCTGGGTGCTCAGTACTCAGGGTGCTCGGTGCTCAGTACTCAGGGTTCTCAGTGCTCATTACTCAGGGTGCTGGGTGCTCAGTGCTCAGGGTGCTGGGTGCTCAGTACTCAGGGTGCTCAGTGCTCAGTACTCGGAGTGCTTGGTGCTCAGTACTCAGGGTTGCTCAGTGCTCAGTGCTCGGGGTGCTGGGTGCTCAGTGCTCGGGGCGCTGGGTGCTCAGTGATCGGGGTGCTGGGTGCTCAGTACTCAGGGTGCTCAGTGCTCGGGGAGCTCGGTGCTCAGTACTCAGGTTGCTGGGTGCTCAGTACTCAGTGCTCGGGGTCCTGGGTGCTCCGTGCTCGGGGTGCTGGGCGCTCAGTGTTCTGGGTGTTTAGTGCTCAGTACTCAGGGTGCTGGGTGCTCAGTACTCAGGGTGCTGCGTGCTCATTCTCGGGGTGCTGGGTGCTCAGTGCTCAGTGCTCAGTTTGTTGGGTGCTCAGTGCTCAGTGCTCAGGGTGCTGGGTGCTCACTACTCAGGGTCCTGGGTGCTCAGTACTCAGGGTGCTGGGTGCTCAGTGCTCAGGGTGCTGGGTGCTCAGGACTCTGGGTGTTGGGTGCTCAGTACTCAGGGTGCTGGGTGCTCAGTGCTCGGGGTGCTGGGTGCTCAGTGCTCGGGGTGCTGGGTGCTCAGTACTCAGGGTGCTGGGTGCTCAGTATTCAGGGTGCTGGGTGCTCAGTGCTCGGGGTGCTCGGTGCTCAGTACTCAAGGTGCTGGGTGCTCAGTGCTCAGGGTGCTGGGCGCTCAGTCGTCGGGGTGCTCCGTGCTCAGTGATCAGAGTGCTGGGTGCTCAGTACTCAGGGTGCTCGGTGCTCAGTACTCAGGGTTCTCAGTGCTCAGGGTGCTGGGTGCTCAGTACTCAGGGTGCTCAGTGCTCAGTACTCGGGGTGCTGGGTGCTCAGTACTCAGGGTGCTCAGTGCTCAGTACTCAGGGTGCTGGGTGCTCAGTGCTCAGTGTGCTCAGTGCTCAGTGCTCGGAGTGCTGGATGCTCAGTGCTCGGGGCGCTGGGTGCTCAGTGCTCGAGGTGCTGGTTGCTCAGTACTCAGGGTGCTGTGTGCTCAGTGCTCAGTACTCAGCGTGCTGGGTGCTCACTGCTCAGAGTGTTGGGTGCTCAGTGCTCAGGGTGCTCTGTGCTCAGTACTCAGGGTGCTGGGTGCTCAGTGCTCGGGGTGCTGCGTGCTCAGTGCTCAGGGTGCTGGGTGCTCTGTGCTCAGGGTGCTGGGTGCTCAGTACTCAGGGTGCTGGGTGCTCAGTGCTCGGGGTGCTCGGTGCTCAGTACTCAAGGTGCTGGGTGCTCAGTGCTCAGGGTGCCGGGTGCTCAGTCCTCGGGGTGCTCCGTGCTCAGTGATCAGGGTGCTGGGTGCTCAGTACTCAGGGTGCTCGGTGCTCAGTACTCAGGGTTCTCAGTGCTCATTACTCAGGGTGCTGGGTGCTCAGTGCTCAGGGTGCTGGGTGCTCAGTACTCAGGGTGCTCAGTGCTCAGTACTCGGAGTGCTTGGTGCTCAGTACTCATGGTTGCTCAGTGCTCAGTGCTCGGGGTGCTGGGTGCTCAGTGCTCGGGGCGCTGGGTGCTCAGTGATCGGGGTGCTCAGTGCTCGGGGAGCTCGGTGCTCAGTACTCAGGTTGCTGGGTGCTCAGTACTCAGTGCTCGGGGTCCTGGGTGCTCCGTGCTCGGGGTGCTGTTCGCTCAGTGTTCTGGGTGTTTAGTGCTCAGTACTCAGGGTGCTGGGTGCTCAGTACTCAGGGTGCTGCGTGCTCATTCTCGGGGTGCTGGGTGCTCAGTGCTCGGGGTGCTGGGTGCTCAGTACTCAGGGTGCTGGGGGCTCAGTACTCAGGGTTCTGGGTGCTCAGTACTCAGGGTGCTCGGTTCTCAGTACTGAGGGTGCTGGGTGCTCATTCTCGGGGTGCTGGGTGCTCAGTGCTCGGGGTGCTGGGTGCTCAGTACTCAGGGTGCTGGTGGCTCAGTACTCAGGGTGCTGGGTGCTCAGTACTCAGGGTGATCTGTTCTCAGTACTCAGGTTGCAGGGTGCTCAGTGCTCGGGGTGCTGGGTGCTCAGTACTCGGGGTGCTCAGTGCTCAGTGCTCAGGGTGCTGGGTGCTCAGTACTCAGGGTGCTGGGTTTTCAGTGCTCGGGGTGCTCGGTGCTCAGTACTCGGGGTGCTGGGTGCTCAGTACTCGGGGAGCTGGAGGCTCAGTACTCAGGGTGATCTGTTCTCAGTACTCAGGTTGCTGGGTGCTCAGTGCTCGGGGTGATGGGTGCTCAGTACTCGGGGTGCTCAGTGCTCAGTACTCAGGGTGCTGGGTGCTCAGTACTCAGGGTGCTGGGTGCTCAGTGCTCGGGGTGCTTGGTGCTCTGTACTCGGGGTGCTGGGTACTCAGTACTCGGGGTGCTGGGTGCTAAGTGCTGAGGGTGGTGCTGGGTGCTCAGTACTCAGGGTGCTGGGTGCTCAGTGCTCAGGGTGCTGGGTGCTCAGTACTAAGGTTGCTGGGTGCTCAGTACTCAGGGTGCTCGGTGCTCAGTGCTCAGGGTGCTGGGTACTCAGTACTCAGGGTGCTGGGTACTCAGTACTCAGGGTGCTGTTTGCTCAGTGCTCAGGGTGCTTGGTGCTCAGTGCTCAGGGTGCTGGGTGCTCAGTACTCAGGGTGCTGGGTGCTCAGTGCTCAGGGTGATCGGTGCTCCGTACTCAGGGTGCTCAGTACTCAGGGTGCTGGCTGCTCAGTGCTCGCTGTGCTGGGTGCTCAGTACTCGGGGAGCTGGGGGCTCAGTGCTCAGGGTGCTGGGTGCTCAGTGCTCGGCGTGCTCGGTGCTCAGTACTCAGGGTGCTGAGTGCTCAGTACTCAGGTTGCTTTGTGCTCAGTTCTCATGGTGCTGGGTGCTCAGTACTCAGGGGGCTGGGTGCTCAGTGCTCAGGGTGCTGGATGCTCAGTGCTCAGGGTGCTGGGTGCTCAGTGCTCGGGGTGCTAGGTGCTCAGTGCTCGGGGTGCTGGGTGCTCAGTGCTCAGTGCTCAGTTTGTTGGGTGCTCAGTGCTCAGTGCTCAGGGTGCTGGGTGCTCAGTACTCAGGGTCCTGGGTGCTCAGTACTCAGGGTGCTGGGTGCTCAGTGCTCAGGGTGCTGGGTGCTCAGGACTCTGGGTGTTGGGTGCTCAGTACTCAGGGTGCTGGGTGCTCAGTGCTCGGGGTGCTGGGTGCTCAGTGCTCGGGTTGCTGGGTGCTCAGTACTCAGGGTGCTGGGTGCTCAGTATTCAGGGTGCTGGGTGCTCAGTGCTCGGGGTGCTCGGTGCTCAGTACTCAAGGTGCTGGGTGCTCAGTGCTCAGGGTGCTGGGCGCTCAGTCCTCGGGGTGCTCCGTGCTCAGTGCTCAGAGTGCTGGGTGCTCAGTACTCAGGGTGCTCGGTGCTCAGTACTCAGGGTTCTCAGTGCTCAGGGTGCTGGGTGCTCAGTACTCAGGGTGCTCAGTGCTCAGTGCTCGGGGTGCTGGATGCTCAGTGCTCGGGGCGCTGGGTGCTCAGTGCTCGAGGTGCTGGTTGCTCAGTACTCAGGGTGCTGTGTGCTCAGTGCTCAGTACTCAGCGTGCTGGGTGCTCACTGCTCAGAGTGTTGGGTGCTCAGTGCTCAGGGTGCTCTGTGCTCAGTACTCAGGGTGCTGGGTGCTCAGTGCTCGGGGTGCTGCGTGCTCAGTGCTCAGGGTGCTGGGTGCTCTGTGCTCAGGGTGCTGGGTGCTCAGTACTCAGGGTGCTGGGTGCTCAGTGCTCGGGGTGCTCGGTGCTCAGTACTCAAGGTGCTGGGTGCTCAGTGCTCAGGGTGCCGGGTGCTCAGTCCTCGGGGTGCTCCGTGCTCAGTGATCAGGGTGCTGGGTGCTCAGTACTCAGGGTGCTCGGTGCTCAGTACTCAGGGTTCTCAGTGCTCATTACTCAGGGTGCTGGGTGCTCAGTGCTCAGGGTGCTGGGTGCTCAGTACTCAGGGTGCTCAGTGCTCAGTACTCGGAGTGCTTGGTGCTCAGTACTCATGGTTGCTCAGTGCTCAGTGCTCGGGGTGCTGGGTGCTCAGTGCTCGGGGCGCTGGGTGCTCAGTGATCGGGGTGCTCAGTGCTCGGGGAGCTCGGTGCTCAGTACTCAGGTTGCTGGGTGCTCAGTACTCAGTGCTCGGGGTCCTGGGTGCTCCGTGCTCGGGGTGCTGGTCGCTCAGTGTTCTGGGTGTTTAGTGCTCAGTACTCAGGGTGCTGGGTGCTCAGTACTCAGGGTGCTGCGTGCTCATTCTCGGGGTGCTGGGTGCTCAGTGCTCGGGGTGCTGGGTGCTCAGTACTCAGGGTGCTGGGGGCTCAGTACTCAGGGTTCTGGGTGCTCAGTACTCAGGGTGCTCGGTTCTCAGTACTGAGGGTGCTGGGTGCTCATTCTCGGGGTGCTGGGTGCTCAGTGCTCGGGGTGCTGGGTGCTCAGTACTCAGGGTGCTGGTGGCTCAGTACTCAGGGTGCTGGGTGCTCAGTACTCAGGGTGATCTGTTCTCAGTACTCAGGTTGCAGGGTGCTCAGTGCTCGGGGTGCTGGGTGCTCAGTACTCGGGGTGCTCAGTGCTCAGTGCTCAGGGTGCTGGGTGCTCAGTACTCAGGGTGCTGGGTTTTCAGTGCTCGGGGTGCTCGGTGCTCAGTACTCGGGGTGCTGGGTGCTCAGTACTCGGGGAGCTGGAGGCTCAGTACTCAGGGTGATCTGTTCTCAGTACTCAGGTTGCTGGGTGCTCAGTGCTCGGGGTGATGGGTGCTCAGTACTCGGGGTGCTCAGTGCTCAGTACTCAGGGTGCTGGGTGCTCAGTACTCAGGGTGCTGGGTGCTCAGTGCTCGGGGTGCTTGGTGCTCTGTACTCGGGGTGCTGGGTACTCAGTACTCGGGGTGCTGGGTGCTAAGTGCTGAGGGTGGTGCTGGGTGCTCAGTACTCAGGGTGCTGGGTGCTCAGTGCTCAGGGTGCTGGGTGCTCAGTACTAAGGTTGCTGGGTGCTCAGTACTCAGGGTGCTCGGTGCTCAGTGCTCAGGGTGCTGGGTACTCAGTACTCAGGGTGCTGGGTACTCAGTACTCAGGGTGCTGTTTGCTCAGTGCTCAGGGTGCTTGGTGCTCAGTGCTCAGGGTGCTGGGTGCTCAGTACTCAGGGTGCTGGGTGCTCAGTGCTCAGGGTGATCGGTGCTCCGTACTCAGGGTGCTCAGTACTCAGGGTGCTGGCTGCTCAGTGCTCGCTGTGCTGGGTGCTCAGTACTCGGGGAGCTGGGGGCTCAGTGCTCAGGGTGCTGGGTGCTCAGTGCTCGGCGTGCTCGGTGCTCAGTACTCAGGGTGCTGAGTGCTCAGTACTCAGGTTGCTTTGTGCTCAGTTCTCATGGTGCTGGGTGCTCAGTACTCAGGGGGCTGGGTGCTCAGTGCTCAGGGTGCTGGATGCTCAGTGCTCAGGGTGCTGGGTGCTCAGTGCTCGGGGTGCTAGGTGCTCAGTGCTCGGGGTGCTGGGTGCTCAGTGCTCAGTGCTCAGTTTGTTGGGTGCTCAGTGCTCAGTGCTCAGGGTGCTGGGTGCTCAGTACTCAGGGTCCTGGGTGCTCAGTACTCAGGGTGCTGGGTGCTCAGTGCTCAGGGTGCTGGGTGCTCAGGACTCTGGGTGTTGGGTGCTCAGTACTCAGGGTGCTGGGTGCTCAGTGCTCGGGGTGCTGGGTGCTCAGTGCTCGGGTTGCTGGGTGCTCAGTACTCAGGGTGCTGGGTGCTCAGTATTCAGGGTGCTGGGTGCTCAGTGCTCGGGGTGCTCGGTGCTCAGTACTCAAGGTGCTGGGTGCTCAGTGCTCAGGGTGCTGGGCGCTCAGTCCTCGGGGTGCTCCGTGCTCAGTGCTCAGAGTGCTGGGTGCTCAGTACTCAGGGTGCTCGGTGCTCAGTACTCAGGGTTCTCAGTGCTCAGGGTGCTGGGTGCTCAGTACTCAGGGTGCTCAGTGCTCAGTACTCGGGGTGCGGGTGCTCAGTACTCAGGGTGCTCAGTGCTCAGTGCTCGGGGTGCTGGATGCTCAGTGCTCGGGGCGCTGGGTGCTCAGTGCTCGAGGTGCTGGTTGCTCAGTACTCAGGGTGCTGTGTGCTCAGTGCTCAGTACTCAGCGTGCTGGGTGCTCACTGCTCAGAGTGTTGGGTGCTCAGTGCTCAGGGTGCTCTGTGCTCAGTACTCAGGGTGCTAGGTGCTCAGTGCTCGGGGTGCTGCGTGCTCAGTGCTCAGGGTGCTGGGTGCTCTGTGCTCAGGGTGCTGGGTGCTCAGTACTCAGGGTGCTGGGTGCTCAGTGCTCGGGGTGCTCGGTGCTCAGTACTCAAGGTGCTGGGTGCTCAGTGCTCAGGGTGCCGGGTGCTCAGTCCTCGGGGTGCTCCGTGCTCAGTGATCAGGGTGCTGGGTGCTCAGTACTCAGGGTGCTCGGTGCTCAGTACTCAGGGTTCTCAGTGCTCATTACTCAGGGTGCTGGGTGCTCAGTGCTCAGGGTGCTGGGTGCTCAGTACTCAGGGTGCTCAGTGCTCAGTACTCGGAGTGCTTGGTGCTCAGTTCTCAGGGTTGCTCAGTGCTCAGTGCTCGGGGTGCTGGGTGCTCAGTGCTCGGGGCGCTGGGTGCTCAGTGATCGGGGTGCTGGGTGCTCAGTACTCAGGGTGCTCCGTGCTCGGGGTGCTGGGCGCTCAGTGTTCTGGGTGTTTAGTGCTCAGTACTCAGGGTGCTGGGTGCTCAGTACTCAGGGTGCTGCGTGCTCATTCTCGGGGTGCTGGGTGCTCAGTGCTCAGTGCTCAGTTTGTTGGGTGCTCAGTGCTCAGTGCTCAGGGTGCTGGGTGCTCAGTACTCAGGGTCCTGGGTGCTCAGTACTCAGGGTGCTGGGTGCTCAGTGCTCAGGGTGCTGGGTGCTCAGGACTCTGGGTGTTGGGTGCTCAGTACTCAGGGTGCTGGGTGCTCAGTGCTCGGGGTGCTGGGTGCTCAGTGCTCGGGGTGCTGGGTGCTCAGTACTCAGGGTGCTGGGTGCTCAGTATTCAGGGTGCTGGGTGCTCAGTGCTCGGGGTGCTCGGTGCTCAGTACTCAAGGTGCTGGGTGCTCAGTGCTCAGGGTGCTGGGCGCTCAGTCCTCGGGGTGCTCCGTGCTCAGTGCTCAGAGTGCTGGGTGCTCAGTACTCAGGGTGCTCGGTGCTCAGTACTCAGGGATCTCAGTGCTCAGGGTGCTGGGTGCTCAGTACTCAGGGTGCTCAGTGCTCAGTACTCGGGGTGCTGGGTGCTCAGTACTCAGGGTGCTCAGTGCTCAGTACTCAGGGTGCTGGGTGCTCAGTGCTCAGTGTGCTCAGTGCTCAGTGCTCTGGGTGCTGGATGCTCAGTGCTCGGGGCTCTGGGTGCTCAGTGCTCGAGGTGCTGGTTGCTCAGTACTCAGGGTGCTGTGTGCTCAGTGCTCAGTACTCAGCGTGCTGGGTGCTCACTGCTCAGAGTGTTGGGTGCTCAGTGCTCAGGGTGCTCTGTGCTCAGTACTCAGGGTGCTGGGTGCTCAGTGCTCGGGGTGCTGCGTGCTCAGTGCTCAGGGTGCTGGGTGCTCTGTGCTCAGGGTGCTGGGTGCTCAGTACTCAGGGTGCTGGGTGCTCAGTGCTCGGGGTGCTCGGTGCTCAGTGCTCAGGGTGCTCTGTGCTCAGTACTCAGGGTGCTGGGTGCTCAGTGCTCGGGGTGCTGCGTGCTCAGTGCTCAGGGTGCTGGGTGCTCTGTGCTCAGGGTGCTGGGTGCTCAGTACTCAGGGTGCTGGGTGCTCAGTGCTCGGGGTGCTCGGTGCTCAGTACTCAAGGTGCTGGGTGCTCAGTGCTCAGGGTGCCGGGTGCTCAGTCCTCGGGGTGCTCCGTGCTCAGTGATCAGGGTGCTGGGTGCTCAGTACTCAGGGTGCTCGGTGCTCAGTACTCAGGGTTCTCAGTGCTCATTACTCAGGGTGCTGGGTGCTCAGTGCTCAGGGTGCTGGGTGCTCAGTACTCAGGGTGCTCAGTGCTCAGTACTCGGAGTGCTTGGTGCTCAGTACTCATGGTTGCTCAGTGCTCAGTGCTCGGGGTGCTGGGTGCTCAGTGCTCGGGGCGCTGGGTGCTCAGTGATCGGGGTGCTCAGTGCTCGGGGAGCTCGGTGCTCAGTACTCAGGTTGCTGGGTGCTCAGTACTCAGTGCTCGGGGTCCTGGGTGCTCCGTGCTCGGGGTGCTGGTCGCTCAGTGTTCTGGGTGTTTAGTGCTCAGTACTCAGGGTGCTGGGTGCTCAGTACTCAGGGTGCTGCGTGCTCATTCTCGGGGTGCTGGGTGCTCAGTGCTCGGGGTGCTGGGTGCTCAGTACTCAGGGTGCTGGGGGCTCAGTACTCAGGGTTCTGGGTGCTCAGTACTCAGGGTGCTCGGTTCTCAGTACTGAGGGTGCTGGGTGCTCATTCTCGGGGTGCTGGGTGCTCAGTGCTCGGGGTGCTGGGTGCTCAGTACTCAGGGTGCTGGTGGCTCAGTACTCAGGGTGCTGGGTGCTCAGTACTCAGGGTGATCTGTTCTCAGTACTCAGGTTGCAGGGTGCTCAGTGCTCGGGGTGCTGGGTGCTCAGTACTCGGGGTGCTCAGTGCTCAGTGCTCAGGGTGCTGGGTGCTCAGTACTCAGGGTGCTGGGTTTTCAGTGCTCGGGGTGCTCGGTGCTCAGTACTCGGGGTGCTGGGTGCTCAGTACTCGGGGTGCTGGGTGCTCAGTGCTCAGGGTGCTGGGTGCTCAGTGCTCGGGGTGCTGGGTGCTCAGTGCTGAGGCTGGTGCTGGGTGCTCAGTACTCAGGGTGCTGGGTGCTCAGTGCTCAGGGTGCTGGGTGCTCAGTGCTCAGGGTGTTCGGTGCTCAGTACTCAGGGTGCTCAGTGCTCAGGGTGGTGCTGGGTGCTCAGTACTCGGGGTGCTGGGTGCTCTGTACTCAGGTTGCTGGGTGCTCAGTGCTCGGGGTATTGGGTGCTCAGTCTCAGGGTGCTGGATGCTCAGTGCTCAGGGTGCTGGGTGCGCAGTCCTCAGGGTGCTCAGTGCTCAGAGTGCTGGGTGCTCAGTGCTCGGGGTGCTCGGTGCTCAGTACTCAGGGTGCTGAGTGCTCAGTACTCAGGATGCTGGGTGCTCAGTACTCATGGTGCTGGGTGCTCAGTACTCAGGGGGCTGGCTGCTCAGTGCTCAGGGTGCTGGGTGCTCAGTGCTCAGAGTTCTGGGTGCTCAGTGCTCGGGGTGCTGGGTGCTCAGTGTTCAGGGTGCTGGGTGCTCAGTCCTCGGGGTGCTCCGTGCTCAGTGCTCAGGGTGCTGGGTGCTCAGTACTCAGGGTGCTCGGTGCTCAGTACTCAGGGTTCTCAGTGCTCAGTGCTCAGGGTGCTGGGTGCTCAGTTCTCAGGGTGCTCAGTGCTCAGTACTCGGGGTGCTGGGTGCTCAGTACTCAGGGAGCTGGGTGCTTAGTACTCAGGGTGCTCAGTGCTCAGTACACAGGGTGCTGGGTCCTCAGTGCTCGGGGTGGTGGGTGCTCAGTGCTCAGTACTCAGGGTGCTGGGTGCTCAGTGCTCGGGGTGCTGAGTGCTCAGTACTCAGCGTGCTGGGTGCTCAGTACTCAGGGTGCTGGGTGCTCAGTGCTCAGGGTGCTGGGTGCTCAGTGCTCAGGGTGCTGGGTGCTCAGTGATCGGGGTGCTGGGTGCTCAGTACTCAGGGTGCTCAGTGCTCAGTACTCAGTGCTCGGGGTCCTGGGTGCTCCGTGCTCGGGTGCTGGGTGCTCAGTTCTCTGGGTGCTTAGTGCTCAGTACTCAGGGTGCTGGGTGCTCAGTACTCAGGGTGCTGGGTGCTCATTCTCGGGGTGCTGGGTGCTCAGTGCTCGGGGTGCTGGGTGCTCAGTACTCAGGGAGCTGGGGGCTCAGTACTCAGGGTTCTGGGTGCTCAGTTCTCAGGGTGCTCGGTTCTCAGTACTCAGGGTGTTGGGTGCTCATTCTCGGGGTGCTGAGTGCTCAGTGCTCGGGGTGCTGGGTGCTCAGTACTCAGGGTGCTGGGGGCTCAGTACTCAGGGTGCTGGGGGCTCAGTACTCAGGGTGCTGGGTGCTCATTACTCAGGGTGATCTGTTCTCAGTACTCAGGTTGCTGGGTGCTCAGTGCTCGGGGTGCTGGGTGCTCAGTACTCGGGGTGCTCAGTGCTCAGTACTCAGGGTGCTGGGTGCTCAGTACTCAGGGTGCTGGGTGTTCAGTGCTCGGGGTGCTCGGTGCTCAGTACTCGGGGTGCTGGGTGCGCAGTACTCGGGGTGCTGGGTGCTCAGTGCTCTGGGTGCTGGGTGCTCAGTGCTCGGGGTGCTGGGTGCTCAGTGCTGAGGGTGGTGCTGGGTGCTCAGTACTCAGGGTGCTGGGTGCTCAGTGCTCAGGGTGCTGGGTGCTCAGTACTAAGGGTCCTGGGTGCTCAGTACTCAGGGTGCTCGGTGCTCTGTACTCAGGGTGCTGAGTGCTCAGTGCTCAGGGTGCTGGGTACTCAGTACTCAGGGTGCTGGGTGCTCAGTACTCACTGTGCTGGGTGCTCAGTGCTCAGGGTGCTTGGTGCTCAGTGCTCAGCGTGCTGGGTGCTCAGTACTCAGGGTGCTGGGTGCTCAGTGCTCAGGGTGATCGGTGCTCAGTACTCAGGATGCTCAGTACTCAGGGTGCTGGGTGCTCAGTGCTCGGGGTGCTGGGTGCTCAGTACTCGGGGTGCTGGATGCTCTGTACTCAGGGTGCTGGGTGCTCAGTGCTCGGGGTCCTGGGTGCTCAGTGCTCAGGGTGATCGGTGCTCAGTACTCAGGGTGCTGGGTGCTCAGTTCTCAGGGTGCTGGGTGCTCTGTCCTCAGGGTGCTCAGTGCTCAGGGTGCTGGGTGCTCAGTGCTCGGGGTGCTCGGTGCTCAGTACTCAGGGTGCTGAGAGCTCAGTACTCAGGGTACTGGGTGCTCAGTACTCATGGTGCTGGGTGCTCAGTACTCAGGGGGCTGGGTGCTCAGTGCTCAGGGTGCTGGGTGCTCAGTGCTCAGGGTGCTAGGTGCTCAGTGCTCGGGGTGCTGGGTGCTCAGTGCTCGGGGTGCTGTGTGCTCAGTGCTCAGGGTGCTGGGTGCTCAGTACTCAAGGTGCTGGGTGCTCAGTGCTCAGGGTGCTGGGTGCTCAGTCCTCGGGGTGCTCCGTGCTCAGTGCTCAGGGTGCTGGGTGCTCAGTACTCAGGGTGCTCGGTGCTCAGTACTCAGGGTTCTCAGTGCTCAGTGCTCAGGGTGCTGGGTGCTCAGTTCTCAGGGTGCTCAGTGCTCAGTACTCGGGGTGCTGGGTGCTCAGTACTCAGGGAGCTGGGTGCTTAGTACTCAGGGTGCTCAGTGCTCAGTACACAGGGTGCTGGGTCCTCAGTGCTCGGGGTGGTGGGTGCTCAGTGCTCAGTACTCAGGGTGCTGGGTGCTCAGTGCTCGGTGTGCTGAGTGCTCAGTACTCAGCGTGCTGGGTGCTCAGTACTCAGGGTGCTGGGTGCTCAGTGCTCAGGGTGCTGGGTGCTCAGTGCTCAGGGTGCTGGGTGCTCAGTGATCGGGGTGCTGGGTGCTCAGTACTCAGGGTGCTCTGTGCTCAGTACTCAGTGCTCGGGGTCCTGGGTGCTCCGTGCTCGGGGTGCTGGGTGCTCAGTGCTCTGGGTGCTTAGTGCTCAGTACTCAGGGTGCTGGGTGCTCAGTACTCAGGGTGCTGGGTGCTCATTCTCGGGGTGCTGGGTGCTCAGTGCTCGGGGTGCTGGGTGCTCAGTACTCAGGGTGCTGGGGGCTCAGTACTCAGGGTTCTGGGTGCTCAGTACTCAGGGTGCTCGGTTCTCAGTACTCAGGGTGTTGGGTGCTCATTCTCGGGGTGCTGAGTGCTCATTGCTCGGGGTGCTGGGTGCTCAGTACTCAGGGTGCTGGGGGCTCAGTACTCAGGGTGCTGGGGGCTCAGTACTCAGGGTGCTGGGTGCTCATTACTCAGGGTGATC
The DNA here is from genome assembly GCF_018167655.1 of Microtus oregoni. Classification (NCBI taxonomy): domain Eukaryota; kingdom Metazoa; phylum Chordata; class Mammalia; order Rodentia; family Cricetidae; genus Microtus; species Microtus oregoni. The sequence goes on from NW_024543329.1 coordinate 265,791, forward strand.
TGTTCTCAGTACTCAGGTTGCTGGGTGCTCAGTGCTCAGGGTGCTGGGTGCTCAGTACTCGGGGTGCTCAGTGCTCAGTACTCAGGGTGCTGGGTGCTCAGTACTCAGGGTGCTGGGTGTTCAGTGCTCGGGGTGCTCGGTGCTCAGTACTCGGGGTGCTGGGTGCGCAGTACTCGGGGTGCTGGGTGCTCAGTGCTCTGGGTGCTGGGTGCTCAGTGCTCGGGGTGCTGGGTGCTCAGTGCTGAGGGTGCTGCTGGGTGCTCAGTACTCAGGGTGCTGGGTGCTCAGTGCTCAGGGTGCTGGGTGCTCAGTACTAAGGGTCCTGGGTGCTCAGTACTCAGGGTGCTCGGTGCTCAGTACTCAGGGTGCTGAGTGCTCAGTGCTCAGGGTGCTGGGTACTCAGTACTCAGGGTGCTGGGTGCTCAGTACTCACGGTGCTGGGTGCTCAGTGCTCAGGGTGCTGGGTGCTCAGTGCTCAGGGTGCTGGGTGCTCAGTACTCAGGGTGCTGGGTGCTCAGTGCTCAGGGTGATCGGTGCTCAGTACTCAGGATGCTCAGTACTCAGGGTGCTGGGTGCTCAGTGCTCGGGGTGCTGGGTGCTCAGTACTCGGGGTGCTGGATGCTCTGTACTCAGGGTGCTGGGTGCTCAGTGCTCGGGGTCCTGGGTGCTCAGTGCTCAGGGTGATCGGTGCTCAGTACTCAGTGTGCTGGGTGCTCAGTGCTCAGGGTGCTGGGTGCTCTGTCCTCAGGGTGCTCAGTGCTCAGGGTGCTGGGTGCTCAGTGCTCGGGGTGCTCGGTGCTCAGTACTCAGGGTGCTGAGTGCTCAGTACTCAGGGTGCTGGGTGCTCAGTACTCATGGTGCTGGGTGCTCAGTACTCAGGGGGCTGGGTGCTCAGTGCTCAGGGTGCTGGGTGCTCAGTGCTCAGGGTGCTAGGTGCTCAGTGCTCGGGGTGCTGGGTGCTCAGTGCTCGGGGTGCTGGGTGCTCAGTGCTCAGTGCTCAGGGTGTTGGGTGCTCAGTGCTCAGTGCTCAGGGTGCTGGGTTCTCAGTACTCAGGGTGCTGGGTGCTCAGTACTCAGGGTGCTGGGTGCTCAGTGCTCAAGGTGCTGAGTGCTCAGTACTCTGGGTGTTGGGTGCTCAGTACTCAGGGTGCTGGGTGCTCAGTGCTCGGGGTGCTGGGTGCTCAGGACTCTGGGTGTTTGGTGCTCAGTACTCAGGGTGCTGGGTGCTCAGTACTCTGGGTGCTGGGTGCTCAGGACTCTGGGTGTTGGGTGCTCAGTACTCAGGGTGCTGGGTGCTCAGTGCTCGGGGTGCTGGGTGCTCAGTGCTCAGGGTGCTGTGTGCTCAGTATTCAGGGTGCTGGGTGCTCAGTGCTCGGGGTGCTCGGTGCTCAGTACTCAAGGTGCTGGTTGCTCAGTACTCAGGGTGCTGTGTGCTCAGTGCTCAGTACTCAGCGTGCTGGGTGCTCACTGCTCAGAGTGTTGGGTGCTCAGTGCTCAGGGTGCTCTGTGCTCAGTACTCAGGGTGCTGGGTGCTCAGTGCTCGGGGTGCTGCGTGCTCAGTGCTCAGGGTGCTGGGTGCTCTGTGCTCAGGGTGCTGGGTGCTCAGTACTCAGGGTGCTGGGTGCTCAGTGCTCGGGGTGCTCGGTGCTCAGTACTCAAGGTGCTGGGTGCTCAGTGCTCAGGGTGCTGGGTGCTCAGTCCTCGGGGTGCTCCGTGCTCAGTGATCAGGGTGCTGGGTGCTCAGTACTCAGGGTGCTCGGTGCTCAGTACTCAGGGTTCTCAGTGCTCATTACTCAGGGTGCTGGGTGCTCAGTGCTCAGGGTGCTGGGTGCTCAGTACTCAGGGTGCTCAGTGCTCAGTACTCGGAGTGCTTGGTGCTCAGTACTCATGGTTGCTCAGTGCTCAGTGCTCGGGGTGCTGGGTGCTCAGTGCTCGGGGCGCTGGGTGCTCAGTGATCGGGGTGCTCAGTGCTCGGGGAGCTCGGTGCTCAGTACTCAGGTTGCTGGGTGCTCAGTACTCAGTGCTCGGGGTCCTGGGTGCTCCGTGCTCGGGGTGCTGGTCGCTCAGTGTTCTGGGTGTTTAGTGCTCAGTACTCAGGGTGCTGGGTGCTCAGTACTCAGGGTGCTGCGTGCTCATTCTCGGGGTGCTGGGTGCTCAGTGCTCGGGGTGCTGGGTGCTCAGTACTCAGGGTGCTGGGGGCTCAGTACTCAGGGTTCTGGGTGCTCAGTACTCAGGGTGCTCGGTTCTCAGTACTGAGGGTGCTGGGTGCTCATTCTCGGGGTGCTGGGTGCTCAGTGCTCGGGGTGCTGGGTGCTCAGTACTCAGGGTGCTGGTGGCTCAGTACTCAGGGTGCTGGGTGCTCAGTACTCAGGGTGATCTGTTCTCAGTACTCAGGTTGCAGGGTGCTCAGTGCTCGGGGTGCTGGGTGCTCAGTACTCGGAGTGCTCAGTGCTCAGTGCTCAGGGTGCTGGGTGCTCAGTACTCAGGGTGCTGGGTTTTCAGTGCTCGGGGTGCTCGGTGCTCAGTACTCGGGGTGCTGGGTGCTCAGTACTCGGGGTGCTGGGTGCTCAGTGCTCAGGGTGCTGGGTGCTCAGTGCTCGGGGTGCTGGGTGCTCAGTGCTGAGGGTGGTGCTGGGTGCTCAGTACTCAGGGTGCTGGGTGCTCAGTGCTCAGGGTGCTGGGTGCTCAGTGCTCAGGGTGTTCGGTGCTCAGTACTCAGGGTGCTCAGTGCTCAGGGTGGTGCTGGGTGCTCAGTACTCGGGGTGCTGGGTGCTCTGTACTCAGGTTGCTGGGTGCTCAGTGCTCGGGGTATTGGGTGCTCAGTCTCAGGGTGCTGGATGCTCAGTGCTCAGGGTGCTGGGTGCGCAGTCCTCAGGGTGCTCAGTGCTCAGAGTGCTGGGTGCTCAGTGCTCGGGGTGCTCGGTGCTCAGTACTCAGGGTGCTGAGTGCTCAGTACTCAGGATGCTGGGTGCTCAGTACTCATGGTGCTGGGTGCTCAGTACTCAGGGGGCTGGCTGCTCAGTGCTCAGGGTGCTGGGTGCTCAGTGCTCAGAGTTCTGGGTGCTCAGTGCTCGGGGTGCTGGGTGCTCAGTGTTCAGGGTGCTGGGTGCTCAGTCCTCGGGGTGCTCCGTGCTCAGTGCTCAGGGTGCTGGGTGCTCAGTACTCAGGGTGCTCGGTGCTCAGTACTCAGGGTTCTCAGTGCTCAGTGCTCAGGGTGCTGGGTGCTCAGTTCTCAGGGTGCTCAGTGCTCAGAACTCGGGGTGCTGGGTGCTCAGTACTCAGGGAGCTGGGTGCTTAGTACTCAGGGTGCTCAGTGCTCAGTACACAGGGTGCTGGGTCCTCAGTGCTCGGGGTGGTGGGTGCTCAGTGCTCAGTACTCAGGGTGCTGGGTGCTCAGTGCTCGGGGTGCTGAGTGCTCAGTACTCAGCGTGCTGGGTGCTCAGTACTCAGGGTGCTGGGTGCTCAGTGCTCAGGGTGCTGGGTGCTCAGTGCTCAGGGTGCTGGGTGCTCAGTGATCGGGGTGCTGGGTGCTCAGTACTCAGGGTGCTCAGTGCTCAGTACTCAGTGCTCGGGGTCCTGGGTGCTCCGTGCTCGGGGTGCTGGGTGCTCAGTTCTCTGGGTGCTTAGTGCTCAGTACTCAGGGTGCTGGGTGCTCAGTACTCAGGGTGCTGGGTGCTCATTCTCGGGGTGCTGGGTGCTCAGTGCTCGGGGTGCTGGGTGCTCAGTACTCAGGGTGCTGGGGGCTCAGTACTCAGGGTTCTGGGTGCTCAGGTCTCAGGGTGCTCGGTTCTCAGTACTCAGGGTGTTGGGTGCTCATTCTCGGGGTGCTGAGTGCTCAGTGCTCGGGGTGCTGGGTGCTCAGTACTCAGGGTGCTGGGGGCTCAGTACTCAGGGTGCTGGGGGCTCAGTACTCAGGGTGCTGGGTGCTCATTACTCAGGGTGATCTGTTCTCAGTACTCAGGTTGCTGGGTGCTCAGTGCTCGGGGTGCTGGGTGCTCAGTACTCAGGGTGCTGGGTGTTCAGTGCTCGGGGTGCTCGGTGCTCAGTACTCAGGGTGCTGGGTGCGCAGTACTCGGGGTGCTGGGTGCTCAGTGCTCTGGGTGCTGGGTGCTCAGTGCTCGGGGTGCTGGGTGCTCAGTGCTGAGGGTGGTGCTGGGTGCTCAGTACTCAGGGTGCTGGGTGCTCAGTGCTCAGGGTGCTGGGTGCTCAGTACTAAGGGTCCTGGGTGCTCAGTACTCAGGGTGCTCGGTGCTCTGTACTCAGGGTGCTGAGTGCTCAGTGCTCAGGGTGCTGGGTACTCAGTACTCAGGGTGCTGGGTGCTCAGTACTCACTGTGCTGGGTGCTCAGTGCTCAGGGTGCTGGGTGCTCAGTGCTCAGCGTGCTGGGTGCTCAGTACTCAGGGTGCCGGGTGCTCAGTGCTCAGGGTGATCGGTGCTCAGTACTCAGGATGCTCAGTACTCAGGGTGCTGGGTGCTCAGTGCTCGGGGTGCTGGGTGCTCAGTACTCGGGGTGCTGGATGCTCTGTACTCAGGGTGCTGGGTGCTCAGTGCTCGGGGTCCTGGGTGCTCAGTGCTCAGGGTGATCGGTGCTCAGTACTCAGGGTGCTGGGTGCTCAGTTCTCATGGTGCTGGGTGCTCTGTCCTCAGGGTGCTCAGTGCTCAGGGTGCTGGGTGCTCAGTGCTCGGGGTGCTCGGTGCTCAGTACTCAGGGTGCTGAGAGCTCAGTACTCAGGGTGCTGGGTGCTCAGTACTCATGGTGCTGGGTGCTCAGTACTCAGGGGGCTGGGTGCTCAGTGCTCAGGGTGCTGGGTGCTCAGTGCTCAGGGTGCTAGGTGCTCAGTGCTCGGGGTGCTGGGTGCTCAGTGCTCGGGGTGCTGTGTGCTCAGGTCTCAGGGTGCTCGGTTCTCAGTACTCAAGGTGCTGGGTGCTCAGTACTCAGGGTGCTGGGTGCTCAGTGCTCGGGGTGCTCGGTGCTCAGTACTCAAGGTGCTGGGTGCTCAGTGCTCAGGGTGCTGGGTGCTCAGTCCTCGGGGTGCTCCGTGCTCAGTGATCAGGGTGCTGGGTGCTCAGTACTCAGGGTGCTCGGTGCTCAGTACTCAGGGTTCTCAGTGCTCATTACTCAGGGTGCTGGGTGCTCAGTGCTCAGGGTGCTGGGTGCTCAGTACTCAGGGTGCTCAGTGCTCAGTACTCGGAGTGCTTGGTGCTCAGTACTCATGGTTGCTCAGTGCTCAGTGCTCGGGGTGCTGGGTGCTCAGTGCTCGGGGCGCTGGGTGCTCAGTGATCGGGGTGCTCAGTGCTCGGGGAGCTCGGTGCTCAGTACTCAGGTTGCTGGGTGCTCAGTACTCAGTGCTCGGGGTCCTGGGTGCTCCGTGCTCGGGGTGCTGGTCGCTCAGTGTTCTGGGTGTTTAGTGCTCAGTACTCAGGGTGCTGGGTGCTCAGTACTCAGGGTGCTGCGTGCTCATTCTCGGGGTGCTGGGTGCTCAGTGCTCGGGGTGCTGGGTGCTCAGTACTCAGGGTGCTGGGGGCTCAGTACTCAGGGTTCTGGGTGCTCAGTACTCAGGGTGCTCGGTTCTCAGTACTGAGGGTGCTGGGTGCTCATTCTCGGGGTGCTGGGTGCTCAGTGCTCGGGGTGCTGGGTGCTCAGTACTCAGGGTGCTGGTGGCTCAGTACTCAGGGTGCTGGGTGCTCAGTACTCAGGGTGATCTGTTCTCAGTACTCAGGTTGCAGGGTGCTCAGTGCTCGGGGTGCTGGGTGCTCAGTACTCGGAGTGCTCAGTGCTCAGTGCTCAGGGTGCTGGGTGCTCAGTACTCAGGGTGCTGGGTTTTCAGTGCTCGGGGTGCTCGGTGCTCAGTACTCGGGGTGCTGGGTGCTCAGTACTCGGGGTGCTGGGTGCTCAGTGCTCAGGGTGCTGGGTGCTCAGTGCTCGGGGTGCTGGGTGCTCAGTGCTGAGGGTGGTGCTGGGTGCTCAGTACTCAGGGTGCTGGGTGCTCAGTGCTCAGGGTGCTGGGTGCTCAGTGCTCAGGGTGTTCGGTGCTCAGTACTCAGGGTGCTCAGTGCTCAGGGTGGTGCTGGGTGCTCAGTACTCGGGGTGCTGGGTGCTCTGTACTCAGGTTGCTGGGTGCTCAGTGCTCGGGGTATTGGGTGCTCAGTCTCAGGGTGCTGGATGCTCAGTGCTCAGGGTGCTGGGTGCGCAGTCCTCAGGGTGCTCAGTGCTCAGAGTGCTGGGTGCTCAGTGCTCGGGGTGCTCGGTGCTCAGTACTCAGGGTGCTGAGTGCTCAGTACTCAGGATGCTGGGTGCTCAGTACTCATGGTGCTGGGTGCTCAGTACTCAGGGGGCTGGCTGCTCAGTGCTCAGGGTGCTGGGTGCTCAGTGCTCAGAGTTCTGGGTGCTCAGTGCTCGGGGTGCTGGGTGCTCAGTGTTCAGGGTGCTGGGTGCTCAGTCCTCGGGGTGCTCCGTGCTCAGTGCTCAGGGTGCTGGGTGCTCAGTACTCAGGGTGCTCGGTGCTCAGTACTCAGGGTTCTCAGTGCTCAGTGCTCAGGGTGCTGGGTGCTCAGTTCTCAGGGTGCTCAGTGCTCAGAACTCGGGGTGCTGGGTGCTCAGTACTCAGGGAGCTGGGTGCTTAGTACTCAGGGTGCTCAGTGCTCAGTACACAGGGTGCTGGGTCCTCAGTGCTCGGGGTGGTGGGTGCTCAGTGCTCAGTACTCAGGGTGCTGGGTGCTCAGTGCTCGGGGTGCTGAGTGCTCAGTACTCAGCGTGCTGGGTGCTCAGTACTCAGGGTGCTGGGTGCTCAGTGCTCAGGGTGCTGGGTGCTCAGTGCTCAGGGTGCTGGGTGCTCAGTGATCGGGGTGCTGGGTGCTCAGTACTCAGGGTGCTCAGTGCTCAGTACTCAGTGCTCGGGGTCCTGGGTGCTCCGTGCTCGGGGTGCTGGGTGCTCAGTTCTCTGGGTGCTTAGTGCTCAGTACTCAGGGTGCTGGGTGCTCAGTACTCAGGGTGCTGGGTGCTCATTCTCGGGGTGCTGGGTGCTCAGTGCTCGGGGTGCTGGGTGCTCAGTACTCAGGGTGCTGGGGGCTCAGTACTCAGGGTTCTGGGTGCTCAGGTCTCAGGGTGCTCGGTTCTCAGTACTCAGGGTGTTGGGTGCTCATTCTCGGGGTGCTGAGTGCTCAGTGCTCGGGGTGCTGGGTGCTCAGTACTCAGGGTGCTGGGGGCTCAGTACTCAGGGTGCTGGGGGCTCAGTACTCAGGGTGCTGGGTGCTCATTACTCAGGGTGATCTGTTCTCAGTACTCAGGTTGCTGGGTGCTCAGTGCTCGGGGTGCTGGGTGCTCAGTACTCAGGGTGCTGGGTGTTCAGTGCTCGGGGTGCTCGGTGCTCAGTACTCAGGGTGCTGGGTGCGCAGTACTCGGGGTGCTGGGTGCTCAGTGCTCTGGGTGCTGGGTGCTCAGTGCTCGGGGTGCTGGGTGCTCAGTGCTGAGGGTGGTGCTGGGTGCTCAGTACTCAGGGTGCTGGGTGCTCAGTGCTCAGGGTGCTGGGTGCTCAGTACTAAGGGTCCTGGGTGCTCAGTACTCAGGGTGCTCGGTGCTCTGTACTCAGGGTGCTGAGTGCTCAGTGCTCAGGGTGCTGGGTACTCAGTACTCAGGGTGCTGGGTGCTCAGTACTCACTGTGCTGGGTGCTCAGTGCTCAGGGTGCTGGGTGCTCAGTGCTCAGCGTGCTGGGTGCTCAGTACTCAGGGTGCCGGGTGCTCAGTGCTCAGGGTGATCGGTGCTCAGTACTCAGGATGCTCAGTACTCAGGGTGCTGGGTGCTCAGTGCTCGGGGTGCTGGGTGCTCAGTACTCGGGGTGCTGGATGCTCTGTACTCAGGGTGCTGGGTGCTCAGTGCTCGGGGTCCTGGGTGCTCAGTGCTCAGGGTGATCGGTGCTCAGTACTCAGGGTGCTGGGTGCTCAGTTCTCATGGTGCTGGGTGCTCTGTCCTCAGGGTGCTCAGTGCTCAGGGTGCTGGGTGCTCAGTGCTCGGGGTGCTCGGTGCTCAGTACTCAGGGTGCTGAGAGCTCAGTACTCAGGGTGCTGGGTGCTCAGTACTCATGGTGCTGGGTGCTCAGTACTCAGGGGGCTGGGTGCTCAGTGCTCAGGGTGCTGGGTGCTCAGTGCTCAGGGTGCTAGGTGCTCAGTGCTCGGGGTGCTGGGTGCTCAGTGCTCGGGGTGCTGTGTGCTCAGTGCTCAGGGTGCTGGGTGCTCAGTACTCAAGGTGCTGGGTGCTCAGTGCTCAGGGTGCTGGGTGCTCAGTCCTCGGGGTGCTCCGTGCTCAGTGCTCAGGGTGCTGGGTGCTCAGTACTCAGGGTGCTCGGTGCTCAGTACTCAGGGTTCTCAGTGCTCAGTGCTCAGGGTGCTGGGTGCTCAGTTCTCAGGGTGCTCAGTGCTCAGTACTCGGGGTGCTGGGTGCTCAGTACTCAGGGAGCTGGGTGCTTAGTACTCAGGGTGCTCAGTGCTCAGTACACAGGGTGCTGGGTCCTCAGTGCTCGGGGTGGTGGGTGCTCAGTGCTCAGTACTCAGGGTGCTGGGTGCTCAGTGCTCGGTGTGCTGAGTGCTCAGTACTCAGCGTGCTGGGTGCTCAGTACTCAGGGTGCTGGGTGCTCAGTGCTCAGGGTGCTGGGTGCTCAGTGCTCAGGGTGCTGGGTGCTCAGTGATCGGGGTGCTGGGTGCTCAGTACTCAGGGTGCTCTGTGCTCAGTACTCAGTGCTCGGGGTCCTGGGTGCTCCGTGCTCGGGGTGCTGGGTGCTCAGTGCTCTGGGTGCTTAGTGCTCAGTACTCAGGGTGCTGGGTGCTCAGTACTCAGGGTGCTGGGTGCTCATTCTCGGGGTGCTGGGTGCTCAGTGCTCGGGGTGCTGGGTGCTCAGTACTCAGGGTGCTGGGGGCTCAGTACTCAGGGTTCTGGGTGCTCAGTACTCAGGGTGCTCGGTTCTCAGTACTCAGGGTGTTGGGTGCTCATTCTCGGGGTGCTGAGTGCTCATTGCTCGGGGTGCTGGGTGCTCAGTACTCAGGGTGCTGGGGGCTCAGTACTCAGGGTGCTGGGGGCTCAGTACTCAGGGTGCTGGGTGCTCATTACTCAGGGTGATCTGTTCTCAGTACTCAGGTTGCTGGGTGCTCAGTGCTCAGGGTGCTGGGTGCTCAGTACTCGGGGTGCTCAGTGCTCAGTACTCAGGTTGCTGGGTGCTCAGTACTCAGGGTGCTGGGTGTTCAGTGCTCGGGGTGCTCGGTGCTCAGTACTCGGGGTGCTGGGTGCGCAGTACTCGGGGTGCTGGGTGCTCAGTGCTCTGGGTGCTGGGTGCTCAGTGCTCGGGGTGCTGGGTGCTCAGTGCTGAGGGTGCTGCTGGGTGCTCAGTACTCAGGGTGCTGGGTGCTCAGTGCTCAGGGTGCTGGGTGCTCAGTACTAAGGGTCCTGGGTGCTCAGTACTCAGGGTGCTCGGTGCTCAGTACTCAGGGTGCTGAGTGCTCAGTGCTCAGGGTGCTGGGTACTCAGTACTCAGGGTGCTGGGTGCTCAGTACTCACTGTGCTGGGTGCTCAGTGCTCAGGGTGCTGGGTGCTCAGTGCTCAGGGTGCTGGGTGCTCAGTACTCAGGGTGCTCAGTGCTCAGTACTCGGAGTGCTTGGTGCTCAGTACTCATGGTTGCTCAGTGCTCAGTGCTCGGGGTGCTGGGTGCTCAGTGCTCGGGGCGCTGGGTGCTCAGTGATCGGGGTGCTCAGTGCTCGGGGAGCTCGGTGCTCAGTACTCAGGTTGCTGGGTGCTCAGTACTCAGTGCTCGGGGTCCTGGGTGCTCCGTGCTCGGGGTGCTGGTCGCTCAGTGTTCTGGGTGTTTAGTGCTCAGTACTCAGGGTGCTGGGTGCTCAGTACTCAGGGTGCTGCGTGCTCATTCTCGGGGTGCTGGGTGCTCAGTGCTCGGGGTGCTGGGTGCTCAGTACTCAGGGTGCTGGGGGCTCAGTACTCAGGGTTCTGGGTGCTCAGTACTCAGGGTGCTCGGTTCTCAGTACTGAGGGTGCTGGGTGCTCATTCTCGGGGTGCTGGGTGCTCAGTGCTCGGGGTGCTGGGTGCTCAGTACTCAGGGTGCTGGTGGCTCAGTACTCAGGGTGCTGGGTGCTCAGTACTCAGGGTGATCTGTTCTCAGTACTCAGGTTGCAGGGTGCTCAGTGCTCGGGGTGCTGGGTGCTCAGTACTCGGGGTGCTCAGTGCTCAGTGCTCAGGGTGCTGGGTGCTCAGTACTCAGGGTGCTGGGTTTTCAGTGCTCGGGGTGCTCGGTGCTCAGTACTCGGGGTGCTGGGTGCTCAGTACTCGGGGTGCTGGGTGCTCAGTGCTCAGGGTGCTGGGTGCTCAGTGCTCGGGGTGCTGGGTGCTCAGTGCTGAGGCTGGTGCTGGGTGCTCAGTACTCAGGGTGCTGGGTGCTCAGTGCTCAGGGTGCTGGGTGCTCAGTGCTCAGGGTGTTCGGTGCTCAGTACTCAGGGTGCTCAGTGCTCAGGGTGGTGCTGGGTGCTCAGTACTCGGGGTGCTGGGTGCTCTGTACTCAGGTTGCTGGGTGCTCAGTGCTCGGGGTATTGGGTGCTCAGTCTCAGGGTGCTGGATGCTCAGTGCTCAGGGTGCTGGGTGCGCAGTCCTCAGGGTGCTCAGTGCTCAGAGTGCTGGGTGCTCAGTGCTCGGGGTGCTCGGTGCTCAGTACTCAGGGTGCTGAGTGCTCAGTACTCAGGATGCTGGGTGCTCAGTACTCATGGTGCTGGGTGCTCAGTACACAGGGGGCTGGCTGCTCAGTGCTCAGGGTGCTGGGTGCTCAGTGCTCAGAGTTCTGGGTGCTCAGTGCTCGGGGTGCTGGGTGCTCAGTGTTCAGGGTGCTGGGTGCTCAGTCCTCGGGGTGCTCCGTGCTCAGTGCTCAGGGTGCTGGGTGCTCAGTACTCAGGGTGCTCGGTGCTCAGTACTCAGGGTTCTCAGTGCTCAGTGCTCAGGGTGCTGGGTGCTCAGTTCTCAGGGTGCTCAGTGCTCAGTACTCGGGGTGCTGGGTGCTCAGTACTCAGGGAGCTGGGTGCTTAGTACTCAGGGTGCTCAGTGCTCAGTACACAGGGTGCTGGGTCCTCAGTGCTCGGGGTGGTGGGTGCTCAGTGCTCAGTACTCAGGGTGCTGGGTGCTCAGTGCTCGGGGTGCTGAGTGCTCAGTACTCAGCGTGCTGGGTGCTCAGTACTCAGGGTGCTGGGTGCTCAGTGCTCAGGGTGCTGGGTGCTCAGTGCTCAGGGTGCTGGGTGCTCAGTGATCGGGGTGCTGGGTGCTCAGTACTCAGGGTGCTCAGTGCTCAGTACTCAGTGCTCGGGGTCCTGGGTGCTCCGTGCTCGGGGTGCTGGGTGCTCAGTTCTCTGGGTGCTTAGTGCTCAGTACTCAGGGTGCTGGGTGCTCAGTACTCAGGGTGCTGGGGGCTCATTCTCGGGGTGCTGGGTGCTCAGTGCTCGGGGTGCTGGGTGCTCAGTACTCAGGGAGCTGGGGGCTCAGTACTCAGGGTTCTGGGTGCTCAGTTCTCAGGGTGCTCGGTTCTCAGTACTCAGGGTGTTGGGTGCTCATTCTCGGGGTGCTGAGTGCTCAGTGCTCGGGGTGCTGGGTGCTCAGTACTCAGGGTGCTGGGGGCTCAGTACTCAGGGTGCTGGGGGCTCAGTACTCAGGGTGCTGGGTGCTCATTACTCAGGGTGATCTGTTCTCAGTACTCAGGTTGCTGGGTGCTCAGTGCTCGGGGTGCTGGGTGCTCAGTACTCGGGGTGCTCAGTGCTCAGTACTCAGGGTGCTGGGTGCTCAGTACTCAGGGTGCTGGGTGTTCAGTGCTCGGGGTGCTCGGTGCTCAGTACTCGGGGTGCTGGGTGCGCAGTACTCGGGGTGCTGGGTGCTCAGTGCTCTGGGTGCTGGGTGCTCAGTGCTCGGGGTGCTGGGTGCTCAGTGCTGAGGGTGGTGCTGGGTGCTCAGTACTCAGGGTGCTGGGTGCTCAGTGCTCAGGGTGCTGGGTGCTCAGTACTAAGGGTCCTGGGTGCTCAGTACTCAGGGTGCTCGGTGCTCTGTACTCAGGGTGCTGAGTGCTCAGTGCTCAGGGTGCTGGGTACTCAGTACTCAGGGTGCTGGGTGCTCAGTACTCACTGTGCTGGGTGCTCAGTGCTCAGGGTGCTGGGTGCTCAGTGCTCAGCGTGCTGGGTGCTCAGTACTCAGGGTGCTGGGTGCTCAGTGCTCAGGGTGATCGGTGCTCAGTACTCAGGATGCTCAGTACTCAGGGTGCTGGGTGCTCAGTGCTCGGGGTGCTGGGTGCTCAGTACTCGGGGTGCTGGATGCTCTGTACTCAGGGTGCTGGGTGCTCAGTGCTCGGGGTCCTGGGTGCTCAGTGCTCAGGGTGATCGGTGCTCAGTACTCAGGGTGCTGGGTGCTCAGTTCTCAGGGTGCTGGGTGCTCTGTCCTCAGGGTGCTCAGTGCTCAGGGTGCTGGGTGCTCAGTGCTCGGGGTGCTCGGTGCTCAGTACTCAGGGTGCTGAGAGCTCAGTACTCAGGGTACTGGGTGCTCAGTACTCATGGTGCTGGGTGCTCAGTACTCAGGGGGCTGGGTGCTCAGTGCTCAGGGTGCTGGGTGCTCAGTGCTCAGGGTGCTAGGTGCTCAGTGCTCGGGGTGCTGGGTGCTCAGTGCTCGGGGTGCTGTGTGCTCAGTGCTCAGGGTGCTGGGTGCTCAGTACTCAAGGTGCTGGGTGCTCAGTGCTCAGGGTGCTGGGTGCTCAGTCCTCGGGGTGCTCCGTGCTCAGTGCTCAGGGTGCTGGGTGCTCAGTACTCAGGGTGCTCGGTGCTCAGTACTCAGGGTTCTCAGTGCTCAGTGCTCAGGGTGCTGGGTGCTCAGTTCTCAGGGTGCTCAGTGCTCAGTACTCGGGGTGCTGGGTGCTCAGTACTCAGGGAGCTGGGTGCTTAGTACTCAGGGTGCTCAGTGCTCAGTACACAGGGTGCTGGGTCCTCAGTGCTCGGGGTGGTGGGTGCTCAGTGCTCAGTACTCAGGGTGCTGGGTGCTCAGTGCTCGGTGTGCTGAGTGCTCAGTACTCAGCGTGCTGGGTGCTCAGTACTCAGGGTGCTGGGTGCTCAGTGCTCAGGGTGCTGGGTGCTCAGTGCTCAGGGTGCTGGGTGCTCAGTGATCGGGGTGCTGGGTGCTCAGTACTCAGGGTGCTCTGTGCTCAGTACTCAGTGCTCGGGGTCCTGGGTGCTCCGTGCTCGGGGTGCTGGGTGCTCAGTGCTCTGGGTGCTTAGTGCTCAGTACTCAGGGTGCTGGGTGCTCAGTACTCAGGGTGCTGGGTGCTCATTCTCGGGGTGCTGGGTGCTCAGTGCTCGGGGTGCTGGGTGCTCAGTACTCAGGGTGCTGGGGGCTCAGTACTCAGGGTTCTGGGTGCTCAGTACTCAGGGTGCTCGGTTCTCAGTACTCAGGGTGTTGGGTGCTCATTCTCGGGGTGCTGAGTGCTCATTGCTCGGGGTGCTGGGTGCTCAGTACTCAGGGTGCTGGGGGCTCAGTACTCAGGGTGCTGGGGGCTCAGTACTCAGGGTGCTGGGTGCTCATTACTCAGGGTGATCTGTTCTCAGTACTCAGGTTGCTGGGTGCTCAGTGCTCAGGGTGCTGGGTGCTCAGTACTCGGGGTGCTCAGTGCTCAGTACTCAGGGTGCTGGGTGCTCAGTACTCAGGGTGCTGGGTGTTCAGTGCTCGGGGTGCTCGGTGCTCAGTACTCGGGGTGTTGGGTGCGCAGTACTCGGGGTGCTGGGTGCTCAGTGCTCTGGGTGCTGGGTGCTCAGTGCTCGGGGTGCTGGGTGCTCAGTGCTGAGGGTGCTGCTGGGTGCTCAGTACTCAGGGTGCTGGGTGCTCAGTGCTCAGGGTGCTGGGTGCTCAGTACTAAGGGTCCTGGGTGCTCAGTACTCAGGGTGCTCGGTGCTCAGTACTCAGGGTGCTGAGTGCTCAGTGCTCAGGGTGCTGGGTACTCAGTACTCAGGGTGCTGGGTGCTCAGTACTCACGGTGCTGGGTGCTCAGTGCTCAGGGTGCTGGGTGCTCAGTGCTCAGGGTGCTGGGTGCTCAGTACTCAGGGTGCTGGGTGCTCAGTGCTCAGGGTGATCGGTGCTCAGTACTCAGGATGCTCAGTACTCAGGGTGCTGGGTGCTCAGTGCTCGGGGTGCTGGGTGCTCAGTACTCGGGGTGCTGGATGCTCTGTACTCAGGGTGCTGGGTGCTCAGTGCTCGGGGTCCTGGGTGCTCAGTGCTCAGGGTGATCGGTGCTCAGTACTCAGTGTGCTGGGTGCTCAGTGCTCAGGGTGCTGGGTGCTCTGTCCTCAGGGTGCTCAGTGCTCAGGGTGCTGGGTGCTCAGTGCTCGGGGTGCTCGGTGCTCAGTACTCAGGGTGCTGAGTGCTCAGTACTCAGGGTGCTGGGTGCTCAGTACTCATGGTGCTGGGTGCTCAGTACTCAGGGGGCTGGGTGCTCAGTGCTCAGGGTGCTGGGTGCTCAGTGCTCAGGGTGCTAGGTGCTCAGTGCTCGGGGTGCTGGGTGCTCAGTGCTCGGGGTGCTGGGTGCTCAGTGCTCAGTGCTCAGGGTGTTGGGTGCTCAGTGCTCAGTGCTCAGGGTGCTGGGTTCTCAGTACTCAGGGTGCTGGGTGCTCAGTACTCAGGGTGCTGGGTGCTCAGTGCTCAAGGTGCTGAGTGCTCAGTACTCTGGGTGTTGGGTGCTCAGTACTCAGGGTGCTGGGTGCTCAGTGCTCGGGGTGCTGGGTGCTCAGGACTCTGGGTGTTTGGTGCTCAGTACTCAGGGTGCTGGGTGCTCAGTACTCTGGGTGCTGGGTGCTCAGGACTCTGGGTGTTGGGTGCTCAGTACTCAGGGTGCTGGGTGCTCAGTGCTCGGGGTGCTGGGTGCTCAGTGCTCAGGGTGCTGTGTGCTCAGTATTCAGGGTGCTGGGTGCTCAGTGCTCGGGGTGCTCGGTGCTCAGTACTCAAGGTGCTGGTTGCTCAGTACTCAGGGTGCTGTGTGCTCAGTGCTCAGTACTCAGCGTGCTGGGTGCTCACTGCTCAGAGTGTTGGGTGCTCAGTGCTCAGGGTGCTCTGTGCTCAGTACTCAGGGTGCTGGGTGCTCAGTGCTCGGGGTGCTGCGTGCTCAGTGCTCAGGGTGCTGGGTGCTCTGTGCTCAGGGTGCTGGGTGCTCAGTACTCAGGGTGCTGGGTGCTCAGTGCTCGGGGTGCTCGGTGCTCAGTACTCAAGGTGCTGGGTGCTCAGTGCTCAGGGTGCTGGGTGCTCAGTCCTCGGGGTGCTCCGTGCTCAGTGATCAGGGTGCTGGGTGCTCAGTACTCAGGGTGCTCGGTGCTCAGTACTCAGGGTTCTCAGTGCTCATTACTCAGGGTGCTGGGTGCTCAGTGCTCAGGGTGCTGGGTGCTCAGTACTCAGGGTGCTCAGTGCTCAGTACTCGGAGTGCTTGGTGCTCAGTACTCATGGTTGCTCAGTGCTCAGTGCTCGGGGTGCTGGGTGCTCAGTGCTCGGGGCGCTGGGTGCTCAGTGATCGGGGTGCTCAGTGCTCGGGGAGCTCGGTGCTCAGTACTCAGGTTGCTGGGTGCTCAGTACTCAGTGCTCGGGGTCCTGGGTGCTCCGTGCTCGGGGTGCTGGTCGCTCAGTGTTCTGGGTGTTTAGTGCTCAGTACTCAGGGTGCTGGGTGCTCAGTACTCAGGGTGCTGCGTGCTCATTCTCGGGGTGCTGGGTGCTCAGTGCTCGGGGTGCTGGGTGCTCAGTACTCAGGGTGCTGGGGGCTCAGTACTCAGGGTTCTGGGTGCTCAGTACTCAGGGTGCTCGGTTCTCAGTACTGAGGGTGCTGGGTGCTCATTCTCGGGGTGCTGGGTGCTCAGTGCTCGGGGTGCTGGGTGCTCAGTACTCAGGGTGCTGGTGGCTCAGTACTCAGGGTGCTGGGTGCTCAGTACTCAGGGTGATCTGTTCTCAGTACTCAGGTTGCAGGGTGCTCAGTGCTCGGGGTGCTGGGTGCTCAGTACTCGGAGTGCTCAGTGCTCAGTGCTCAGGGTGCTGGGTGCTCAGTACTCAGGGTGCTGGGTTTTCAGTGCTCGGGGTGCTCGGTGCTCAGTACTCGGGGTGCTGGGTGCTCAGTACTCGGGGTGCTGGGTGCTCAGTGCTCAGGGTGCTGGGTGCTCAGTGCTCGGGGTGCTGGGTGCTCAGTGCTGAGGGTGGTGCTGGGTGCTCAGTACTCAGGGTGCTGGGTGCTCAGTGCTCAGGGTGCTGGGTGCTCAGTGCTCAGGGTGTTCGGTGCTCAGTACTCAGGGTGCTCAGTGCTCAGGGTGGTGCTGGGTGCTCAGTACTCGGGGTGCTGGGTGCTCTGTACTCAGGTTGCTGGGTGCTCAGTGCTCGGGGTATTGGGTGCTCAGTCTCAGGGTGCTGGATGCTCAGTGCTCAGGGTGCTGGGTGCGCAGTCCTCAGGGTGCTCAGTGCTCAGAGTGCTGGGTGCTCAGTGCTCGGGGTGCTCGGTGCTCAGTACTCAGGGTGCTGAGTGCTCAGTACTCAGGATGCTGGGTGCTCAGTACTCATGGTGCTGGGTGCTCAGTACTCAGGGGGCTGGCTGCTCAGTGCTCAGGGTGCTGGGTGCTCAGTGCTCAGAGTTCTGGGTGCTCAGTGCTCGGGGTGCTGGGTGCTCAGTGTTCAGGGTGCTGGGTGCTCAGTCCTCGGGGTGCTCCGTGCTCAGTGCTCAGGGTGCTGGGTGCTCAGTACTCAGGGTGCTCGGTGCTCAGTACTCAGGGTTCTCAGTGCTCAGTGCTCAGGGTGCTGGGTGCTCAGTTCTCAGGGTGCTCAGTGCTCAGAACTCGGGGTGCTGGGTGCTCAGTACTCAGGGAGCTGGGTGCTTAGTACTCAGGGTGCTCAGTGCTCAGTACACAGGGTGCTGGGTCCTCAGTGCTCGGGGTGGTGGGTGCTCAGTGCTCAGTACTCAGGGTGCTGGGTGCTCAGTGCTCGGGGTGCTGAGTGCTCAGTACTCAGCGTGCTGGGTGCTCAGTACTCAGGGTGCTGGGTGCTCAGTGCTCAGGGTGCTGGGTGCTCAGTGCTCAGGGTGCTGGGTGCTCAGTGATCGGGGTGCTGGGTGCTCAGTACTCAGGGTGCTCAGTGCTCAGTACTCAGTGCTCGGGGTCCTGGGTGCTCCGTGCTCGGGGTGCTGGGTGCTCAGTTCTCTGGGTGCTTAGTGCTCAGTACTCAGGGTGCTGGGTGCTCAGTACTCAGGGTGCTGGGTGCTCATTCTCGGGGTGCTGGGTGCTCAGTGCTCGGGGTGCTGGGTGCTCAGTACTCAGGGTGCTGGGGGCTCAGTACTCAGGGTTCTGGGTGCTCAGGTCTCAGGGTGCTCGGTTCTCAGTACTCAGGGTGTTGGGTGCTCATTCTCGGGGTGCTGAGTGCTCAGTGCTCGGGGTGCTGGGTGCTCAGTACTCAGGGTGCTGGGGGCTCAGTACTCAGGGTGCTGGGGGCTCAGTACTCAGGGTGCTGGGTGCTCATTACTCAGGGTGATCTGTTCTCAGTACTCAGGTTGCTGGGTGCTCAGTGCTCGGGGTGCTGGGTGCTCAGTACTCAGGGTGCTGGGTGTTCAGTGCTCGGGGTGCTCGGTGCTCAGTACTCAGGGTGCTGGGTGCGCAGTACTCGGGGTGCTGGGTGCTCAGTGCTCTGGGTGCTGGGTGCTCAGTGCTCGGGGTGCTGGGTGCTCAGTGCTGAGGGTGGTGCTGGGTGCTCAGTACTCAGGGTGCTGGGTGCTCAGTGCTCAGGGTGCTGGGTGCTCAGTACTAAGGGTCCTGGGTGCTCAGTACTCAGGGTGCTCGGTGCTCTGTACTCAGGGTGCTGAGTGCTCAGTGCTCAGGGTGCTGGGTTCTCAGTACTCAGGGTGCTGGGTGCTCAGTACTCACTGTGCTGGGTGCTCAGTGCTCAGGGTGCTGGGTGCTCAGTGCTCAGCGTGCTGGGTGCTCAGTACTCAGGGTGCCGGGTGCTCAGTGCTCAGGGTGATCGGTGCTCAGTACTCAGGATGCTCAGTACTCAGGGTGCTGGGTGCTCAGTGCTCGGGGTGCTGGGTGCTCAGTACTCGGGGTGCTGGATGCTCTGTACTCAGGGTGCTGGGTGCTCAGTTCTCATGGTGCTGGGTGCTCTGTCCTCAGGGTGCTCAGTGCTCAGGGTGCTGGGTGCTCAGTGCTCGGGGTGCTCGGTGCTCAGTACTCAGGGTGCTGAGAGCTCAGTACTCAGGGTGCTGGGTGCTCAGTACTCATGGTGCTGGGTGCTCAGTACTCAGGGGGCTGGGTGCTCAGTGCTCAGGGTGCTGGGTGCTCAGTGCTCAGGGTGCTAGGTGCTCAGTGCTCGGGGTGCTGGGTGCTCAGTGCTCGGGGTGCTGTGTGCTCAGTGCTCAGGGTGCTGGGTGCTCAGTACTCAAGGTGCTGGGTGCTCAGTGCTCAGGGTGCTGGGTGCTCAGTCCTCGGGGTGCTCCGTGCTCAGTGCTCAGGGTGCTGGGTGCTCAGTACTCAGGGTGCTCGGTGCTCAGTACTCAGGGTTCTCAGTGCTCAGTGCTCAGGGTGCTGGGTGCTCAGTTCTCAGGGTGCTCAGTGCTCAGTACTCGGGGTGCTGGGTGCTCAGTACTCAGGGAGCTGGGTGCTTAGTACTCAGGGTGCTCAGTGCTCAGTACACAGGGTGCTGGGTCCTCAGTGCTCGGGGTGGTGGGTGCTCAGTGCTCAGTACTCAGGGTGCTGGGTGCTCAGTGCTCGGTGTGCTGAGTGCTCAGTACTCAGCGTGCTGGGTGCTCAGTACTCAGGGTGCTGGGTGCTCAGTGCTCAGGGTGCTGGGTGCTCAGTGCTCAGGGTGCTGGGTGCTCAGTGATCGGGGTGCTGGGTGCTCAGTACTCAGGGTGCTCTGTGCTCAGTACTCAGTGCTCGGGGTCCTGGGTGCTCCGTGCTCGGGGTGCTGGGTGCTCAGTGCTCTGGGTGCTTAGTGCTCAGTACTCAGGGTGCTGGGTGCTCAGTACTCAGGGTGCTGGGTGCTCATTCTCGGGGTGCTGGGTGCTCAGTGCTCGGGGTGCTGGGTGCTCAGTACTCAGGGTGCTGGGGGCTCAGTACTCAGGGTTCTGGGTGCTCAGTACTCAGGGTGCTCGGTTCTCAGTACTCAGGGTGTTGGGTGCTCATTCTCGGGGTGCTGAGTGCTCATTGCTCGGGGTGCTGGGTGCTCAGTACTCAGGGTGCTGGGGGCTCAGTACTCAGGGTGCTGGGGGCTCAGTACTCAGGGTGCTGGGTGCTCATTACTCAGGGTGATCTGTTCTCAGTACTCAGGTTGCTGGGTGCTCAGTGCTCAGGGTGCTGGGTGCTCAGTACTCGGGGTGCTCAGTGCTCAGTACTCAGGTTGCTGGGTGCTCAGTACTCAGGGTGCTGGGTGTTCAGTGCTCGGGGTGCTCGGTGCTCAGTACTCGGGGTGCTGGGTGCGCTGTACTCGGGGTGCTGGGTGCTCAGTGCTCTGGGTGCTGGGTGCTCAGTGCTCGGGGTGCTGGGTGCTCAGTGCTGAGGGTGCTGCTGGGTGCTCAGTACTCAGGGTGCTGGGTGCTCAGTGCTCAGGGTGCTGGGTGCTCAGTACTAAGGGTCCTGGGTGCTCAGTACTCAGGGTGCTCGGTGCTCAGTACTCAGGGTGCTGAGTGCTCAGTGCTCAGGGTGCTGGGTACTCAGTACTCAGGGTGCTGGGTGCTCAGTACTCACTGTGCTGGGTGCTCAGTGCTCAGGGTGCTGGGTGCTCAGTGCTCAGGGTGCTGGGTGCTCAGTACTCAGGGTGCTGGGTGCTCAGTGCTCAGGGTGATCGGTGCTCAGTACTCAGGATGCTCAGTACTCAGGGTGCTGGGTGCTCAGTGCTCGGGGTGCTGGGTGCTCAGTACTCGGGGTGCTGGATGCTCTGTACTCAGGGTGCTGGGTGCTCAGTGCTCGGGGTCCTGGGTGCTCAGTGCTCAGGGTGATCGGTGCTCAGTACTCAGGGTGCTGGGTGCTCAGTGCTCAGGGTGCTGGGTGCTCTGTCCTCAGGGTGCTCAGTGCTCAGGGTGCTGGGTGCTCAGTGCTCGGGGTGCTCGGTGCTCAGTACTCAGGGTGCTGAGTGCTCAGTACTCAGGGTGCTGGGTGCTCAGTACTCATGGTGCTGGGTGCTCAGTACTCAGGGGGCTGGGTGCTCAGTGCTCAGGGTGCTGGGTGCTCAGTGCTCAGGGTGCTAGGTGCTCAGTGCTCGGGGTGCTGGGTGCTCAGTGCTCGGGGTGCTGGGTGCTCAGTGCTCAGTGCTCAGGGTGTTGGGTGCTCAGTGCTCAGTGCTCAGGGTGCTGGGTGCTCAGTACTCAGGGTGCTGGGTGCTCAGTACTCAGGGTGCTGGGTGCTCAGTGCTCAAGGTGCTGAGTGCTCAGTACTCTGGGTGTTGGGTGCTCAGTACTCAGGGTGCTGGGTGCTCAGTGCTCGGGGTGCTGGGTGCTCAGGACTCTGGGTGTTGGGTGCTCAGTACTCAGGGTGCTGGGTGCTCAGTACTCTGGGTGCTGGGTGCTCAGGACTCTGGGTGTTGGGTGCTCAGTACTCAGGGTGCTGGGTGCTCAGTGCTCGGGGTGCTGGGTGCTCAGTGCTCAGGGTGCTGTGTGCTCAGTATTCAGGGTGCTGGGTGCTCAGTGCTCGGGGTGCTCGGTGCTCAGTACTCAAGGTGCTGGGTGCTCAGTGCTCAGGGTGCTGGGTGCTCAGTCCTCGGGGTGCTCCGTGCTCAGTGCTCAGAGTGCTGGGTGCTCAGTACTCAGGGTGCTCGGTGCTCAGTACTCAGGGTTCTCAGTGCTCAGGGTGCTGGGTGCTCAGTACTCAGGGTGCTCAGTGCTCAGTACTCGGGGTGCTGGGTGCTCAGTACTCAGGGTGCTCAGTGCTCAGTACTCAGGGTGCTGGGTGCTCAGTGCTCAGTGTGCTCAGTGCTCAGTGCTCGGGGTGCTGGGTGCTCAGTGCTCGGGGCGCTGGGTGCTCAGTGCTCGAGGTGCTGGTTGCTCAGTACTCAGGGTTCTGTGTGCTCAGTGCTCAGTACTCAGCGTGCTGGGTGCTCAGTGCTCAGAGTGTTGGGTGCTCAGTGCTCAGGGTGCTCTGTGCTCAGTACTCAGGGTGCTGGGTGCTCAGTGCTCGGGGTGCTGCGTGCTCAGTGCTCAGGGTGCTGGGTGCTCTGTGCTCAGGGTGCTGGGTGCTCAGTACTCAGGGTGCTGGGTGCTCAGTGCTCGGGGTGCTCGGTGCTCAGTACTCAAGGTGCTGGGTGCTCAGTGCTCAGGGTGCCGGGTGCTCAGTCCTCAGGGTGCTCCGTGCTCAGTGATCAGGGTGCAGGGTGCTCAGTACTCAGGGTGCTAGGTGCTCAGTACTCAGGGTCCTCAGTGCTCATTACTCAGGGTGCTGGGTGCTCAGTGCTCAGGGTGCTGGGTGCTCAGTACTCAGGGTGCTCAGTGCTCAGTACTCGGAGTGCTTGGTGCTCAGTACTCAGGGTGCTCAGTGCTCAGTACTCGGGGTGCTCTTTGCTCAGTGCTCAGGGTGCTCAGTGCTCAGTGCTCGGAGTGCTGGGAGCTCAGTGCTCGGGGCGCTGGGTGCTCAGTGATCGGGGTGCTGGGTGCTCATTACTCAGGGTGCTCAGTGCTCGGGGAGCTCGGTGCTCAGTACTCAGGGTGCTGGGTGCTCAGTACTCAGTGCTCGGGGTCCTGGGTGCTCCGTGCTCGAGGTGCTGGGTGCTCAGTGCTCTGGGGGTTTAGTGCTCAGTACTCAGGGTGCTGGGTGCTCAGTACTCAGGGTGCTGGGTGCTCATTCTCGGGGTGCTGGGTGCTCCGTGCTCGGGGTGCTGGGTGCTCATTGCTCAGGGTGCTGGGTGCTCAGTGCTCAGGGTGCTGGGTGCTCAGTACTCAGGGTGCTGGGTGCTCAGTACTCAGGGTGCTGTGTGCTCAGTGATCGGGGTGCTGGGTGCTCAGTACTCAGGGTGCTCAGTGCTCGGGGAGCTCTGTGCTCAGGACTCAGGGTGCTGGGTGCTCAGTACTCAGTGCTCAGGGTCCTGGGTGCTCCGTGCTCGGGTTGCTGGGTGCTCAGTGCTCTGGGTGCTTAGTGCTCAGTACTCAGGGTGCTGGGTGCTCAGTACTCAGGGTGCTGGGTGCTCATTCTCGGGGTGCTGGGTGCTCAGTGCTCGGGGTGCTGGGTGCTCAGTACTCAGGGTGCTGGGGGCTCAGTACTCAGGGTGCTGGGTGCTCAGTACTCAGGGTGCTGGGTGCTCAGTACTCAGGGTGCTGGGTGCTCAGTACTCTGGGTGTTGGGTGCTCAGTACACAGGGTGCTGGGTGCTCCGTGCTCGGGGTGCTGGGTGCTCATTGCTCAGGGTGCTGGGTGCTGAGTGCTCAGGGTGCTGGGTGCTCAGTACTCGGGGTGCTGGGTGCTCAGTGCTCAGGGTGCTGGGTGCTCAGTGCTCGGGGTGCTGGGTGCTCAGTGCTGAGGGTGGTGCTGGGTGCTCAGTACTCAGGGTGCTGGGTGCTCAGTGCTCAGGGTGCTGGGTGCTCAGTGCTCAGGGTGTTCGGTGCTCAGTACTCAGGGTGCTCAGTGCTCAGGGTGGTGCTGGGTGCTCAGTACTCGGGGTGCTGGGTGCTCTGTACTCAGGTTGCTGGGTGCTCAGTGCTCGGGGTATTGGGTGCTCAGTCTCAGGGTGCTGGATGCTCAGTGCTCAGGGTGCTGGGTGCGCAGTCCTCAGGGTGCTCAGTGCTCAGAGTGCTGGGTGCTCAGTGCTCGGGGTGCTCGGTGCTCAGTACTCAGGGTGCTGAGTGCTCAGTACTCAGGATGCTGGGTGCTCAGTACTCATGGTGCTGGGTGCTCAGTACTCAGGGGGCTGGCTGCTCAGTGCTCAGGGTGCTGGGTGCTCAGTGCTCAGAGTTCTGGGTGCTCAGTGCTCGGGGTGCTGGGTGCTCAGTGTTCAGGGTGCTGGGTGCTCAGTCCTCGGGGTGCTCCGTGCTCAGTGCTCAGGGTGCTGGGTGCTCAGTACTCAGGGTGCTCGGTGCTCAGTACTCAGGGTTCTCAGTGCTCAGTGCTCAGGGTGCTGGGTGCTCAGTTCTCAGGGTGCTCAGTGCTCAGTACTCGGGGTGCTGGGTGCTCAGTACTCAGGGAGCTGGGTGCTTAGTACTCAGGGTGCTCAGTGCTCAGTACACAGGGTGCTGGGTCCTCAGTGCTCGGGGTGGTGGGTGCTCAGGGCTCAGTACTCAGGGTGCTGGGTGCTCAGTGCTCGGGGTGCTGAGTGCTCAGTACTCAGCGTGCTGGGTGCTCAGTACTCAGGGTGCTGGGTGCTCAGTGCTCAGGGTGCTGGGTGCTCAGTGCTCAGGGTGCTGGGTGCTCAGTGATCGGGGTGCTGGGTGCTCAGTACTCAGGGTGCTCAGTGCTCAGTACTCAGTGCTCGGGGTCCTGGGTGCTCCGTGCTCGGGGTGCTGGGTGCTCAGTTCTCTGGGTGCTTAGTGCTCAGTACTCAGGGTGCTGGGTGCTCAGTACTCAGGGTGCTGGGTGCTCATTCTCGGGGTGCTGGGTGCTCAGTGCTCGGGGTGCTGGGTGCTCAGTACTCAGGGTGCTGGGGGCTCAGTACTCAGGGTTCTGGGTGCTCAGTTCTCAGGGTGCTCAGTTCTCAGTACTCAGGGTGTTGGGTGCTCATTCTCGGGGTGCTGAGTGCTCAGTGCTCGGGGTGCTGGGTGCTCAGTACTCAGGGTGCTGGGGGCTCAGTACTCAGGGTGCTGGGGGCTCAGTACTCAGGGTGCTGGGTGCTCATTACTCAGGGTGATCTGTTCTCAGTACTCAGGTTGCTGGGTGCTCAGTGCTCGGGGTGCTGGGTGCTCAGTACTCGGGGTGCTCAGTGCTCAGTACTCAGGGTGCTGGGTGCTCAGTACTCAGGGTGCTGGGTGTTCAGTGCTCGGGGTGCTCGGTGCTCAGTACTCGGGGTGCTGGGTGCGCAGTACTCGGGGTGCTGGGTGCTCAGTGCTCTGGGTGCTGGGTGCTCAGTGCTCGGGGTGCTGGGTGCTCAGTGCTGAGGGTGGTGCTGGGTGCTCAGTACTCAGGGTGCTGGGTGCTCAGTGCTCAGGGTGCTGGGTGCTCAGTACTAAGGGTCCTGGGTGCTCAGTACTCAGGGTGCTCGGTGCTCTGTACTCAGGGTGCTGAGTGCTCAGTGCTCAGGGTGCTGGGTACTCAGTACTCAGGATGCTGGGTGCTCAGTACTCACTGTGCTGGGTGCTCAGTGCTCAGGGTCCTGGGTGCTCAGTGCTCAGCGTGCTGGGTGCTCAGTACTCAGGGTGCTGGGTGCTCAGTGCTCAGGGTGATCGGTGCTCAGTACTCAGAATGCTCAGTACTCAGGGTGCTGGGTGCTCAGTGCTCGGGGTGCTGGGTGCTCAGTACTCGGGGTGCTGGATGCTCTGTACTCAGGGTGCTGGGTGCTCAGTGCTCGGGGTCCTGGGTGCTCAGTGCTCAGGGTGATCGGTGCTCAGTACTCAGGGTGCTGGGTGCTCAGTTCTCAGGGTGCTGGGTGCTCTGTCCTCAGGGTGCTCAGTGCTCAGGGTGCTGGGTGCTCAGTGCTCGGGGTGCTCGGTGCTCAGTACTCAGGGTGCTGAGAGCTCAGTACTCAGGGTGCTGGGTGCTCAGTACTCATGGTGCTGGGTGCTCAGTACTCAGGGGGCTGGGTGCTCAGTGCTCAGGGTGCTGGGTGCTCAGTGCTCAGGGTGCTAGGTGCTCAGTGCTCGGGGTGCTGGGTGCTCAGTGCTCGGGGTGCTGTGTGCTCAGTGCTCAGGGTGCTGGGTGCTCAGTACTCAAGGTGCTGGGTGCTCAGTGCTCAGGGTGCTGGGTGCTCAGTCCTCGGGGTGCTCCGTGCTCAGTGCTCAGGGTGCTGGGTGCTCAGTACTCAGGGTGCTCGGTGCTCAGTACTCAGGGTTCTCAGTGCTCAGTGCTCAGGGTGCTGTGTGCTCAGTTCTCAGGGTGCTCAGTGCTCAGTACTCGGGGTGCTGGGTGCTCAGTACTCAGGGAGCTGGGTGCTTAGTACTCAGGGTGCTCAGTGCTCAGTACACAGGGTGCTGGGTCCTCAGTGCTCGGGGTGGTGGGTGCTCAGTGCTCAGTACTCAGGGTGCTGGGTGCTCAGTGCTCGGTGTGCTGAGTGCTCAGTACTCAGCGTGCTGGGTGCTCAGTACTCAGGGTGCTGGGTGCTCAGTGCTCAGGGTGCTGGGTGCTCAGTGCTCAGGGTGCTGGGTGCTCAGTGATCGGGGTGCTGGGTGCTCAGTACTCAGGGTGCTCTGTGCTCAGTACTCAGTGCTCGGGGTCCTGGGTGCTCCGTGCTCGGGGTGCTGGGTGCTCAGTGCTCTGGGTGCTTAGTGCTCAGTACTCAGGGTGCTGGGTGCTCAGTACTCAGGGTGCTGGGTGCTCATTCTCGGAGTGCTGGGTGCTCAGTGCTCGGGGTGCTGGGTGCTCAGTACTCAGGGTGCTGGGGGCTCAGTACTCAGGGTTCTGGGTGCTCAGTACTCAGGGTGCTCGGTTCTCAGTACTCAGGGTGTTGGGTGCTCATTCTCGGGGTGCTGAGTGCTCATTGCTCGGGGTGCTGGGTGCTCAGTACTCAGGGTGCTGGGGGCTCAGTACTCAGGGTGCTGGGGGCTCAGTACTCAGGGTGCTGGGTGCTCATTACTCAGGGTGATCTGTTCTCAGTACTCAGGTTGCTGGGTGCTCAGTGCTCAGGGTGCTGGGTGCTCAGTACTCGGGGTGCTCAGTGCTCAGTACTCAGGGTGCTGGGTGCTCAGTACTCAGGGTGCTGGGTGTTCAGTGCTCGGGGTGCTCGGTGCTCAGTACTCGGGGTGCTGGGTGCGCAGTACTCGGGGTGCTGGGTGCTCAGTCCTCTGGGTGCTGGGTGCTCAGTGCTCGGGGTGCTGGGTGCTCAGTGCTGAGGGTGCTGCTGGGTGCTCAGTACTCAGGGTGCTGGGTGCTCAGTGCTCAGGGTGCTGGGTGCTCAGTACTAAGGGTCCTGGGTGCTCAGTACTCAGGGTGCTCGGTGCTCAGTACTCAGGGTGCTGAGTGCTCAGTGCTCAGGGTGCTGGGTACTCAGTACTCAGGGTGCTGGGTGCTCAGTACTCACTGTGCTGGGTGCTCAGTGCTCAGGATGCTGGGTGCTCAGTGCTCAGGGTGCTGGGTGCTCAGTACTCAGGGTGCTGGGTGCTCAGTGCTCAGGGTGATCGGTGCTCAGTACTCAGGATGCTCAGTACTCAGGGTGCTGGGTGCTCAGTGCTCGGGGTGCTGGGTGCTCAGTACTCGGGGTGCTGGATGCTCTGTACTCAGGGTGCTGGGTGCTCAGTGCTCGGGGTCCTGGGTGCTCAGTGCTCAGGGTGATCGGTGCTCAGTACTCAGGGTGCTGGGTGCTCAGTGCTCAGGGTGCTGGGTGCTCTGTCCTCAGGGTGCTCAGTGCTCAGGGTGCTGGGTGCTCAGTGCTCGGGGTGCTCGGTGCTCAGTACTCAGGGTGCTGAGTGCTCAGTACTCAGGGTGCTGGGTGCTCAGTACTCATGGTGCTGGGTGCTCAGTACTCAGGGGGCTGGGTGCTCAGTGCTCAGGGTGCTGGGTGCTCAGTGCTCAGGGTGCTAGGTGCTCAGTGCTCGGGGTGCTGGGTGCTCAGTGCTCGGGGTGCTGGGTGCTCAGTGCTCAGTGCTCAGGGTGTTGGGTGCTCAGTGCTCAGTGCTCAGGGTGCTGGGTGCTCAGTACTCAGGGTGCTGGGTGCTCAGTACTCAGGGTGCTGGGTGCTCAGTGCTCAAGGTGCTGAGTGCTCAGTACTCTGGGTGTTGGGTGCTCAGTACTCAGGGTGCTGGGTGCTCAGTGCTCGGGGTGCTGGGTGCTCAGGACTCTGGGTGTTGGGTGCTCAGTACTCAGGGTGCTGGGTGCTCAGTACTCTGGGTGCTGGGTGCTCAGGACTCTGGGTGTTGGGTGCTCAGTACTCAGGGTGCTGGGTGCTCAGTGCTCGGGGTGCTGGGTGCTCAGTGCTCAGGGTGCTGTGTGCTCAGTATTCAGGGTGCTGTGTGCTCAGTGCTCGGGGTGCTCGGTGCTCAGTACTCAAGGTGCTGGGTGCTCAGTGCTCAGGGTGCTGGGTGCTCAGTCCTCGGGGTGCTCCGTGCTCAGTGCTCAGAGTGCTGGGTGCTCAGTACTCAGGGTGCTCGGTGCTCAGTACTCAGGGTTCTCAGTGCTCAGGGTGCTGGGTGCTCAGTGCTCAGTGTGCTCAGTGCTCAGTGCTCGGGGTGCTGGGTGCTCAGTGATCGGGGTGCTGGGTGCTCAGTACTCAGGGTGCTCAGTGCTCAGTACTCAGTGCTCGGGGTCCTGGGTGCTCCGTGCTCGGGGTGCTGGGTGCTCAGTTCTCTGGGTGCTTAGTGCTCAGTACTCAGGGTGCTGGGTGCTCAGTACTCAGGGTGCTGGGTGCTCATTCTCGGGGTGCTGGGTGCTCAGTGCTCGGGGTGCTGGGTGCTCAGTACTCAGGGTGCTGGGGGCTCAGTACTCAGGGTTCTGGGTGCTCAGTTCTCAGGGTGCTCGGTTCTCAGTACTCAGGGTGTTGGGTGCTCATTCTCGGGGTGCTGAGTGCTCAGTGCTCGGGGTGCTGGGTGCTCAGTACTCAGGGTGCTGGGGGCTCAGTACTCAGGGTGCTGGGGGCTCAGTACTCAGGGTGCTGGGTGCTCATTACTCAGGGTGATCTGTTCTCAGTACTCAGGTTGCTGGGTGCTCAGTGCTCGGGGTGCTGGGTGCTCAGTACTCGGGGTGCTCAGTGCTCAGTACTCAGGGTGCTGGGTGCTCAGTACTCAGGGTGCTGGGTGTTCAGTGCTCTGGGTGCTCGGTGCTCAGTACTCGGGGTGCTGGGTGCGCAGTACTCGGGGTGCTGGGTGCTCAGTGCTCTGGGTGCTGGGTGCTCAGTGCTCGGGGTGCTGGGTGCTCAGTGCTGAGGGTGGTGCTGGGTGCTCAGTACTCAGGGTGCTGGGTGCTCAGTGCTCAGGGTGCTGGGTGCTCAGTACTAAGGGTCCTGGGTGCTCAGTACTCAGGGTGCTCGGTGCTCTGTACTCAGGGTGCTGAGTGATCAGTGCTCAGGGTGCTGGGTACTCAGTACTCAGGGTGCTGGGTGCTCAGTACTCACTGTGCTGGGTGCTCAGTGCTCAGGGTGCTGGGTGCTCAGTGCTCAGCGTGCTGGGTGCTCAGTACTCAGGGTGCTGGGTGCTCAGTGCTCAGGGTGATCGGTGCTCAGTACTCAGAATGCTCAGTACTCAGGGTGCTGGGTGCTCAGTGCTCGGGGTGCTGGGTGCTCAGTACTCGGGGTGCTGGATGCTCTGTACTCAGGGTGCTGGGTGCTCAGTGCTCGGGGTCCTGGGTGCTCAGTGCTCAGGGTGATCGGTGCTCAGTACTCAGGGTGCTGGGTGCTCAGTTCTCAGGGTGCTGGGTGCTCTGTCCTCAGGGTGCTCAGTGCTCAGGGTGCTGGGTGCTCAGTGCTCGGGGTGCTCGGTGCTCAGTACTCAGGGTGCTGAGAGCTCAGTACTCAGGGTGCTGGGTGCTCAGTACTCATGGTGCTGGGTGCTCAGTACTCAGGGGGCTGGGTGCTCAGTGCTCAGGGTGCTGGGTGCTCAGTGCTCAGGGTGCTAGGTGCTCAGTGCTCGGGGTGCTGGGTGCTCAGTGCTCGGGGTGCTGTGTGCTCAGTGCTCAGGGTGCTGGGTGCTCAGTACTCAAGGTGCTGGGTGCTCAGTGCTCAGGGTGCTGGGTGCTCAGTCCTCGGGGTGCTCCGTGCTCAGTGCTCAGGGTGCTGGGTGCTCAGTACTCAGGGTGCTCGGTGCTCAGTACTCAGGGTTCTCAGTGCTCAGTGCTCAGGGTGCTGGGTGCTCAGTTCTCAGGGTGCTCAGTGCTCAGTACTCGGGGTGCTGGGTGCTCAGTACTCAGGGAGCTGGGTGCTTAGTACTCAGGGTGCTCAGTGCTCAGTACACAGGGTGCTGGGTCCTCAGTGCTCGGGGTGGTGGGTGCTCAGTGCTCAGTACTCAGGGTGCTGGGTGCTCAGTGCTCGGTGTGCTGAGTGCTCAGTACTCAGCGTGCTGGGTGCTCAGTACTCAGGGTGCTGGGTGCTCAGTGCTCAGGGTGCTGGGTGCTCCGTGCTCAGGGTGCTGGGTGCTCAGTGATCGTGGTGCTGGGTGCTCAGTACTCAGGGTGCTCTGTGCTCAGTACTCAGTGCTCGGGGTCCTGGGTGCTCCGTGCTCGGGGTGCTGGGTGCTCAGTGCTCTGGGTGCTTAGTGCTCAGTACTCAGGGTGCTGGGTGCTCAGTACTCAGGGTGCTGGGTGCTCATTCTCGGAGTGCTGGGTGCTCAGTGCTCGGGGTGCTGGGTGCTCAGTACTCAGGGTGCTGGGGGCTCAGTACTCAGGGTTCTGGGTGCTCAGTACTCAGGGTGCTCGGTTCTCAGTACTCAGGGTGTTGGGTGCTCATTCTCGGGGTGCTGAGTGCTCATTGCTCGGGGTGCTGGGTGCTCAGTACTCAGGGTGCTGGGGGCTCAGTACTCAGGGTGCTGGGGGCTCAGTACTCAGGGTGCTGGGTGCTCATTACTCAGGGTGATCTGTTCTCAGTACTCAGGTTGTTGGGTGCTCAGTGCTCAGGGTGCTGGGTGCTCAGTACTCGGGGTGCTCAGTGCTCAGTACTCAGTGTGCTGGGTGCTCAGTACTCAGGGTGCTGGGTGTTCAGTGCTCGGGGTGCTCGGTGCTCAGTACTCGGGGTGCTGGGTTCGCAGTACTCGGGGTGCTGGGTGCTCAGTGCTCTGGGTGCTGGGTGCTCAGTGCTCGGGGTGCTGGGTGCTCAGTGCTGAGGGTGCTGCTGGGTGCTCAGTACTCAGGGTGCTGGGTGCTCAGTGCTCAGGGTGCTGGGTGCTCAGTACTAAGGGTCCTGGGTGCTCAGTACTCAGGGTGCTCGGTGCTCAGTACTCAGGGTGCTGAGTGCTCAGTGCTCAGGGTGCTGGGTACTCAGTACTCAGGGTGCTGGGTGCTCAGTACTCACTGTGCTGGGTGCTCAGTGCTCAGGGTGCTGGGTGCTCAGTGCTCAGGGTGCTGGGTGCTCAGTACTCAGGGTGCTGGGTGCTCAGTGCTCAGGGTGATCGGTGCTCAGTACTCAGGATGCTCAGTACTCAGGGTGCTGGGTGCTCAGTGCTCGGGGTGCTGGGTGCTCAGTACTCGGGGTGCTGGATGCTCTGTACTCAGGGTGCTGGGTGCTCAGTGCTCGGGGTCCTGGGTGCTCAGTGCTCAGGGTGATCGGTGCTCAGTACTCAGGGTGCTGGGTGCTCAGTGCTCAGGGTGCTGGGTGCTCTGTCCTCAGGGTGCTCAGTGCTCAGGGTGCTGGGTGCTCAGTGCTCGGGGTGCTCGGTGCTCAGTACTCAGGGTGCTGAGTGCTCAGTACTCAGGGTGCTGGGTGCTCAGTACTCATGGTGCTGGGTGCTCAGTACTCAGGGGGCTGGCTGCTCAGTGCTCAGGGTGCTGGGTGCTCAGTGCTCAGGGTGCTAGGTGCTCAGTGCTCGGGGTGCTGGGTGCTCAGTGCTCGGGGTGCTGGGTGCTCAGTGCTCAGTGCTCAGGGTGTTGGGTGCTCAGTGCTCAGTGCTCAGGGTGCTGGGTGCTCAGTACTCAGGGTGCTGGGTGCTCAGTACTCAGGGTGCTGGGTGCTCAGTGCTCAAGGTGCTGAGTGCTCAGTACTCTGGGTGTTGGGTGCTCAGTACTCAGGGTGCTGGGTGCTCAGTGCTCGGGGTGCTGGGTGCTCAGGACTCTGGGTGTTGGGTGCTCAGTACTCAGGGTGCTGGGTGCTCAGTACTCTGGGTGCTGGGTGCTCAGGACTCTGGGTGTTGGGTGCTCAGTACTCAGGGTGCTGGGTGCTCAGTGCTCGGGGTGCTGGGTGCTCAGTGCTCAGGGTGCTGTGTGCTCAGTATTCAGGGTGCTGGGTGCTCAGTGCTCGGGGTGCTCGGTGCTCAGTACTCAAGGTGCTGGGTGCTCAGTGCTCAGGGTGCTGGGTGCTCAGTCCTCGGGGTGCTCCGTGCTCAGTGCTCAGAGTGCTGGGTGCTCAGTACTCAGGGTGCTCGGTGCTCAGTACTCAGGGTTCTCAGTGCTCAGGGTGCTGGGTGCTCAGTACTCAGGGTGCTCAGTGCTCAGTACTCGGGGTGCTGGGTGCTCAGTACTCAGGGTGCTCAGTGCTCAGTACTCAGGGTGCTGGGTGCTCAGTGCTCAGTGTGCTCAGTGCTCAGTGCTCGGGGTGCTGGGTGCTCAGTGCTCGGGGCGCTGGGTGCTCAGTGCTCGAGGTGCTGGTTGCTCAGTACTCAGGGTTCTGTGTGCTCAGTGCTCAGTACTCAGCGTGCTGGGTGCTCAGTGCTCAGAGTGTTGGGTGCTCAGTGCTCAGGGTGCTCTGTGCTCAGTACTCAGGGTGCTGGGTGCTCAGTGCTCGGGGTGCTGCGTGCTCAGTGCTCAGGGTGCTGGGTGCTCTGTGCTCAGGGTGCTGGGTGCTCAGTACTCAGGGTGCTGGGTGCTCAGTGCTCGGGGTGCTCGGTGCTCAGTACTCAAGGTGCTGGGTGCTCAGTGCTCAGGGTGCCGGGTGCTCAGTCCTCAGGGTGCTCCGTGCTCAGTGATCAGGGTGCAGGGTGCTCAGTACTCAGGGTGCTCGGTGCTCAGTACTCAGGGTCCTCAGTGCTCATTACTCAGGGTGCTGGGTGCTCAGTGCTCAGGGTGCTGGGTGCTCAGTACTCAGGGTGCTCAGTGCTCAGTACTCGGAGTGCTTGGTGCTCAGTACTCAGGGTGCTCAGTGCTCAGTACTCGGGGTGCTCTTTGCTCAGTGCTCAGGGTGCTCAGTGCTCAGTGCTCGGAGTGCTGGGAGCTCAGTGCTCGGGGCGCTGGGTGCTCAGTGATCGGGGTGCTGGGTGCTCAGTACTCAGGGTGCTCAGTGCTCGGGGAGCTCGGTGCTCAGTACTCAGGGTGCTGGGTGCTCAGTACTCAGTGCTCGGGGTCCTGGGTGCTCCGTGCTCTGGGTGCTGGGCGCTCAGTGCTCTGGGTGTTTAGTGCTCAGTACTCAGGGTGCTGGGTGCTCAGTACTCAGGGTGCTGGGTGCTCATTCTCGGGGTGCTGGGTGCTCCGTGCTCGGGGTGCTGGGTGCTCATTGCTCAGGGTGCTGGGTGCTCAGTGCTCAGGGTGCTGGGTGCTCAGTACTCAGGGTGCTGGGTGCTCAGTACTCAGGGTGCTGTGTGCTCAGTGATCGGGGTGCTGGGTGCTCAGTACTCAGGGTGCTCAGTGCTCGGGGAGCTCTGTGCTCAGTACTCAGGGTGCTGGGTGCTCAGTACTCAGTGCTCAGGGTCCTGGGTGCTCCGTGCTCGGGTTGCTGGGTGCTCAGTGCTCTGGGTGCTTAGTGCTCAGTACTCAGGGTGCTGGGTGCTCAGTACTCAGGGTGCTGGGTGCTCATTCTCGGGGTGCTGGGTGCTCAGTGCTCGGGGTGCTGGGTGCTCAGTACTCAGGGTGCTGGGGGCTCAGTACTCAGGGTGCTGGGTGCTCAGTACTCAGGGTGCTGGGTGCTCAGTACTCAGGGTGCTGGGTGCTCAGTACTCTGGGTGTTGGGTGCTCAGTACACAGGGTGCTGGGTGCTCCGTGCTCGGGGTGCTGGGTGCTCATTGCTCAGGGTGCTGGGTGCTGAGTGCTCAGGGTGCTGGGTGCTCAGTACTCAGGGTGCTGGGTGCTCAGTACTCAGGGTGCTGGGTGCTCAGTGATCGGGGTGCTGGGTGCTCAGTACTCAGGGTGCTCAGTGCTCGGGGAGCTCTGTGCTCAGTACTCAGGGTGCTGGGTGCTCAGTACTCAGTGCTTGGGGTCCTGGGTGCTCCGTGCTCGGGGTGCTGGGGGCTCAGTGCTCTGGGTGCTTAGTGCTCAGTACTCAGGGTGCTGGGTGCTCAGTACTCAGGGTGCTGGGTGCTCATTCTCGGGGTTCTGGGTGCTCAGTGCTCGGGGTGCTTGGTGCTCAGTACTCAGGTTGCTGGGGGCTCAGTACTCAGGGTGCTGGGTGCTCAGTACTCAGGGTGCTCGGTTCTCAGTATTCAGGGTGCTGGGTGCTCATTCTCGGGGTGCTGGGTGCTCAGTGCTCGGGGTGCTGGGTGCTCAGTACTCAGGGCGCTGGGGGCTCAGTACTCAGGGTGCTGGGTGCTCAGTACTCAGGGTGCTCGGTTCTCAGTATTCAGGGTGCTGGGTGCTCAGTGCTCAGGGTGCTGGGTGCTCAGTGCTCGGGTTGCTGGGTGCTCAGTGCTGAGGGTGGTGCTGGGTGCTCAGTACTCAGGGTGCTGGGTGCTCAGTGCTCAGGGTGCTGGGTACTCAGTACTCAGGGTGCTGTTTGCTCAGTGCTCAGGGTGCTTGGTGCTCAGTGCTCAGGGTGCTGGGTGCTCAGTACTCAGGGTGCTGGGTGCTCAGTGCTCAGGGTGATCGGTGCTCCGTACTCAGGGTGCTCAGTACTCAGGGTGCTGGCTGCTCAGTGCTCGCTGTGCTGGGTGCTCAGTACTCAGGGAGCTGGGTGCTCTGTACTCAGGGTGCTGGGTGCTCAGTGCTCGGGGTCCTGGGTGCTCAGTGCTCAGGGTGATCGGTGCTCAGTACTCATGGTGCTGGGTGCTCAGTGCTCAGGGTGCTGGGTACTCAGTCCTCAGGGTGCTCAGTGCTCAGGGTGCTGGGTGCTCAGTGCTCGGGGTGCTCGGTGCTCAGTACTCAGGGTGCTGAGTGCTCAGTACTCAGGGTGCTGGGTGCTCAGTTCTCATGGTGCTGGGTGCTCAGTACTCAGGGGGCTGGGTGCTCAGTGCTCAGGGTGCTGGGTGCTCAGTGCTCAGGGTGCTGGGTGCTCAGTGCTCGGGGTGCTGGGTGCTCAGTGCTCGGGGTGCTGGGTGCTCAGTGCTCAGTGCTCAGTTTGTTGGGTGCTCAGTGCTCAGTGCTCAGGGTGCTGGGTGCTCAGTACTCAGGGTCCTGGGTGCTCAGTACTCAGGGTGCTGGGTGCTCAGTGCTCAGGGTGCTGGGTGCTCAGGACTCTGGGTGTTGGGTGCTCAGTACTCAGGGTGCTGGGTGCTCAGTGCTCGGGGTGCTGGGTGCTCAGTGCTCGGGGTGCTGGGTGCTCAGTGCTCAGGGTGCTGGGTGCTCAGTATTCAGGGTGCTGGGTGCTCAGTGCTCGGGGTGCTCGGTGCTCAGTACTCAAGGTGCTGGGTGCTCAGTGCTCAGGGTGCTGGGTGCTCAGTCCTCGTGGTGCTCCGTGCTCAGTGCTCAGAGTGCTGGGTGCTCAGTACTCAGGGTGCTCGGTGCTCAGTACTCAGGGTTCTCAGTGCTCAGGGTGCTGGGTGCTCAGTACTCAGGGTGCTCAGTGCTCAGTACTCGGGGTGCTGGGTGCTCAGTACTCAGGGTGCTCAGTGCTCAGTACTCAGGGTGCTGGGTGCTCAGTGCTCAGTGTGCTCAGTGCTCAGTGCTCGGGGTGCTGGGTGCTCAGTGCTCGGGGCGCTGGGTGCTCAGTGCTCGAGGAGCTGGATGCTCAGTACTCAGGGTGCTGTGTGCTCAGTGCTCAGTACTCAGCGTGCTGGGTGCTCAGTGCTCAGAGTGTTGGGTGCTCAGTGCTCAGGGTGCTCTGTGCTCAGTACTCAGGGTGCTGGGTGCTCAGTGCTCGGGGTGCTGCGTGCTCAGTGCTCAGGGTGCTTGGTGCTCTGTGCTCAGGGTGCTGGGTGCTCAGTACTCAGGGTGCTGGGTGCTCAGTGCTCGGGGTGCTCGGTGCTCAGTACTCAAGGTGCTGGGTGCTCAGTGCTCAGGGTGCCGGGTGCTCAGTCCTCGGGGTGCTCCGTGCTCAGTGATCAGGGTGCTGGGTGCTCAGTACTCAGGGTGCTCGGGGCTCAGTACTCAGGGTTCTCAGTGCTCATTACTCAGGGTGCTGGGTGCTAAGTGCTCAGGGTGCTGGGTGCTCAGTACTCAGGGTGTTCAGTGCTCAGTACTCGGAGTGCTTGGTGCTCAGTACTCAGGGTGCTCAGTGCTCAGTACTCGGGGTGCTGTTTGCTCAGTGCTCAGGGTGCTCAGTGCTCAGTGCTCGGGGTGCTGGGTGCTCAGTGCTCGGGGCGCTGGGTGCTCAGTGCTCGGGGTGCTGGGTGCTCAGTACTCGGGGTGCTGGGTGCTCAGTACTCAGGGTGCTCAGTGCTCAGTACTCAGTGCTCAGGGTGCTCAGTGCTCAGTGCTCGGGGCGCTGGGTGCTCAGTGCTCGGGGCGCTGGGTGCTCAGTGCTCGGGGTGCTGGGTGCTCAGTACTCGGGGTGCTGGGTGCTCAGTACTCTGGGTGTTGGGTGCTCAGTACTCAGGGTGCTGGGTGCTACGTGCTCGGGGTGCTGGGTGCTCAGTACTCAGGGTGCTGGGTGCTCAGTACTCAGGGTGCTGGGTGCTTAGTGCTCGAGGTGCTCGGTGCTCAGTACTCAAGGTGCTGGGTGCTCAGTTCTCAGGGTGCTGGGTGCTCAGTCCTCGGGGTGCTCCATGCTCAGGGTGCTGGGTGCTCAGTGCTCAGGGTGCTGGGTGCTCAGTGCTCGGGGTGCTGGGTGCTGAGTGCTCAGGGTGCTGGCTGCTCAGTGCTCTGGGTGTTCCGTGCTCAGTGCTCAGGGTCCTGGGTGCTCAGTACTCAGGGTGCTGGGTGCTTAGTACTCAGGGTGCTCAGTGCTCAGTACACAGGGTGCTGGGTGCTCAGTGCTCGGGGTGCTGGGTGCTCAGTGCTCAGTACTCAGGGTGCTGGGTGCTCAGTGCTCGGGGTGCTGGGTGCTCAGTACTCAGCGTGCTGGGTGCTCAGTACTCAGGGTGCTGGGTGCTCAGTGCTCAGGGTGCTGGGTGCTCAGTGCTCAGGGTGCTGGGTGCTCAGTGATCGGGGTGCTGGGTGCTCAGTACTCAGGGTGCTCAGTGCTCGGGGAGCTCGGTGCTCAGTACTCAGGGTGCAGGGTGCTCAGTACTCAGTGCTCGGGGTCCTGGGTGCTCCGTGCTCGGGGTGCTGGGCGCTCAGTGCTCGGGGTGCTTAGTGCTCAGTACTCAGGGTGCTGGGTGCTCAGTACTCAGGGTGCTGGGTGCTCATTCTCGGGGTGCTGGGTGCTCAGTGCTCGGGGTGCTGGGTGCTCAGTACTCAGTGTGCTGGGGGCTCATTATCGGGGTGCTGGGTGCTCAGTGCTCGGGGTGCTGGGTGCTCAGTGCTCGGGGTGCTGGGTGCTCAGTACTCAGGGTGCTGGGTGCTCATTATCGGGGTGCTGGGTGCTCAGTGCTCGGGGTGCTGGGTGCTCAGTACTAGGGGTGCTCAGTGATCAGTACTCAGGGTGCTGGGTGCTCAGTACTCAGGGTGCTGGGTGTTCAGTGCTCGGGGTGCTCGGTGCTCAGTACTCGGGGTGCTGGGTGCTCAGTACTCGGGGTGCTGGGTGCTCAGTGCTCAGGGTGCTGGGTGCTCAGTGCTCGGGGTCCTGGGTGCTCAGTGCCCAGGGTGATCGGTGCTCAGTACTCAGGGTGCTGGGTGCTCAGTGCTCAGGGTGCTGGGTGCGCAGTCCTCAGGGTGCTCAGTGCTCAGGGTGCTGGGTGCTCAGTGCTCGGGGTGCTCGGTGCTCAGTACTCAGGGTGCTGAGTGCTCAGTACTCAGGGTGCTGGGTGCTCAGTACTCATGGTGCTGGGTGCTCAGTACTCAGGGGGCTGGGTGCTCAGTGCTCAGGGTGCTGGGTGCTCAGTGCTCAGGGTGCTGGGTGCTCAGTGCTCGGGGTGCTGGGTGCTCAGTGCTCGGGGTGCTGGGTGCTCAGTGCTCAGGGTGTTGGGTGCTCAGTGCTCATTGTGCTGGGTGCTCAGTACTCAGGGTGCTGGGTGCTCAGTACTCAGGGTGCTGGGTGCTCAGTGCTCAGGGTGCTGGGTGCTCAGTACTCTGGTTGTTGGGTGCTCAGTACTCAGGGTGCTGGGTGCTCAGTGCTCAGGGTGCTGGGTGATCAGTGCTCAGGGTGCTGGGTGCTCAGTGATCGGGGTGCTGGGTGCTCAGTACTCAGGGTGCTCAGTGCTCGGGGAGCTCGGTGCTCAGTACTCAGGTTGCTGGGTGCTCAGTACTCAGTGCTCGGGGTCCTGGGTGCTCCGTGCTCGGGGTGCTGGGTGCTCAGTGCTCTGGGTGCTTAGTGCTCAGTACTCAGGGTGCTGGGTGCTCAGTACTCACGGTGCTGGGTGCTCATTCTCCGGGTGCTGGGTGCTCAGTGCTCGGGGTGCTGGGTGCTCAGTACTCAGGGTGCTGGGGGCTCAGTACTCAGGGTGCTGGGTGCTCAGTACTCAGGGTGCTCGGATCTCAGTATTCAGGGTGCTGGGTGCTCATTCTCGGGGTGCTGGGTGCTCAGTGCTCGGGGTGCTGGGTGCTCAGTACTCAGGGTGCTGGGGGCTCAGTACTCAGGGTGCTGGGTGCTCAGTACTCAGGGTGATCTCTTCTCAGTACTCAGGTTGCTGGGTGCTCAGTGCTCGGGGTGATGGGTGCTCAGTACTCGGGGTGCTCAGTGCTCAGTACTCAGGGTGCTGGGTGCTCAGTACTCAGGGTGCTGGGTGCTCAGTACTCGGGGTGCTGGGTGCTCCTTGCTCGGGGTGCTGGGTGCTCAGTGCTGAGGGTGGTGCTGGGTGCTCAGTACTCAGGGTGCTGGGTGCTCAGTGCTCAGGGTGCTGGGTGCTCAGTACTAAGCGTCCTGGGTGCTCAGTATTCAGGGTGCTCGGTGCTCAGTACTCAGGGTGCTGGGTGCTCAGTGCTCAGGGTGCTGGGTACTCAGTACTCAGGGGGCTGGGTGCTCAGTACTCAGGGTGCTGGGTGCTCAGTGCTCAGGGTGCTTGGTGCTCAGTGCTCAGGGTGCTGGGTGCTCAGTACACAGCGTGCTGGGTGCTCAGTACTCAGGGTGCTGGGTGCTCAGTACTCAGGGTGATCTCTTCTCAGTACTCAGGTTGCTGGGTGCTCAGTGCTCGGGGTGATGGGTGCTCAGTACTCGGGGTGCTCAGTGCTCAGTACTCAGGGTGCTGGGTGCTCAGTACTCAGGGTGCTGGGTGCTCAGTACTCGGGGTGCTGGGTGCTCCTTGCTCGGGGTGCTGGGTGCTCAGTGCTGAGGGTGGTGCTGGGTGCTCAGTACTCAGGGTGCTGGGTGCTCAGTGCTCAGGGTGCTGGGTGCTCAGTACTAAGCGTCCTGGGTGCTCAGTATTCAGGGTGCTCGGTGCTCAGTACTCAGGGTGCTGGGTGCTCAGTGCTCAGGGTGCTGGGTACTCAGTACTCAGGGGGCTGGGTGCTCAGTACTCAGGGTGCTGGGTGCTCAGTGCTCAGGGTGCTTGGTGCTCAGTGCTCAGGGTGCTGGGTGCTCAGTACACAGCGTGCTGGGTGCTCAGTGCTCAGGGTGATCGGTGCTCAGTACTCAGGGTGCTCAGTACTCAGGGTACTGGCTGCTCAGTGCTCGGGGTGCTGGGTGCTCAGTACTCGGGGTGCTGGGTGCTCTGTACTCAGGGTGCTGGGTGCTCAATGCTCGGGGTCCTGGGTGCTCAGTGCTCAGGGTGATCGGTGCTCAGTACTCAGGGTGCTGGGTGCTCAGTGCTCAGGGTGCTGGGTACTCAGTCCTAAGGGTGCTCAGTGCTCAGGGTGCTGGGTGCTCAGTGCTCGGGGTGCTCGGTGCTCAGTGCTCAGGGTGCTGAGTGCTCAGTACTCAGGGTGCTGGGTGCTCAGTACTCATGGTGCTGGGTGCTCAGTACTCAGGGTGCTGGGTGCTCAGTGCTCAGGGTGCTGGGTGCTCAGTGCGCGGGGTGCTGGGTGCTCAGTGCTCGGGGTGCTGGGTGCTCAGTGCTCAGTGCTCTGGGTGTTGGGTGCTCAGTGCTCAGTGCTCAGGGTGCTGGGTGCTCAGTACTCAGGATGCTGGGTGCTCAGTACACAAGGTGCTGGGTGCTCAGTGCTCAGGGTGCTGGGTGCTCAGGACTCTGGGTGTTGGGTGCTCAGTACTCAGGGTGCTGGGTGCTCAGTGCTCGGGGTGCTGGGTGCTCAGTGCTCGGGGTGCTGGGTGCTCAGTGCTCAGGATGCTGGGTGCTCAGTATTCAGCGTGCTGGGTGCTCAGTTCTCGGGGTGCTCGGTGCTCAGTACTCAAGGTGCTGGGTGCTCAGTGCTCAGGGTGCTGGGTGCCCAGTCCTCGGGGTGCTCCGTTCTCAGTGCTCAGGGTGCTGGGTGCTCAGTACTCAGGGTGCTCAGTGCTCAGTACTCAGGGTGCTGGGTGCTCAGTACTCAGGGTGCTGGGTGCTCAGTGCTCGGGGTGCTGGGTGCTCAGTGCTCGGGGTGCTGGGTGCTCAGTGCTGAGGGTGGTGCTGGGTGCTCAGTACTCAGGGTGCCGGGTGCTCAGTGCTCAGGGTGCTGGGTGCTCAGTACTAAGGCTCCTGGGTGCTCAGTATTCAGGGTGCTCGTTGCTCAGTACTCAGGGTGCTGGGTGCTCAGTGCTCAGGGTGCTGGGTACTCAGTACTCAGGGTGCTGGGTGCTCAGTACTCAGGGTGCTGGGTGCTCAGTGCTCAGGGTGCTTGGTGCTCAGTGCTCAGGGTGCTGGGTGCTCAGTACTCAGGGTGCTGGGTGCTCAGTGCTCAGGGTGCTGGGTGCTCAGTGCTCGGGGTCCTGGGTGCTCAGTGCTCAGGGTGCTGTGTGCTCAGTACTCAGGGTGCTGGGTGCTCAGTGCTCAGGGTGCTGGGTACTCAGTCCTCAGGGTGCTCAGTGCTCAGGGTGCTGGGTGCTCAGTGCTCGGGGTGCTCGGTGCTCAGTACTCAGGGTGCTGAGTGCTCAGTACTCAGGGTGCTGGGTGCTCAGTACTCATGGTGCTGGGTGCTCAGTACTCAGGGTGCTGGGTGCTCAGTGCTCAGGGTGCTGGGTGCTCAGTGCGCGGGGTGCTGGGTGCTCAGTGCTCGGGGTGCTGGGTGCTCAGTGCTCAGTGCTCAGGGTGTTGGGTGCTCAGTGCTCAGTGCTCAGGGTGCTGGGTGCTCAGTACTCAGGGTGCTGGGTGCTCAGTACTCAGGGTGCTGGGTGCTCAGTGCTCAGGGTGCTGGGTGCTCAGGACTCTGGGTGTTGGGTGCTCAGTACTCAGGGTGCTGGGTGCTCAGTGCTCGGGGTGCTGGGTGCTCAGTGCTCGGGGTGCTTGGTGCTCTGTGCTCAGGGTGCTGGGTGCTCAGTATTCAGCGTGCTCGGTGCTCAGTTCTCGGGGTGCTCGGTGCTCAGTACTCAAGGTGCTGGGTGCTCAGTACTCAGGGTGCTGGGTGCTCAGTCCTCGGGGTGCTACGTGCTCAGTGCTCAGGGTGCTGGGTGCTCAGTAGTCAGGGTGCTCGGTGCTCAGTACTCAGGGTTCTCAGTGATCAGGGTGCTGGGTACTCAGTACTCAGGGTGCTCAGTGCTCAGTACTCGGGGTGCTGGGTGCTCAGTACTCAGGGTGCTCAGTGCTCAGTACTCGGGGTGCTGGGTGCTCAGTGCTCAGTGTGCTCAGTGCTCAGTGCTCATGGTGCTGTGTGCTCAGTGCTCGGGGCGCTGGGTGCTCAGTGCTCGAGGTTCTGGTTGCTCAGTACTCAGGGTGCTGTGTGCTCAGTGCTCAGTACTCAGCGTGCTGGGTGCTCAGTGCTCAGAGTGTTGGGTGCTCAGTCCTCAGGGTGCTGGGTGCTCAGTGCTCAGTGCTCAGGGTGCTCAGTGCTCAGGGTGCTCAGTGCTCAGGGTGCTGGGTGCTCAGGGTGCTGGGTGCTCAGTGCTCGGGGTGCTGGGTGCTCAGTGCTCAGTGCTCAGGGTGTTGGGTGCTCAGTGCTCAGTGCTCAGGGTGCTGGGTGTTCAGTACTCAGGGTGCTCGGTGCTCAGTGCTCAGGGTGCTGGGTGCTCAGTACTCAGGGTTCTGGGTGCTCAGTGCTCGGGGTGCTGGGTGCTCAGTGCTCAGGGTGATCAGTGCTCAGTACTAAGGGTGCTGGGTGCTCAGTGCTCAGGGTGCTGGGTGCTCAGTCCTCAGGGTGCTCAGTACTCAGGGTGCTGGGTGCTCAGTGCTCAGGGTGATGGGTGCTCAGTACTCAGGGTGCTGGGTGCTCAGTACTCAGGGTGCTGGGTGCTCAGTACTCAGGGTGCTGGGTGCTCAGTGCTCGGGGTGCTGGGTGCTCAGTGCTCAGGGTGATCGGTGCTCAGTGCTCAGGGTGCTGGGTGCTCAGTCCTCCGGGTGCTCAGTGCTCAGGGTGCTGGGTGCTCAGTGCTCGGGGTCCTCGGTGCTCAGTACTCAGGGTGCTGATTGCTCAGTACTCAGGGTGCTGGGTGCTCAGTACTCATGGTGCAGGGTGCTCAGTACTCAGGGTGCTGGGTGCTCAGTGCTCAGGGTGCTGGGTGCTCAGTGCGCGGTGTGCTGGGTGCTCAGTGCTCAGTGCTCAGGGTGTTGGGTGCTCAGTGCTCAGTGCTCAGGGTGCTGGGTGCTCAGTACTCAGGGTGCTGGGTGCTCAGTACTCAGGGTGCTGGGTGATCAGTGCTCAGGGTGCTGGGTGCTCAGGACTCTGGGTGTTGGGTGCTCAGTACTCAGGGTGCTGGGTGCTCAGTGCTCGGGGTGCTGGGTGCTCAGTGCTCGGGGTGCTGGGTGCTCAGTGCTCAGGGTGCTGGGTGCTCAGTATTCAGCGTGCTGGGTGCTCAGTGCTCGGGGTACTCGGTGCTCAGTACTCAAGGTGCTGGGTGCTCAGTGCTCAGGGTGCTGGGTGCTCACTCCTCGGGGTGCTCCGTGCTCAGTGCTCGGGGTGCTGGGTGCTCAGTGCTCGGGGTGCTGGGTGCTCAGTGCTCAGGGTGCTGGGTGATCAGTATTCAGCGTGCTGGGTGCTCAGTTCTCGGGGTGCTCGGTGCTCAGTACTCAAGGTGCTGGGTGCTCAGTGCTCAGGGTGCTGGGTGCCCAGTCCTCGGGGTGCTCCGTTCTCAGTGCTCAGGGTGCTGGGTGCTCAGTACCCAGGGTGCTCAGTGCTCAGTACTCAGGGTGCTGGGTGCTCAGTACTCAGGGTGCTGGGTGCTCAGTGCTCGGGGTGCTGGGTGCTCAGTGCTGAGGGTGGTGCTGGGTGCTCAGTACTCAGGGTGCTGGGTGCTCAGTGCTCAGGGTGCTGGGTGCTCAGTACTAAGGTTCCTGGGTACTAAGTATTCAGGGTGCTCGGTGCTCAGTACTCAGGGTGCTGGGTGCTCAGTGCCCAGGGTGCTGGGTACTCAGTACTCAGGGTGCTGGGTGCTCAGTACTCAGGGTGCTGGGTGCTCAGTGCTCAGGGTGCTTGGTGCTCAGTGCTCAGGGTGCTGGGTGCTCAGTACTCAGGGTGCTGGGTGCTCAGTGCTCAGGGTGCTGGGTGCTCAGTGCTCGGGGTCCTGGGTGCTCAGTGCTCAGGGTGCTGGGTGCTCAGTACTCAGGGTGCTGGGTGCTCAGTGCTCAGGGTGCTGGGTACTCAGTCCTCAGGGTGCTCAGTGCTCAGGGTGCTGGGTGCTCAGTACTCAGGGTGCTGGGTGCTCAGTACTCAGGGTGCTGGGTGCTCAGTGCTCGGGGTGATGGGTGCTCAGTACTCAGGGTGCTGGGTGCTCAGTACTCGGGGTGCTGGGTGCTCAGTACTCAGGGTGCTGGGTGCTCAGTGCTCGGGGTGCTGGGTGCTCAGTGCTCAGGGTGATCGGTGCTCAGTGCTCAGGGTGCTGGGTGCTCAGTCCTCCGGGTGCTCAGTGCTCAGGGTGCTGGGTGCTCAGTGCTCGGGGTCCTCGGTGCTCAGTACTCAGGGTGCTGATTGCTCAGTACTCAGGGTGCTGGGTGCTCAGTACTCATGGTGCAGGGTGCTCAGTACTCAGGGTGCTGGGTGCTCAGTGCTCAGGGTGCTGGGTGCTCAGTGCGCGGTGTGCTGGGTGCTCAGTGCTCAGTGCTCAGGGTGTTGGGTGCTCAGTGCTCAGTGCTCAGGGTGCTGGGTGCTCAGTACTCAGGGTGCTGGGTGCTCAGTACTCAGGGTGCTGGGTGATCAGTGCTCAGGGTGCTGGGTGCTCAGGACTCTGGGTGTTGGGTGCTCAGTACTCAGGGTGCTGGGTGCTCAGTGCTCGGGGTGCTGGGTGCTCAGTGCTCGGGGTGCTGGGTGCTCAGTGCTCAGGGTGCTGGGTGCTCAGTATTCAGCGTGCTGGGTGCTCAGTGCTCGGGGTGCTCGGTGCTCAGTACTCAAGGTGCTGGGTGCTCAGTGCTCAGGGTGCTGGGTGCTCACTCCTCGGGGTGCTCCGTGCTCAGTGCTCGGGGGGCTGGGTGCTCAGTGCTCGGGGTGCTGGGTGCTCAGTGCTCAGGGTGCTGGGTGATCAGTATTCAGCGTGCTGGGTGCTCAGTTCTCGGGGTGCTCGGTGCTCAGTACTCAAGGTGCTGGGTGCTCAGTGCTCAGGGTGCTGGGTGCCCAGTCCTCGGGGTGCTCCGTTCTCAGTGCTCAGGGTGCTGGGTGCTCAGTACTCAGGGTGCTCAGTGCTCAGTACTCAGGGTGCTGGGTGCTCAGTACTCAGGGTGCTGGGTGCTCAGTGCTCGGGGTACTGGGTGCTCAGTGCTGAGGGTGGTGCTGGGTGCTCAGTACTCAGGGTGCTGGGTGCTCAGTGCTCAGGGTGCTGGGTGCTCAGTACTAAGGTTCCTGGGTACTAAGTATTCAGGGTGCTCGGTGCTCAGTACTCAGGGTGCTGGGTGCTCAGTGCCCAGGGTGCTGGGTACACAGTACTCAGGGTGCTGGGTGCTCAGTACTCAGGGTGCTGGGTGCTCAGTGCTCAGGGTGCTTGGTGCTCAGTGCTCAGGGTGCT
This sequence comes from Microtus oregoni, assembly GCF_018167655.1. Classification (NCBI taxonomy): domain Eukaryota; kingdom Metazoa; phylum Chordata; class Mammalia; order Rodentia; family Cricetidae; genus Microtus; species Microtus oregoni. The sequence continues at coordinate 309,631 of NW_024543329.1, forward strand.
GGGTGCTCAGTACTCAGGGTGCTGGGTGCTCAGTGCTCAGGGTGCTGGGTGCTCAGTGCTCGGGGTCCTGGGTGCTCAGTGCTCAGGGTGCTGGGTGCTCAGTACTCAGGGTGCTGGGTGCTCAGTGCTCAGGGTGCTGGGTACTCAGTCCTCAGGGTGCTCAGTGCTCAGGGTGCTGGGTGCTCAGTACTCAGGGTGCTGGGTGCTCAGTACTCGGGGTGCTGGGTGCTCCTTGCTCGGGGTGCTGGGTGCTCAGTGCTGAGGGTGGTGCTGGGTGCTCAGTACTCAGGGTGCTGGGTGCTCAGTGCTCAGGGTGCTGGGTGCTCAGTACTAAGCGTCCTGGGTGCTCAGTATTCAGGGTGCTCGGTGCTCAGTACTCAGGGTGCTGGGTGCTCAGTGCTCAGGGTGCTGGGTACTCAGTACTCAGGGGGCTGGGTGCTCAGTACTCAGCGTGCTGGGTGCTCAGTGCTCAGGGTGATCGTTGCTCAGTACTCAGGGTGCTCAGTACTCAGGGTACTGGCTGCTCAGTGCTCAGGGTGCTGGGTGCTCAGTACTCGGGGTGCTGGGTGCTCTGTACTCAGGGTGCTGGGTGCTCAATGCTCGGGGTCCTGGGTGCTCAGTGCTCAGGGTGATCGGTGCTCAGTACTCAGGGTGCTGGGTGCTCAGTGCTCAGGGTGCTGGGTACTCAGTCCTCAGGGTGCTCAGTGCTCAGGGTGCTGGGTGCTCAGTGCTTGGGGTGCTCGGTGCTCAGTACTCAGGGTGCTGAGTGCTCAGTACTCAGGGTGCTGGGTGCTCAGTACTCAGGGTGCTGGGTGCTCAGTACTCAGGGTGCTGGGTGCTCAGTGCTCAGGGTGCTGGGTGCTCAGTGCGCGGGGTGCTGGGTGCTCAGTGCTCGGGGTGCTGGGTGCTCAGTGCTCAGTGCTCTGGGTGTTGGGTGCTCAGTGCTCAGTGCTCAGGGTGCTGGGTGCTCAGTACTCAGGGTGCTGGGTGCTCAGTACACAGGGTGCTGGGTGCTCAGTGCTCAGGGTGCTGGGTGCTCAGGACTCTGGGTGTTGGGTGCTCAGTACTCAGGGTGCTGGGTGCTCAGTGCTCGGGGTGCTGGGTGCTCAGTGCGCGGGGTGCTGGGTGCTCAGTGCTCAGGGTGCTGGGTGCTCAGTATTCAGCGTGCTGGGTGCTCAGTTCTCGGGGTGCTCGGTGCTCAGTACTCAAGGTGCTGGGTGCTCAGTGCTCAGGGTGCTGGGTGCCCAGTCCTCGGGGTGCTCCGTTCTCAGTGCTCAGGGTGCTGGGTGCTCAGTACTCAGGGTGCTCAGTGCTCAGTACTCAGGGTGCTGGGTGCTCAGTACTCAGGGTGCTGGGTGCTCAGTGCTCGGGGTGCTGGGTGCTCAGTGCTCGGGGTGCTGGGTGCTCAGTGCTGAGGGTGGTGCTGGGTGCTCAGTACTCAGGGTGCCGGGTGCTCAGTGCTCAGGGTGCTGGGTGCACAGTACTAAGGCTCCTGGGTGCTCAGTATTCAGGGTGCTCGGTGCTCAGTACTCAGGGTGCTGGGTGCTCAGTGCTCAGGGTGCTGGGTACTCAGTACTCAGGGTGCTGGGTGCTCAGTACTCTGGGTGCTGGGTGCTCAGTGCTCAGGGTGCTTGGTGCTCAGTGCTCAGTGTGCTGGGTGCTCAGTACTCAGGGTGCTGGGTGCTCAGTGCTCAGGGTGCTGGGTGCTCAGTGCTCGGGGTCCTGGGTGCTCAGTGCTCAGGGTGCTGGGTGCTCAGTACTCAGGGTGCTGGGTGCTCAGTGCTCAGGGTGCTGGGTACTCAGTCCTCAGGGTGCTCAGTGCTCAGGGTGCTGGGTGCTCAGTGCTCGGGGTGCTCGGTGCTCAGTACTCAGGGTGCTGGGTGCTCAGTGCTCGGGGTCCTGGGTGCTCAGTGCTCAGGGTGCTGGGTGCTCAGTACTCAGGGTGCTGGGTGCTCAGTACTCAGGGTGCTGGGTGCTCAGTACTCAGGGAGCTGGGTGCTCAGTGCTCAGGGTGCTGGGTGCTCAGGACTCTGGGTGTTGGGTGCTCAGTACTCAGGGTGCTGGGTGCTCAGTGCTCGGGGTGCTGGGTGCTCAGTGCTCGGGGTGCTTGGTGCTCAGTGCTCAGGGTGCTGGGTGCTCAGTATTCAGGGTGCTCAGTGCTCAGTACTCGGGGTGCTGGGTGCTCAGTGCTCAGTGCTCAGGGTGTTGGGTGCTCAGTGCTCAGGGTGCTACGTGCTCAGTGCTCAGGGTGCTGGGTGCTCAGTAGTCAGGGTGCTCGGTGCTGAGTACTCAGGGTTCTCAGTGCTCAGGGTACTGGGTGCTCAGTACTCAGGGTGCTCAGTGCTCAGTACTCGGGGTGCTGGGTGCTCAGTGCTCAGTGCTCAGGGTGTTGGGTGCTCAGTGCTCAGTGCTCAGGGTGCTGGGTGTTCAGTACTCAGGGTGCTCGGTGCTCAGTGCTCAGGGTGCTGGGTGCTCAGTACTCAGGGTTCTGGGTGCTCAGTGCTCGGGGTGCTGGGTGCTCAGTGCTCAGGGTGATCAGTGCTCAGTACTAAGGGTGCTGGGTGCTCAGTGCTCAGGGTGCTGGGTGCTCAGTCCTCAGGGTGCTCAGTACTCAGGGTGCTCGGTGCTCAGTGCTCAGTACTCAGTGTGCTCAGTACTCAGGGTGCTGGGTGCTCAGTGCTCGGGGTGATGGGTGCTCAGTACTCAGGGTGCTGGGTGCTCAGTACTCGGGGTGCTGGGTGCTCAGTACTCAGGGTGCTGGGTGCTCAGTGCTCGGGGTGCTGGGTGCTCAGTGCTCAGGGTGATCGGTGCTCAGTGCTCAGGGTGCTGGGTGCTCAGTCCTCCGGGTGCTCAGTGCTCAGGGTGCTGGGTGCTCAGTGCTCGGGGTCCTCGGTGCTCAGTACTCAGGGTGCTGATTGCTCAGTACTCAGGGTGCTGGGTGCTCAGTAGTCAGGGTGCTGGGTGCTCAGTACTCAGGGTGCTGGGTGCTCAGTACTCAGGGTGCTGGGTGCTCAGTACTCAGGGTGCTGGGTGCTCAGTGCTCGGGGTGCTATGTGCTCAGTGCTGAGGGTGGTGCTGGGTGCTCAGTACTCAGGGTGCTGGTTGCTCAGTGCTCAGGGTGCTGGGTGCTCAGTACTAAGGTTCCTGGGTACTAAGTATTCAGGGTGCTCGGTGCTCAGTACTCAGGGTGCTGGGTGCTCAGTGCCCAGGGTGCTGGGAACTCAGTACTCAGGGTGCTGGGTGCTCAGTACTCAGGGTGCTGGGTGCTCAGTACTCAGGGTGCTTGGTGCTCAGTGCTCAGGGTGCTGGGTGCTCAGTACTCAGGGTGCTGGGTGCTCAGTGCTCAGGGTGCTGGGTGCTCAGTGCTCGGGGTCCTGGGTGCTCAGTGCTCAGGGTGCTGGGTGCTCAGTACTCAGGGTGCTGGGTGCTCAGTGCTCAGGGTGCTGGGTACTCAGTCCTCAGGGTGCTCAGTGCTCAGGGTGCTGGGTGCTCAGTGCTCGGGGTGCTCGGTGCTCAGTACTCAGGGTGCTGAGTGCTCAGTACTCAGGGTGCTGGGTGCTCAGTACTCATGGTGCTGGGTGCTCAGTACTCAGGGTGCTGGGTGCTCAGTGCTCAGGGTGCTGGGTTCTCAGTGCGCGGGGTGCTGGGTGCTTAGTGCTCGGGGTGCTGGGTGCTCAGTGCTCAGTGCTCAGGGTGTTCTGTGCTCAGTGCTCAGTGCTCAGGGTGCTGGGTGCTCAGTACTCAGGGTGCTGGGTGCTCAGTACTCAGGGTGCTGGGTGCTCAGTGCTCAGGGTGCTGGGTGCTCAGGACTCTGGGTGTTGGGTGCTCAGTACTCAGGGTGCTGGGTGCTCAGTGCTCGGGGTGCTGGGTGCTCAGTGCTCGGGGTGCTTGGTGCTCTGTGCTCAGGGTGCTGGGTGCTCAGTATTCAGCGTGCTGGGTGCTCAGTTCTCGGGGTGCTCGGTGCTCAGTACTCAAGGTGCTGGGTGCTCAGTGCTCAGGGTGCTGGGTGCTCAGTCCACGGGGTGCTCCGTGCTCAGTGCTCAGGGTGCTCGGTGCTCAGTACTCAGGGTTCTCAGTGCTCAGGGTGCTGGGTGCTCAGTACTCAGGGTGCTCAGTGCTCAGTGCTCAGGGTGAAGGGTGCTCAGTACTCAGGGTGCCCAGTGCTCAGTACTCGGGGTGCTGGGTGCTCAGTACTCAGGGTGCTCAGTGCTCAGTACTCGGGGTGTTGGGTGCTCAGTGCTCAGGGTGCTCAGTGCTCAGTGCTCGGGGTGCTGGGTGCTCAGTGCTCGGGGCGGTGGGTGCTCAGTGCTCGAGGTGCTGGTTGCTCAGTACTCAGGGTGCTGTGTGCTCAGTGCTCAGTACTCAGCGTGCTGGGTGCTCAGTGCTCAGAGTGTTGGGTGCTCAGTACTCAGGGTGCTGGGTGCTCAGTGCTCAGTGCTCAGGGTGCTCAGTTCTCAGGGTGCTCAGTGCTCAGGGTGCTGGGTGCTCAGGGTGCTGGCTGCTCAGTGCTCGGGGTGCTGGGTGCTCAGTGCTCAGTGCTCAGGGTGCTGGGTGCTCAGTGCTCAGTGCTCAGTGCTCAGGGTGCTGGGTGTTCAGTACTCAGGGTGCTCGGTGCTCAGTGCTCAGGGTGCTGGGTGCTCAGTACTCAGGGTTCTGGGTGCTCAGTGCTCGGGGTGCTGGGTGCTCAGTGCTCAGGGTGATCAGTGCTCAGTACTAAGGGTGCTGGGTGCTCAGTGCTCAGGGTGATGGGTGCTCAGTCCTCAGGGTGCTCAGTACTCAGGGTGCTCGATGCTCAGTGCTCAGTACTCAGGGTGCTCAGTACTCAGGGTGCTGGGTGCTCAGTGCTCGGGGTGCTGGGTTCTCAGTACTCAGGGTGCTGGGTGCTCAGTACTCGGGGTGCTGGGTGCTCAGTACTCAGGGTGCTGGGTGCTCAGTGCTCGGGGTGCTGGGTGCTCAGTGCTCAGGGTGATCGGTGCTCAGTGCTCAGGGTGCTGGGTGCTCAGTCCTCCGGGTGCTCAGTGCTCAGGGTGCTGGGTGCTCAGTGCTCGGGGTGCTCGGTGCTCAGTACTCAGGGTGCTGAGTGCTCAGTACTCAGGGTGCTGGGTGCTCAGTACTCATGGTGCTGGGTGCTCAGTACTCAGGGTGCTGGGTGCTCAGTGCTCAGGGTGCTGGGTGTTCAGTGCGCGGGGTGCTGGGTGCTCAGTGCTCGGGGTGCTGGGTGCTCAGTGCTCAGTGCTCAGGGTGTTGGGTGCTCAGTGCTCAGTGCTCAGGGTGCCGGGTGCTCACTACTCAGGGTGCTGGGTGCTCAGTACTCAGGGTGCTGGGTGATCAGTGCTCAGGGTGCTGGGTGCTCAGGACTCTGGGTGTTGGGTGCTCAGTACTCAGGGTGCTGGGTGCTCAGTGCTCGGGGTGCTGGGTGCTCAGTGCTCGGGGTGCGGGGTGCTCAGTGCTCAGGGTGCTGGGTACTCAGTACTCAGGGTGCTGGGTGCTCAGTGCTCGGGGTGCTCGGTGCTCAGTACTCAAGGTGCTGGGTGCTCAGTGCTCAGGGTGCTGGGTGCTCACTCCTCGGGGTGCTCCGTGCTCAGTGCTCAGGGTGCTGGGTGTTCAGTACTCAGGTTGCTCGGTGCTCAGTACTCCGGGTTCTCAGTGCTCAGGGTGCTCAGTGCTCAGTACTCGGGGTGCTGGGTGCTCAGTACTCAGGGTGCTCAGTGCTCAGTACTCGGGGTGCTGGGTGCTCAGTGCTCAGTGTGCTCAGTGCTCAGTGCTCGGGGTGCTGGGTGCTCAGTGCTCGGGGCGCTGGGTGCTCAGTGCTCGAGGTGCTGGTTGCTCAGTACTCAGGGTGCTGTGTGCTCAGTGCTCAGTACTCAGCGTGCTGGGTGCTCAGTGCTCAGAGTGTTGGGTGCTCAGTACTCAGGGTGCTGGGTGCTCAGTGCTCAGTGCTCAGGGTGCTCAGAGCTCAGGGTGATCAGTGCTCAGGGTGCTGGGTGCTCAGTGCTCGGGGTGCTGGGTGCTCAGTACTCGGGGTGCTCAGTGCTCAGTACTCAGGGTGCTGGGTGCTCAGTACTCTGGGTGCTGGGTGCTCAGTACTCAGGGTGCTGGGTGCTCAGTGCTCGGGGTGCTGTGTGCTCAGTGCTCAGGGTGATCGGTGCTCAGTGCTCAGGGTGCTGGGTGCTCAGTCCTCCGGGTGCTCAGTGCTCAGGGTGCTGGGTGCTCAGTGCTCGGGGTGCTCGGTGCTCAGTACTCAGGGTGCTGAGTGCTCAGTACTCAGGGTGCTGGGTGCTCAGTACTCAGGGTGATGGGTGCTCAGTACTCAGGGTGCTGGGTGCTCAATGCTCAGGGTGCTGGGTGCTCAGTGCTCAGGGTGCTGGGTGCTCAGTGCTCGGGGTGCTGGGTGCTCAGGGCTGTGGTGCTGGGTGCTCAGTAATCAGTGCTCAGGGTGCTGGGTGCTCAGTGCTCAGTGCTCAGGGTGCTGGTTGCTCAGTACTCAGGGTGCTGGGTGCTCAGTACTCAGGGTGCTGGGTGCTCAGTGCTCAGGGTGCTCTGTGCTCAGTACTCAGGGTGCTGGGAGCTCAGTGCTCGGGGTGATGCGTGCTCTGTGCTCAGGGTGCTGGGTGCTCAGTGCTCAGGGTGCTGGGTGCTCAGTGCTCAGGGTGCTGGGTGCTCAGTCCTCCGGGTGCTCAGTGCTCAGGGTGCTGGGTGCTCAGTGCTCGGGGTCCTCGGTGCTCAGTACTCAGGGTGCTGAGTGCTCAGTACTCAGGGTGCTGGGTGCTCAGTACTCATGGTGCTGGGTGCTTAGTACTCAGGGTGCTGGGTGCTCAGTGCTCAGGGTGCTGGGTGCTCAGTGCGCGGGGTGCTGGGTGCTCAGTGCTCAGTGCTCAGGGTGTTGGGTGCTCAGTGCTCAGTGCTCAGGGTGCTGGGTGCTCAGTACTCAGGGTGCTGGGTGCTCAGTACTCAGGGTGCTGGGTGATCAGTGCTCAGGGTGCTGGGTGCTCAGGACTCTGGGTGTTGGGTGCTCAGTACTCAGGGTGCTGGGTGCTCAGTGCTCGGGGTGCTGGGTGCTCAGTGCTCGGGGTGCTGGGTGCTCAGTGCTCAGGGTGCTGGGTGCTCAGTATTCAGCGTGCTGGGTGCTCAGTGCTCGGGGTGCTCGGTGCTCAGTACTCAAGGTGCTGGGTGCTCAGTGCTCAGGGTGCTGGGTGATCAGTATTCAGCGTGCTGGGTGCTCAGTTCTCGGGGTGCTCGGTGCTCAGTACTCAAGGTGCTGGGTGCTCAGTGCTCAGGGTGCTGGGTGCCCAGTCCTCGGGGTGCTCCGTTCTCAGTGCTCAGGGTGCTTTGTGCTCAGTACTCACGGTGCTCAGTGCTCAGTACTCAGGGTGCTGGGTGCTCAGTACTCAGGGTGCTGGGTGCTCAGTGCTCGGGGTGCTGGGTGCTCAGTGCTGAGGGTGGTGCTGGGTGCTCAGTACTCAGGGTGCTGGGTGCTCAGTGCTCAGGGTGCTGGGTGCTCAGTACTAAGGTTCCTGGGTACTAAGTATTCAGGGTGCTCGGTGCTCAGAACTCAGGGTGTTGGGTGCTCAGTGCTCAGGGTACTGGGTACTCAGTTCTCAGGGTGCTGGGTGCTCAGTACTCAGGGTGCTGGGTGCTCAGTGCTCAGGGTGCTTGGTGCTCAGTGCTCAGGGTGCTGGGTGCTCAGTACTCAGGGTGCTGGGTGCTCAGTGCTCAGGGTGCTGGGTGCTCAGTGCTCGGGGTCCTGGGTGCTCAGTGCTCAGGGTGCTGGGTGCTCAGTACTCAGGGTGCTGGGTGCTCAGTGCTCAGGGTGCTGGGTACTCAGTCCTCAGGGTGCTCCGTGCTCAGGGTGCTGGGTGCTCAGTGCTCGGGGTGCTCGGTGCTCAGTACTCAGGGTGCTGGTTGCTCAGTACTCATGGTGCTGGGTGCTCAGTACTCAGGGTTCTGGGTGCTCAGTGCTCGGGGTGCTGGGTGCTCAGTGCTCAGTGCTCAGGGTGTTCTGTGCTCAGTGCTCAGTGCTCAGGGTGCTGGGTGCTCAGTACTCAGGGTGCTGGGTGCTCAGTACTCAGGGTGCTGGGTGCTCAGTGCTCAGGGTGCTGGGTGCTCAGGACTCTGGGTGTTGGGTGCTCAGTACTCAGGGTGCTGGGTGCTCAGTGCTCGGTGTGCTGGGTGCTCAGTGCTCGGGGTGCTTGGTGCTCAGTGCTCAGGGTGCTGGGTGCTCAGTATTCAGCGTGCTGGGTGCTCAGTTCTCGGGGTGCTCGGTGCTCAGTACTCAAGGTGCTGGGTGCTCAGTGCTCAGGGTGCTGGGTGCTCAGTCCTCGGGGTGCTCGGTGCTCAGTACTCAGGGTGCTGGGTGCTCAGTGCTCAGGGTGCTGGGTGCTCACTCCTCGGGGTGCTCCCTGCTCAGTGCTCAGGGTGCTGGGTGTTCAGTACTCAGGTTGCTCGGTGTTCAGTACTCCGGGTTCTCAGTGCTCAGGGTGCTCAGTGCTCAGTACTCGGGGTGCTGGGTGCTCAGTGCTCAGTGTGCTCAGTGCTCAGTGCTCGGGGTGCTGGGTGCTCAGTGCTCGGGGCGCTGGGTCCTCAGTGCTCGAGGTGCTGGTTGCTCAGTACTCAGGGTGCTGTGTGCTCAGTGCTCAGTACTCAGCGTGCTGGGTGCTCAGTGCTCAGAGTGTTGGGTGCTCAGTACTCAGGGTGCTGGGTGCTCAGTGCTCAGTGCTCAGGGTGCTCAGTGCTCAGGGTGCTCAGTGCTCAGGGTGCTGGGTGCTCAGTGCTCGGGGTGCTGGGTGCTCAGTACTCGGGGTGCTCAGTGCTCAGTACTCAGGGTGCTGGGTGCTCAGTACTCTGGGTGCTGGGTGCTCAGTACTCAGGGTGCTGGGTGCTCAGTGCTCGGGGTGCTGGGTGCTCAGTGCTCAGGGTGATCGGTGCTCAGTGCTCAGGGTGCTGGGTGCTCAGTCCTCCGGGTGCTCAGTGCTCAGGGTGCTGGGTGCTCAGTGCTCGGGGTGCTCGGTGCTCAGTACTCAGGGTGCTGAGTGCTCAGTACTCAGGGTGCTGGGTGCTCAGTACTCAGGGTGCTGGGTGCTCAGTACTCAGGGTGCTGGGTGCTCAATGCTCAGGGTGCTGGTTGCTCAGTGCTCAGGGTGCTGGGTGCTCAGTGCTCGGGGTGCTGGGTGCTCAGGGCTGTGGTGCTGGGTGCTCAGTGCTCAGTGCTCAGGGTGCTGGGTGCTCAGTGCTCAGTGCTCAGTGTGCTGGTTGCTCAGTACTCAGGGTGCTGGGTGCTCAGTACTCAGGGTGCTGGGTGCTCAGTGCTCAGGGTCCTCTGTGCTCAGTACTCAGGGTGCTGGGAGCTCAGTGCTCGGGGTGCTGCGTGCTCTGTGCTCAGGGTGCTGGGTGCTCAGTGCTCAGGGTGCTGGGTGCTCAGTACTCAGGGTGCTGGGTGCTCAGTGCTCGGGGTGCTCGGTGCTCAGTACTCAAGGTGCTGGGTGCTCAGTGCTCAGGTTGCTGGGTGCTCAGTCCTCGGGGTGCTCTGTGCTCAGTGATCAGGGTGCTGGGTGCTCAGTACTCAGGGTGCTCGGTGCTCAGTACTCAGGGTTCTCAGTGCTCAGTACTCAGGGTGCTGGGTGCTCAGTGCTCAGGGTACTGGGTGCTCAGTACCCAGGGTGCTCAGTGCTCAGTACTCGGAGTGCTTGGTGCTCAGTACTCAGGGTGCTCAGTGCTCAGTACTCGGTGTGCTGGGTGCTCAGTGCTCAGGGTGCTCAGTGTTCAGTGCTCGGGGTGCTGGGTGCTCAGTGCTCGGGGCGCTGGGTGCTCAGTACTCAGGGTGCTCTGTGCTCAGTACTCAGTACTCAGGGTGCTGGGTGCTCAGTGCTCAGGGTGCTGGGTGCTCAGTAATCTGGGTATTGGGTGCTCAGTACTCAGCGTGCTGGGTGCTCAGTGCTCGGGGTGCTGGGTGCTCAGTGCTCAGGGTGATCGGTGCTCAGTGCTCAGGGTGCTGGGTGCTCAGTCCTCCGGGTGCTCAGTGCTCAGGGTGCTGGGTGCTCAGTGCTCGGGGTGCTCGGTGCTCAGTACTCAGGGTGCTGAGTGCTCAGTACTCAGGGTGCTGGGTGCTCAGTACTCAGGGTGCTGGGTGCTCAGTACTCAGGGTGCTGGGTGCTCAATGCTCAGGGTGCTGGGTGCTCAGTGATCAGGGTGCTGGTTGCTCAGTGCTCGGGGTGCTGGGTGCTCAGGGCTGTGGTGCTGGGTGCTCAGTGCTCAGTGCTCAGGGTGCTGGGTGCTCAGTGCTCAGTGATCAGTGTGTAGGTTGCTCAGTACTCAGGGTTCTGGGTGCTCAGTACTCAGGGTGCTGGTTGCTCAGTGCTCAGGGTGCTCTGTGCTCAGTACTCAGGGTGCTGGGAGCTCAGTGCGCGGGGTGCTGCGTGCTCTGTGCTCAGGGTGCTGGGTGCTCAGTGCTCAGGGTGCTGGGTGCTCAGTGCTCAGGGTGCTGGGTGCTCAGTCCTCCGGGTGCTCAGTGCTCAGGGTGCTGGGTGCTCAGTGCTTGGGATCCTCGGTGCTCAGTACTCAAGGTGCTGGGTGCTCAGTGCTCAGGGTGCTGGGTGATCAGTATTCAGCGTGCTGGGTGCTCAGTGCTCGGGGTGCTCAGTGCTCAGTACTCGGGGTGCTGGGTGCTCAGTGCTCAGTGTGCTCAGTGCTCAGTGCTCGGGGTGCTGGGTGCTCAGTGCTCAGTGTGCTCAGTGCTCAGTGCTCGGGGTGCTGGGTGCTCAGTGCTCGGGGCGCTGGGTGCTCAGTGCTCGAGGTGCTGGTTGCTCAGTACTCAGGGTGCTGTGTGCTCAGTGCTCAGTACTCAGCGTGCTGGGTGCTCAGTGCTCAGAGTGTTGGGTGCTCAGTACTCAGGGTGCTGGGTGCTCAGTGCTCAGTGCTCAGGGTGCTCAGAGCTCAGGGTGCTCAGTGCTCAGGGTGCTGGGTGCTCAGTGCTCGGGGTGCTGGGTGCTCAGTACTCGGGGTGCTCAGTGCTCAGTACTCAGGGTGCTGTGTGCTCAGTACTCTGGGTGCTGGGTGCTCAGTACTCAGGGTGCTGGGTGCTCAGTGCTCGGGGTGCTGGGTGCTCAGTGCTCAGGGTGATCGGTGCTCAGTGCTCAGGGTGCTGGGTTCTCAGTCCTCCGGGTGCTCAGTGCTCAGGGTGCTGGGTGCTCAGTGCTCGGGGTGCTCGGTGCTCAGTACTCAGGGTGCTGAGTGCTCAGTACTCAGGGTGCTGGGTGCTCAGTACTCAGGGTGCTGGGTGCTCAGTACTCAGGGTGCTGGGTGCTCAATGCTCAGGGTGCTGGGTGCTCACTGCTCAGGGTGCTGGGTGCTCAGTGCTCGGGGTGCTGGGTGCTCAGGGCTGTGGTGCTGGGTGCTCAGTGCTCAGTGCTCAGGGTGCTGGGTGCTCAGTGCTCAGGGTGCTGGTTGCTCAGAACTCAGGGTGCTGGGTGCTCAGTACTCAGGGTGCTGGGTGCTCAGTGCTCAGGGTGCTCTGTGCTCAGTACTCAGGGTGCTGGGAGCTCAGTGCTCGGGGTGCTGCGTGCTCTGTGCTCAGGGTGCTGGGTGCTCAGTGCTCAGGGTGCTGGGTGCTCAGTGCTCAGGGTGCTGGGTGCTCAGTCCTCCGGGTGCTCAGTGCTCAGGGTGCTGGGTGCTCAGTGCTCGGGGTCCTCGGTGCTCAGTACTCAGGGTGCTGAGTGCTCAGTACTCAGGGTGCTGGGTGCTCAGTACTCATGGTGCTGGGTGCTCAGTACTCAGGGTGCTGGGTGCTCAGTGCTCAGGGTGCTGGGTGCTCAGTGCACGGGGTGCTGGGTGCTCAGTGCTCAGTGCTCAGGGTGTTGGGTGCTCAGTGCTCAGTGCTCAGGCGTGCTGGGTGCTCAGTACTCAGGGTGCTGGGTGCTCAGTACTCAGGGTGCTGGGTGATCAGTGCTCAGGGTGCTGGGTGCTCAGGACTCTGGGTGTTGGGTGCTCAGTACTCAGGGTGCTGGGTGCTCAGTGCTCGGGGTGCTGGGTGCTCAGTGCTCGGGGTGCTGGGTGCTCAGTGCTCAGGGTGCTGGGTGCTCAGTATTCAGCGTGCTGGGTGCTCAGTGCTCGGGGTGCTCGGTGCTCAGTACTCAAGGTGCTGGGTGCTCAGTGCTCAGGGTGCTGGGTGATCAGTATTCAGCGTGCTGGGTGCTCAGTTCTCGGGGTGCTCGGTGCTCAGTACTCAAGGTGCTGGGTGCTCAGTGCTCAGGGTGCTGGGTGCCCAGTCCTCGGGGTGCTCCGTTCTCAGTGCTCAGGGTGCTTGGTGCTCAGTACTCAGGGTGCTCAGTGCTCAGTACTCAGGGTGCTGGGTGCTCAGTACTCAGGGTGCTGGGTGCTCAGTGCTCAGGGTGCTGGGTGCTCAGTGCTGAGGGTGGTGCTGGGTGCTCAGTACTCAGGGTGCTGGGTGCTCATTGCTCAGGGTGCTGGGTGCTCAGTACTAAGGTTCCTGGGTACTAAGTATTCAGGGTGCTCGGTGCTCAGTACTCAGGGTGCTGGGTGCTCAGTGCTCAGGGTACTGGGTACTCAGTACTCAGGGTGCTGGGTGCTCAGTACTCAGGGTGCTGGGTGCTCAGTGCTCAGGGTGCTTGGTGCTCAGTGCTCAGGGTCCTGGGTGCTCAGTACTCAGGGTGCTGGGTGCTCAGTGCTCAGGGTGCTGGGTGCTCAGTGCTCGGGGTCCTGGGTGCTCAGTGCTCAGGGTGCTGGGTGCTCAGTACTCAGGGTGCTGGGTGCTCAGTGCTCAGGGTGCTGGGTACTCAGTCCTCAGGGTGCTCAGTGCTCAGGGTGCTGGGTTCTCAGTGCTCGGGGTGCTCGGTGCTCAGTACTCAGGGTGCTGAATGCTCAGTACTCAGGGTGCTGGTTGCTCAGTACTCATGGTGCTGGGTGCTCAGTACTCAGGGTGCTGGGTGCTCAGTGCTCAGGGTGCTGGGTGCTCAGTGCGCGGGGTGCTGGGTGCTCAGTGCTCGGGGTGCTGGGTGCTCAGTGCTCAGTGCTCAGGGTGTTCTGTGCTCAGTGCTCAGTGCTCAGGGTGCTGGTTGCTCAGTACTCAGGGTTCTGGGTGCTCAGTACTCAGGGTGCTGGGTGCTCAGTGCTCAGGGTGCTGGGTGCTCAGGACTCTGGGTGTTGGGTGCTCAGTACTCAGGGTGCTGGGTGCTCAGTGCTCGGTGTGCTGGGTGCTCAGTGCTCGGGGTGCTTGGTGCTCAGTGCTCAGGGTGCTGGGTGCTCAGTCCTCGGGGTGCTCGGTGCTCAGTACTCAGGGGTGCTGGGTGCTCAGTGCTCAGGGTGCTGGGTGCTCACTCCTCGGGGTGCTCCCTGCTCAGTGCTCAGGGTGCTGGGTGTTCAGTACTCAGGTTGCTCGGTGCTCAGTACTCCGGGTTCTCAGTGCTCAGGGTGCTCAGTGCTCAGTACTCGGGGTGCTGGGTGCTCAGTACTCAGGGTGCTCAGTGCTCAGTACTCGGGGTGCTGGGTGCTCAGTGCTCAGTGTGCTCAGTGCTCAGTGCTCGGGGTGCTGGGTGCTCAGTGCTCGGCGCTGGGTGCTCAGTGCTCGAGGTGCTGGTTGCTCAGTACTCAGGGTGCTGTGTGCTCAGTGCTCAGTACTCAGCGTGCTGGGTGCTCAGTGCTCAGAGTGTTGGGTGCTCAGTACTCAGGGTGCTGGGTGCTCAGTGCTCAGTGCTCAGGGTGCTCAGTGCTCAGGGTGCTCAGTGCTCAGGGTGCTGGGTGCTCAGTGCTCGGGGTGCTGGGTGCTCAGTACTCGGGGTGCTCAGTGCTCAGTACTCAGGGTGCTGGGTGCTCAGTACTCTGGGTGCTGGGTGCTCAGTACTCAGGGTGCTGGGTGCTCAGTGCTCGGGGTGCTGGGTGCTCATTGCTCAGGGTGATCGGTGCTCAGTGCGCAGGGTGCTGGGTGCTCAGTCCTCCGGGTGCTCAGTGCTCAGGGTGCTGGGTGCTCAGTGCTCGGGGTGCTCGGTGCTCAGTACTCAGGGTGCTGAGTGCTCAGTACTCAGGTGCTGGGTGCTCAGTACTCAGGGTGCTGGGTGCTCAGTACTCAGGGTGCTGGGTGCTCAATGCTCAGGGTGCTGGGTGCTCAGTGCTCAGGGTGCTGGGTGCTCAGTGCTCGGGGTGCTGGGTGCTCAGGGCTGTGGTGCTGGGTGCTCAGTGCTCAGTGCTCAGGGTGCTGGGTGCTCAGTGCTCAGTGCTCAGGGTGCTGGTTGCTCAGTACTCAGGGTGCTGGGTGCTCAGTACTCAGGGTGCTGGGTGCTCAGTGCTCAGTGTGCTCTGTGCTCAGTACTCAGGGTGCTGGGAGCTCAGTGCTCGGGGTGCTGCGTGCTCTGTGCTCAGGGTGCTGGGTGCTCAGTGCTCAGGGTGCTGGGTGCTCAGTACTCAGGGTGCTGGGTGCTCAGTGCTCGGGGTGCTCGGTGCTCAGTACTCAAGGTGCTGGGTGCTCAGTGCTCAGGGTGCTGGGTGCTCAGTCCTCGGGGTGCTCTGTGCTCAGTGATAAGGGTGCTGGGTGCTCAGTACTCAGGGTGCTCGGTGCTCAGTACTCAGGGTTCTCAGTGCTCAGTACTCAGGGTGCTGGGTGCTCAGTGTTCAGGGTGCTGGGTGCTCAGTACCCAGGGTGCTCAGTGCTCAGTACTCGGAGTGCTTGGTGCTCAGTACTCAGGGTGCTCAGTGCTCAGTACTCGGTGTGCTGGGTGCTCAGTGCTCAGGGTGCTCAGTGTTCAGTGCTCGGGGTGCTGGGGTGCTCAGTGCTCGGGGCACTGGGTGCTCAGTGCTCGGGGTGCTGGGTGCTCAGTACTCGGGGTGCTGGGTGCTCAGTACTCAGGGTGCTCTGTGCTCAGTACTCAGTACTCAGGGTGCTGGGGTGCTCAGTGCTCAGGGTGCTGGGTGCTCAGTAATCTGGGTATTGGGTGCTCAGTACTCAGCGTGCTGGGTGCTCCGTGCTCGGGGTGCTGGGTGCTCAGTGCTCGGGGAGCTCGGTGCTCAGTACTCAGGGTGCTGGGTGCTCAGTACTCAGTGCTCGGGGTCCTGGGTGCTCCGTGCTCGGGGTGCTTAGTGCTCAGTAGTCAGGGTGCTGGGTGCTCAGTACTCAGGGTGCTGGGTGCTCATTCTCGGGGTGCTGGGTGCTCAGTGCTCGGGGTGCTCGGTGCTCATTACTCAAGGTGCTGGGTGCTCAGTTCTCAGGGTGCTGGGTGCTCAGTTCTCAGGGTGCTGGGTGCTCATTCTCGGGGTGCTGGGTGCTCAGTCTCAGGGTGCTGGGTGCTCAGTGCTCAGGGTGCTGGGTGCGCAGTCCTCAGGGTGCTCAGTGCTCAGGGTGCTGGGTGCTCAGTGCTCGGGGTGCTCGGTGCTCAGTACTCAGGGTGCTGAGTGCTCATTACTCAAGGTGCTGGGTGCTCAGTTCTCAGGGTGCTGGGTGCTCAGTTCTCAGGGTGCTGGGTGCTCATTCTCGGGGGTGCTGGGTGCTCAGTGCTCGGGGTGCTCGGTGCTCAGTACTCAAGGTG